>NC_057710.1:63614301-63666294 GCF_004010195.1 Chiloscyllium plagiosum
GGGTGGTTGGGGGGGTGTGGACCTTACCAGGTAGTCATGGAGGGAACAGTCTTTACGGAAAGTGTTTAGGGGTGGGGCTGGGGGGGAAGGTAGCTGAGAGTGCAATAGGTGGATGGAGGTGGATGTAAAGGTGATAGGTTGGATGGGAGGGCAGAGCGGATAAATGGAAAGGAAGATGGACAGGTGGGGAGGGAAGTATATCTCTGGTGGTGGGGTCCATTTGTAGGTGGCGGAAATGGTGGAGGATGATGCGATGTATACAGAGGTTGGTGGGGTGGAAGGTGAGGACCAGGGGGATTCTGTCCTTGTTGCGGCCATCTGGTGTGTTCTGGTCCACCTGGGAGTAGATGCAGTAGAGGCGGAGAAATTGGGGAATAAGGGATAGCATTTTTGCAGGAGACAGGTTGGAAGGAGGTGTAATCCAGGTAGCTGTGTGAGTTGGTGGGTTTGTAGAAAATGTCAGTGTTGAGTCGGTCACCGTTGATGGAGATGGAGAGGTCCAGGAAGGGGAGAGAGGTGTCAGAGATGGTCCAGGTGAATTTAAGGTCGGGATGGAATGTGTTGGTGAAGTTGATGAACTGTTCAACCTCCTCATGGGAGCACGAGGTGGTGCCGACGCCATCATCAATTACCCCCACCTCTATCCACCTGTTTCACTCTCAGCTACCTTACCTCCAGCTCCACCCCCCTCCCATTTATCTCTCTACCCCTGAGGCTCCCAGCTACATTCCTGATGAAGAGCTTTTGCCGAAACATCGAATTTCCTGCTCCTCGGATGCTGCCTGACTTGCTGTGCTTTTGCAACACCACACTCTTGCATCAGGTCATACCCTTCTGGAAGCAAAGATGATTATAATCAATGGTAATTTATCAAAGAGTACAAAATCTTAGTGGCAGAAATTTGGAAATGTCATTGACAGTTAATTAGATAATAGTCTTGGACATTAAAGCACTCGAACAATTAACAGCATTAATTTCTGTAAGTAGAGGATGTGAATTGTACAGCTATAAGGCAGATTTAGAATGGAACTGTTAATTGATCTTTTAAGTTTTTTACTTAAAATTTAACGTATTTCAAGCTGGAAGACCTGTCCCTTTCAAACGAAGAACTAATAGCCTACTTTCTGATTTAAAAACTATTATCAGACCACAGTCAGTGAGGACAGGTCACTGTACCTCCTCCACAATAACACTCAGCACTAGAGCCTCCTGAGGATGCATCCTCAGCCCCGTCCTGTTGTCCCTGTACATCCATGACAGAGTTGCCAAATTCTGAACAAACGGCATCTATAAGTTCACTGATATCTAACATTCATGAGTCAAAATGCAAAAGGGAGGTTGAGGTCTTGGTTACATGGTGCAATGAGAAAAACCACTCTCTCAACATCAGCAAAACTAAAGAACTGATCATTGAATTCAGAAAGAAAGGAGGAGAGCACGCCCCCATCTATATCAATGGAACCGAGATTGAGAGGGTTGAGAGTGTCAGGTTCCTCTGATTGAAGATAATCGACAACCTATCCTGGACTTCACATGTTGAGGCGATGGTCAAGATGGTACAGAAACACCTCCTTTTACTCAGGCAGCTCAGGAAATTTGGCATGTCCATAGGGATCCTCACCAGCTTCTACAGATTTCAATGGAAAGCATAGTGTCTGGATGCATAATGGCCTGGTTCAGTAACTGCTCTGCCCAGGACCGTAAGAAACTACAGAGGTTGTGTGCACAGCCCAGACCATCACGGAAGTCAACTTTCAACCATGGACTCCATTTACACAGCTTGTTGCTACAGAAAGGCTAACAACATCATCAAAGACCCACCGCATCCCGGTAATGATCTCCTACAACCTTTTCTATCAGGCAGAAGGTACAGAAGCTTGAACACCAGCAGGTTCAGGAACAGCTTCTTTCTGGCCGTTATTAGACTAATAAATAATTCACTAGTGTCAAATAATGCAACAAATGCTGATCTTGCTAACAATGATCTCGCCTAGCGCACGCTCTGTGCAACATAACTTGTATGCCTCTGTCTACGTTTTTTTCTTACAACTTTTGATCTTTACATTCTTGTTTACTATTATATACCTGTACTGCTCATAAACAAAGCTTTTCACTGTACTTAGGTAAAAACAATGTATACTCAGGTATACTTGACAATCAATCAATCAATAAAACTTAGTCAAAGGCTATCTACAAAATAAATTCACAGCTCTTATGGATTAAAATGCAGGATTTTAACCAGTAAAAAAGTTGATTTATATTCCAAAAAGGCTTACATGTAAGTTGGTTCCACCATTTTGTCTCACCAAAACAATGCCAATGACATGAATACCACAAAATGCCTGAAAGTTACAACTGCAAGCGTACAGTTTAGAGTTACAAAGCTATATTTACAAACCCAACACTTTAAAAAGAGACAAAAGTCCAGTGAAGGAGCAGCAACAAATACTGTACAAAGAGAAAAACAAAAGCAGTAATGGAAACAAACAATAAGTGCACTCTGACACAAAAACAGAAGGTGCTGGAAAAGCTCTGTGAAGAGAACTTACAGTTAACGTTTCAGGTCTGGTGACTTTAATTTCTCTTCAGAGATGCTGCCAGACCTGCTAAGCATTTCCAGCAACTTGTTTTTGTTTCTGATTTACAGCATCCACACTTCTTTCAGTTTTTATTTAATAATTGCATTCTATTTACTTAGAAACAAAGCAAAGATCTTCAACTAGAAATGGAAGACAAACATTTAATTATGGACTGGGCAGTCAATAAAACTTTTACTAATTACAGATATTCATGCATTACTTGCAGTTTTAGCATATAGATGAGGTAATGAATGATTTCAAGAGCAGAGCCCTCCAAGTGTTGCTTCCATTAACAAGGTGGCCTTTTGGCTTTCCAGTTTGTTTTCTATTCACAGGTACTGTCAAACCCGCTGAGTTTCTCCAGCAGTTTCTATTTTATTTACTGTCACACATTGTGTTGATGGTATAGGATAACTAAAAGTTTTCTCGGTCAACAATAATACAGAGAAGATGGCAAGGTCACTGAGCAGTACTTTATTGACCAAGGAGCATGTCCCAGATAAGTGTGAGCCCCATAATCCAGCATCTTCAGTCTGCCAAAGAAATTGACTTTGTTGGAAAGGACTAATTACATGAGGTCAAGTTTTCTGTGGGTCTTTTGTTTCTTAACCAATTTCCATCCCACAATTATGCTATTTCAAAATGTTCCCAATATGCTTCATTAAGCCTAATAATTCCAGCTATGACCTGAAGAAAAGTACTTTTTGATGTAATTGTCAAAGTTGAAAGCTGCACTATTATTCATAATCTTCAATAAGGCCTACAGAAAGTTAAATTAATTGCTTTGTTACTTTGTGTGAGCTTGTTATTTTTTTAGAATGGGAAAGTAGTGTTAAATATGAATAATTCAAAAGTCTGTAAAAAATTTTAGTTGGGCCACATTTCAAGTATTGTGTACAGTTCTGGTTGCCATGCCTACAAGAAGGATATGGAGGCTTTGGAGAAGGTGCAAATGAGGTGTGCCAGGATATTGGCTGGGATTGGAGTGGATTAGCTTCATGGAGAGATTGGACAAACTTAAATTGTTTACACTAGAGCATCAGAGGCCGAAGGGCGAACTGGTACAAGTATATAAAATTATGACATGCATTGGTAGTTGCACTCTTTTTCCCAAGGAGGATGCTGTAAATACGAGGGGGAAAAGGTTTAAGGTGAGAGGGGGTAAGTTTAAAGAGGACTTACAAGGCAATTTTTTTAAACAAAGAGTGGTGGATGCCTGGAATGCGCTTCCAGAGAAGGGGGTAGAAGCAGACACTATAGCAATGTGTAAGAGGCGTTTAGACAGACACGTGAACAAGCAGGAAATACAGGGATACAGACTATGTGCAGACAAATCAGGATGGCATCATATCAGCACACACATGGCAGACTGAAGGGTCTCACTATTCTACATTTCATGTTCAATGTTCCTTCTGTTTGCAGTCCTTTGTTTCTAATTGCTGAAGTTACAAATCACAAGATCATTAACTATTAGTGGCTTAGTTTCTAACTGCTAATGTTACAAATCACAAGATCATTAACTATTAGTGGCTTAGTTTCTAATTGCTAATGTTACAAATCACAAGATCATTAACCATTAGTAGAGTTTGAAAAGATTTGTGGTTCAGGATGTAGGTTCTCACTGAGCTGGAAGGCTTTCTTGTCACCATACTAGGTAACATCATCAGTGAGCCTCCGGATGAAGCACTAGTGGCATGGTCCGCTTTCTATTTATGTTTGCTTGGTTTGGTGATATCATTTCCTGTGGTGAATTCATTTCCTGTTCTTTTTCTCAGGGGGTGGTAAATGGGATCCATGTCATTGTGTTTGTTGAAAAAGTTCCGGTTGGAATACCATGCATCTAGGAATTCTCGTACGTGTCTCTGTTTGGCTTGTCTGAGGAAGGATGTGTTGTCCCAGTCGAAGAGAGGTGTCCTTCCTTATCCGTATGTGAGGATAATAGTGAGAGTGGGTCATTTTTTGTGGCTAGTTGATGTTCATGTATCCTAGCGGCTAGTTTTCTGCCTGTTTGTCCAATGTAGCGTTTGTTACAGTTCTTGCAAAGTATTTTGTAAATGGCATTAGTTTTGCTTGTTGTCGATATTGGGTCTTTCAAGTTCATTAGTTGCTGTAATAGTGTGTTGGTGGGTTTGTGGGCTACCATGATGCCAAGAGGTCTGAGTAGTCTGGTAGTCATTTCAGAGATGTCTTTGATGTAGGGGAGAGTGGTTAAAGTTTCTGGACGTGTTTTGTCTGCTTGTTTGGGTTTGTTGCTGAGAAATTGGTGGACTGTGTTCATTGGGCACCTGTTCTTTTTGAATACACTGTATAGGTGATTTTCCTCTGCTCTGTATAGTTCATCTGTGCTCCATGATGCCAAGAAGTCTGAGTAGTCTGGTAGTCATTTCAGGGATGTCTGATGTAGGGGAGAGTGGCTAAGGTTTTCGGATGTGTTTTGTCTGCTTGTTCGGGTTTGATTTTGAGAAATTGGTGGACTATGTTCATTGGGCACCCGTTCTTTTTGAATACACTGTATAGGTGATTTTCCTCTGCTCTGTTTAGTTCCTCTGTGCTGTAGTGTGTGGTGGCTCATTGAAATAATGTTCTAATGCAGCTTTGTTTGTGGATGTTGGGATGATTGTTTCTGTAGTTCAATATTTGATCTGTATGTGCTGTTTTCCTGTAGACGCTGGTTTGAAGTTCCCCATTGGCTGTTCACTCTACTGTGACATCTAGGAATGGCAGTGTCTGAGTAGTCTGGTAGTCATTTCAGGTATGTGATGTAGGGGAGAGTGGCTAAGGTTTTCGGATGTGTTTTGTCTGCTTGTTCGGGTTTGATTTTGAGAAATTGGTGGACTATGTTCATTGGGCACCCGTTCTTTTTGAATACACTGTATAGGTGATTTTCCTCTGCTCTGTATAGTTCATCTGTGCTCCATGATGCCAAGAAGTCTGAGTAGTCTGGTAGTCATTTCAGGTATGTGATGTAGGGGAGAGTGGCTAAGGTTTCCGGATGTGTTTTGAAATAATGTTCTAATGCAGCTTCGTTTGTGGATGTTGGGATGATTGCTTCTGTAGTTCAATATTTGATCTGTATGTGCTGTTTTCCTGTAGACGCTGGTTTGAAGTTCCCCATTGGCTGTTCACTCTACTGTGACATCTAGGAATGGCAGTTTGTTGTTGTTTTCCTCCTCTTGAATTAATCTTATGCCAGTAAGGATATTATTGATAGTCTTGAAGGTTTCCTCTAATTTGTTTAATGTAGTGATGACAAAGGTGTCATCCATATAGTGAATCCAAAGTTTGGGTTAGTTGGTTGGCAGAGCTGTTTGTTCGAGTCTCTGCATTACTGCTCCTGCTAAGAACCCTGACATCAGAGATCCCATGAGTATTCCATTGGTTTGTCTGCAGGTTTTGTTCTTGAAGGTGAAGTGGGTGGTAAGGCATAGGTCCACTAAGTTGATGACATTGCTAGTGGGGAATTTCAAACCAGTGTCTACAGGAAAATAGCATATACTGACCAAATACTGAACAACAGAATTAATCATCTCAACATCCACACACAAAGCTGCAATAGAACATTATTTCAATGAGCCACCACACACTGCAGCACAGAAGAACTATGCAGAGCAGAGGAAAATCACCTAGACCGTGTATTCAAAAAGAATGGGTACCCAATGAATACAGTCCACCAATTTCTCAAAAACAAACCCGAACAAGCAGACAAAACACGTCCGGAAACCTTAGCCACTCTCCCCTACATCAGACATCCCTGAAATGACTACCAGACTACTCAGACTTCTTGGCATCATGGTAGCCCACAATCCCACCAGCACACTAAAACAGTAGCTAATGAATTTGAAAGACCCTATACAGACAATGAGCAAAACTAATGTCATTTACAAAATACCATGCAGGGACTGTAGTAAACACTACATTGGACAAACAGGCAGAAAACTAGCCACCAGGATACATGAACACCAACTAGCCACAAAAAGACATGACCCTCTCTCACTAGTATCCTCACACACAGATGAGGAAGGACACCACTTTTGACTGGGAAAACACATCCATCCTTGGACAAGCCAAGCAGAGACACGCATGAGAATTCCTAGATGCATGTCATTCCAACTGGAACTCTATCAACAAACACAATGACATGGATCCCATTTACCACCCCCTGAGAAAAGAACAGGAAATGACATCACACAGGAAATGACATCACCAACCCAAGGAAATCTAAACACATAAATAGAAAGCGGGCCATGCCACCATTTTTTCATCCGGAGGCTCACTGATGATGTTACCTAGTATAGTGATGAAACGTATGAAAATATATCTTCCAGCTCAATGAGCAAACCTACATCCATCAGTAACTATGTGGATATTAGATATATTGATATATATGGACACTAATGTTTCAGTCATAATCTCATCTTCAACTTCAAAAAAAAGTGACTTATATTTATATTGAATTTTTAATTGAGAAAACATCCTCAGACAATTCTCAGAGGCGAAAGCATAAGATTGAATGAACCAGCAGCTGTACATAGGGATGATAAGAAATGCCCAGAAAGGGTTGAATGTTTTCCAAAAAATGATTCATCACCTCTGAACCTCAGAAATCAAAGCCCTAAGTAACTCATGAGCTGCATTTTATAGAATCTATTTGTCAGCCTCATTACCATTCAGTGCAAATCTTAAATTAGCTGACGAGGTGTTCATGTTCATAGAAACTATTATAAAGAAATTAAAGTGCACTATTGGCAGTGAGATTGAAGAAAGGCAGTACAGCTGTCTAATTTAGGAATATTAAATAACATTGTTTTCTGCAAACGAGACAAAAAGATTTAAATTGAAAATGGGTATTTTTGCATTGCTTCTGTGTGAGATTGAGTTCAATACATGAATACAGGAATAGAAAATAATTTGCCTGAACTGTCACGAAAAGTAGGGAATATGAAATAACAACTTAGTGTCATTAAAAACATCTTACAATTCCATTTATGCTACTTCTGTAATGTAGTTAAATCTTCTGAGGCATTTCATGATAGCATTATAAAACATATAAGGTTTTGAGAAGATTTGTAGCTTAGGTTGAGGTTTTGGATGTAGGTTTGCTCGCTGAGCTGGAAGGTTCATTTCCAGACGTTTCATCATCCCAATAGGTACCATTTTCAGTGGGCCTCAGGCAAAGCACTGCTGATAATTCCTGCTTTCTCTTTAAATGTTTGGGTTTCGTTGGGTTGATGATGTCATTTCCTGTGGTGACATTATTTCCTGTGGTGGAGTCACTTCCTGTTCCTTTTCTCAGAGGGTGGTAGATGGGGTCTAACTCGATGTATTTGTTGATAGAGTTCCAGTTGGAATGCCATGCTTCTAGGAATTCTCGTGCATGTCTTTGTTTGGCTTGTCCTAAAATGGATATGTTGTTCCAGTCAAAGTGATATCCTTCCTCATTCGTATGTGATGATACTGGTGAGAGAGGGTCATGTCTTTTTGTGGCTAGCTGGTGTTCATGCAGCTTGGTGGCCAGTAAAGAGGCAGAGAGCTAAAGGGAGGGAATTCCAGTTTGGGGAATTGGGTAACTAGGCTATGCACACCCACCAGTGGTAGAGCAGTAATTATTGGAAATGCATAAGAAGCCAGAATTAAAGATCTGCAGATATCAGACAGGAAAGATTATAAAGAGACAAGGCTAGAGACAGATTTGAAAACATGAATAACAATTTTAAAATCAAAATTTTGCTTGACTCGGAGTGAATTTAGATCAGCAACAGCAGAATAGGGGAATATTGTGAGTTTAGATATGGCAGCTGAGGTTACAACTGTGCTATCTACTTCAACATAGAGATTCAGCATTGTTCAGAATCATAGCAGGAGGAGTTACATCAAGAGTTCACCTTTCAGTTTCTATTATTAAACTAGGTCAGTTGGCCAAATCTCCCCAGAGTATTGTGGCTCTACTTTGTTTTAAACTTCAGAATAATCTCCGAAGGATTGGCATAAGACCAGAAGAGATTAGAAATAATCAGTCAGTCTAATAGCATCTGTGGCAAGGGAAACAGAGTTAATGTTTCAGCTCATGACCTTTTATCAGCACTCACAAACACTAACCATGAAGGAAGGCCATCACTAGTTGCTTATTGGACAACTAATAAGTAAACTTTTAATCCTGTGCCAGACAGCAGCATGCATTTGAACCTCTTCACGAATGATCGAGTGAGCAGCTGAAAATGTTGATAAGGATCCCTTTGCTTGTAGTTTCAATACACAGAACCCACATTAAATGGTGATTCCACTGGTTGGGTATATAAAGGTGTAGTAGTATAAACTTGCCTTTTTAATCCAATTGTGCTAGATACTGACCTTGTTTTCATACACACTGTGTGAGAGCTTTACAGATCTAATTACTGTAGTTTATGAATTCAACTATATGTACAGGTAAGCACATCGTTGGCCACATAATCTGTTATTGATGTTCAATAAAATTTGCACAGACCAAATCCCACAATTCATGTTCAGCAAGATCCTCCTCATTGCTGAGAAACTTCACTTGATGGTGGCGTTATGATCCCATCAGATGAGAATACTGGACAAGTCAAATCCAGTGTAAGACCTGGCTTGATTGACCATAAATATTACTTTTCATTTGTTTACCATGGAGGTCAGTCACTGAACATATTCATAACAGGCTACCAATATACTTTCAGTAAAAGAAAATTAATGTTTATTATACAAAAGAAAAGCACCAACTATGTTACACTGTAGAATAACAATGGTCTCAGAATATTAGAAAGCAAGATTCAACCAACTTTCCCCAACAACAACCTCATAGGCACTCAGACCTCAGTGAAAGGTCATTGCTATCTCTATGCTAAAGTTCCTTGTTTAGCTGGCACAGTGGTAATTGCTTTCATTTTGGGAAATGTTTGCATTCTCTTGATATTTTTTTCTTTATTTTAGCTAATGTCCCTTCCTCAGAGCTGCTAATTTAGGTCACTTGTTCCTTGAACATGTATTCATTAACCTCAGATCTTCAACAGCTTTGTCAGATGTGTTGCTCTTTGCCATCTCCACATCCTTCTGCTTCTGGCATTTGTCCACGCAGCCCAGGACTTTTCACCCACCTTTCAATGCTTGGACTGCTATTGTCAGCATCTCTGCTGTTAAGCATGTCCTTTTTCTGACTTAACTTGCTTCTGTCTGAATTATCTTGTTTCAGAAGTCCTTCTTTAGCTTATAAAACCTAAGTCTGTAAACATCCTCGCAATTTTCTCCTTATAATTTGCCGTTAAATTATCTAAATTCACATGATTTCTCACAAATGCAAATTTAAAATTCACTGTATAACATGACTTTCTGACCTTTTAATAAAGTCAGAATTTACAAAACAGAAACTCATTTCTTTTTCATTTTTGAACCCAAGCTCTCAATGGAATTATTATGAATCTTCAACATTGCAGTAATTTTCACCATCACTGCCTGGATGGAAACTTTAGAACATAGAACAATACAGTGCAGAACAGGCCCTTTGGCCCTTGATGTTGTGCCAACTTGTGAACTATTCTCAGCTTGTCCCCCTACACTATCCCAAAATCATCTATGTGCTTACCTAAGGATTGTTCAAATCTCCCTAATGTGGCTGAGTTGACTACCTTAGCAGGTAGGGCATTCCGCGCCCTTACCACTCTCTGCATAAAGAATGTTCCTCTGACATCTGTCTTAAATCTATCACCCCTCAATTTGTAGTTATGCCCTCTCGTACAAGCTGACATCATCATCCTAGGAAAAAGTATTTCACTGTCTACCCTATCTAATCCTCTGATCATCTTGTATGTCTCTATCAAATACCCCTTAGCCTTCTTCTTTCCAATGAGAACAGACCCAAGTCCCTCAGGCTTTCCTCATAAGACCTTCCCTCCAGACCAGGCAACATCCTGGTAAATCTCCTCTGCACCTTTTCCAATGCTTCCACTTCCTTCCTGCAATGGGGCGACCAGAACTGTACACAATATCCCAAGTGTGGCCGCACCAGCGTTTTGATGGAACAAATCACATAGACATCGGAGGCACCATCAGATCCTCAATCCAATGAAAACCATCCTTGGTCACTTCAAGTGGATGTGGTCAGCAGTCACATCAACATGCGTGAATCCTTTGGATGTATGCAATTAACCAGAATATTTTCTCTAATAATGTGAAGAATGAATATGTTGATGCTTTTGTTCAAACATAAACAGGAAAAAAGAATGCAGTATGATATTGTCCTGATGTTTAAAGACAGAACATATTTCCATTAAGCATTAAACAAGATGTAAGCCTTTGTGATCTGCATTAATCAATCCTATAATGGAAGTAACCAATTATCATGTATACTTTGTTATATTTTTATATTCATAATCATGTTTAGATAAAATATGCTGCTAATAGAATAGGATATCGAGTTATTGAGATTATAGTTTTCAGATAAGAGTAACAGATTTGAAACACAGATGACAACGAATCATTCCTTTCAAAGGTATGAATCTGTGGAATTCATACCCCAGAATGTGGTGGTTGCAAGGGCATTCAATAAATTTAATGAGGAGATAAACAGATTTTTAATTTGCACCGAGTTGAAAAGTTATGGAGACTAAAAGGAAAGTGGAGTTGAGGCTGAGATTAAATCAGTCATGATCCGATTAAATGGTGGAATTGGTGTGAGTTGCTGAATTGCCTACTCCTGCTCCAAGTTCTTATGTTCTTGTTTAAATAAAAATCTACAATCAGGCTTGGTGAGAGAAGGTGTCATCAACAATAAACACCTGCTCAGTGATGCCCAGTTTGAGTTCTGCAAACGCCACTCAGCTGCTAAACTCAGTACAGCTTGGATCAAACATAGACAAAAACATTATATTCCAGATGGGAGGTGAGATTGACAGCTCTTGAGATCAAACTTGCATTTGACTATTAATGGCACCAAGGAGCCCTAAAAAAAAAACAGAGTTAATGGAATCAGAAGGATTGGAGTCATACCTGGTACATTGGAAGATAGTTATGACAGTTAGAGGTCAGTCATCTCAGTTCCTGGACATCTCTTCAAGAGTTCCTCAGGGTAAATCTTCATGCTGCTTCATCAATGACCTTCCTTCCATCAAAAAGGTAGAAGCATTTGCTGATAATTATGCAATGTTTTGCATCATTTATGAATCCGCAGATGCTGAAGCAGTTGCTCAATATTCCTAGGACTGAATTCTGCACTATCCACATCCTGGCACTTAACATTGACCAGACACTCATCTGGACTGGCCAAATGAATACAGTGGCTATAAAAGCAGGTCAGATGCCAGGGACTCTACAGCTAGTAACTCACCAAAACCTATCATGACACCATGCATTTAAGAGAGATTTGTTTTGCGTTGTTTCCTTTGCAGAGTGGTGTTATTACCCTGGAGTAGGAATGTCTGCTTCAGGAACAATGAGTAAACAACTTTGAGCTCCCTCAGTTTTTTTTAAATAGACCGAAGAAGCATTAGCAGGTGAAGTTAGGCTCACACACACCCAGGATTAGTTTTGCTTTCAGTTGAAGTTGGGTTGTTTTGGGGAGTTTACTATTGAAGCTGCTCAATACAGCTCTCTCTGCTGCACCAGAAATTCTTTCTCTGCTCCTCGATTATTTATTTTGGTATTCCTTTCTCCTGGATTGGAGATAGCATGTGAGAAAATCTAAGTGCTGGCGGTTACTGATTTGTGCTGACACAAAATGTTTATTTGTTTCTGAAGCAGACGTTCCTGCTCCAGGGTAATAACTACTAATGTATACTATCTTTTTGACAGAACCATTGTTAGAAATTGTCAGCTGCAACTTGAAACTTTCCCAATCTTTCCTGGGATTCTGAAATAAGTGGACGGCACGGTGGCACAGTGGATAGCACTGCTGCCTCACAGTGCCAGAGTCCCGGGTTCAATTCCTGCCTCAGGCAACTGTCTGTGTGGAGTTTGCACGTCCTACCTGTGTCTGCGTGGGTTTCCTCCGGGTGCTCCGTTTCCTCCCATATTCCAAAAATATGCAGCTTAGGTGAATTGGCCAAGCTAAATTGCCCGTATTGTTAGGTGAAGGGGTAAATGTAGGGGAATGGGTCTGGGTGGGTTGCTCTTCGGAGGGTCGGTGTGGACTTGTTGGGCCGAAGGGCCTGTTTCCACATTGTAAGTAATCTAATAATGAGAGTGGATTGAGCCATGGAATTGACAGCCACCTCATTCAGTGCCATCTGCACTTCAGGAGCAGGGGCTTGGAGCTCAGTGAGATTATCACTTGGCTGCAGACTCAGGCTTCTCCACTGAGTTTCTGTTTGGTACTGTGCTTAATTACAGAAATGTGCTAACCACAGGAAATCCATGCAGATTATTATTCGAGCTAGATTTCCATTTATTGTGTTCAACCTAATTGTGACTCTACTATTTACTTTTTAGAGACTTGATAGAGAAAATCTGCAGTATATTAAACTGTGGTGTTAATGCTGAAGACAATCTTGCATTCAGCTGATATATATGCAAATATGTTCTAACAGGAATCACTATATAATAACCTGAGACTTTCCTATGCATTACCTGCAGATTCTCAGGCCAACTGCAATATGGCTACCATCTTTCCAACTGGATATGGCTAAAAGAGCATTGAATGCATATCAAACCTCCGAAGTTTTTGCTTGCATGACTTAGCAACAGACGAGATTATAGATGATTACATATGGTGGATTACATAGTGGATCTCCTGAACTATGTACCGATTTCCTTTTCACATAGAGTTATAGAATCCCTACAGTGTGGATGCGGGCCATTTTGCCCACCAAGTCCACACTGACCCATTGAAGAACATCCCATCCAGAACCACCCCCTACCCTATTCCTGTAACCCTGCATTTTCCCATGGCTAACCTACTTAGCCTGCACATCCCTGGACACTATGGACAATTTAGCATGGCCAATCCACATAACTTATACATCGTTGGACTGCGGAAAGAAAGTGGAGCACCCAAGCAGACATGGGGAGAATGTGCAAACTCCACACAGCTAGTCACCAGCGGGGTGGAATCAAACCCGTTGTGAAGCAGGAGTGCTAACCACTGAAATACTGCACTGCACACGGGTGCTTCTTTTGCTTACAAGACAGCAAATTTTTATTCATAAATAATCTAACTGCATACACACTGTTCTCTTTGAACTGAAGAAAGTTTGGAATTAGAACATCTTTCAGTTATTAGGGTTTGCTCCTATTGCCTTTAATATATGATTTGCCTGTTGTTGGTTTTCTGTGACTCATTCATTTGCATGGAGAAAGCAATCCACTATTGGTAAATCCCTCAAGCAGAGATTTCTTCCTGAAGTTTCTCAATTCCTCTGTAAGAAACATCACTTAAGGGATAATAATTCACATTACTGCTAATGATTGTATTTCACCAATGACTCATCCTAATACAGGAATCATGCTGCACATAAATGAAATCACTTAGATTTATCCTTATGTTTTCAGTTTGACTTCTCGTCAGTTCTTTATCCAACTCTTCTTTTGAGGAATGAACATTAGACATCATTTTTGTTAGCAATTAATTTGTTATATTTGTAAGAAAAACATCGGGTTTGAATCTTAACTTTGAGTGTCCTTCCAGGAGAAAGGCACATCAAAGAAAAAAAGTTGCAGTTAATGATAATGACAGGAATCCGAATCATGGTGAGAAAAGAGCACAGAGTAGCTAGAGGAAGGATAAGATTTTGTGAACAATATTACTCAATTCATACAAAGTGAACACTTCCATCATCTCCACAGGGTAGCAGCTTGGAATTTAGCACCTGTATTCAAAGAACAAACAAACAAATAATTTGTATTGATCTTTGGTCCAAGTTGTATTCAAGTTTACTTTTGGAGCTGCCATTGAAAACTTTTCCAAAGTGTCCCCCATTCTAACTATTTCCTAGCTCAGTGGATCTTCATCTTCTAGTTTAGGTTTTTTTGCATGGATATTCGGGAACTGGATATAACCAAAGGGGAGTTACTTTGGTGGAGCAGGTGGAGGAGAGTTTCAGACAGGGTTCAGGTTTGTCAGCCTGCTGTGAGATTTTGACCCTATGACAGGAATCCATTTTCATTGACATGTTCCCTAATGATGGCAACCCTATCAGTTGTCTTCTGGTTATGAGGGAAGGACAAGGGCAGGATGTAAGAACAGATCATTTTAATGTGGAGGTGACTTGATCTGTGGCCCCAGGGATTCTTGTATTTGCAGGGTCAGCTGACGATGGGAGGCTGGAAAGCTGTGGGCTGCTGTTGGGACAAGCAGTGTTCTTTCAGAGATTACACTCACCTTTGTGCAGCAAATACATAGAGACATAACAAATAGGATTCCCCTAGGTTTCCTAGTAGGGGCTCAGCTGGCCACAGTTAAACTTATAGACAGATTCAATCAGAAGTCTCCAGTCAAATGTTCAATTTACCAAATGGTGCCCCCAGAGCCTCATTTCCATTTCTGAGGATTAAAACCCAGCACTTTGAAATTTGTTTACTGAACATAGGATAAAGCTTCCTTTGCTTCAGAATTTTGCTTCTTAACTCCAAAAGCTAGCCTGACTGGTGACACAGAGAGGATTCTGTCGTGGATCTCCTCCTACTTTACCCTGCTAATCGTAACCTTCAACTCCAATAGATTTGTCTTGCCATTTGTATGTCAGGCTACCCGGACTAAAGATCCCTATTTTCTCTTCGTTTTTCGAAGAGGGTTTGCATCTTCTACCTTCCAATCTGCATTGATTGTTCAAAAATGTCAGTAATTCTGAAAGATCAAAAGCAATGCTGCTTCTCTGTGAACATGAGATGAAGGATGAGGAGAGGTTGCAGCATGTGCAGGAGAGGCAATTGTAGCATGATGCAGCAAAGAAGGACCTATCTCTGTTACACATGACCCAGTATCCTGAAGATGGCAGAGCTCAGTAGTGTGCCCCAAGATGTAAGTGAAAGAGTCTGGTTAGATCAGGTCTACATTTAACTGTGTGATTTTAATAGAATTTATTAAATGTAACGATAACGGTATGATAAGAAACAAAAGCATCTGGATAATTCTAACTCAGGCTCCAGTCTCATCTGAGCTGATATAACTCCAAACACACATGCTCAGTAGCTACTCATACTGTATCGGAACGGTTGCTGAGTGGTTAGCACTGCTCCCTCACAGTTTCAGGGACACTGTGTTCAATCCCAGCCACGGGTGACTGTCTGTAGAACTTGCACATTCTCCTCATGTTTGTGTGGGTTTCCTCCAGGTGCTCTAGTTTCCACAGTCCAAAGATGTGCAGGTTAGGTGGATTGGCCACAGGAAAATGCAAGGTTTCAGGAATAGGATTGTTATGAAGATGTGGGTGCACTGTACATTTAAGAGAGTTAAAAGCTAGCAGAACTACCTGACAGCACCAATTGTTCTGAATAAGATACAATGTAACATGTGGTCCAGCAGCTAGAGAAGCTGGTTGCCTGGAGACAAAAACATATTTGAATTAGGCCAATCAGTTTAAATTATACCCACACCCCTCCCAAAAAAAACAAACTCCAATCAAGTTTGAATTTGGTATATTGACGATATTAAAAGCCAATGACACAATTTGATGTTTTGGGGGTATATGGCCAGAAAACATTGAACAGTTGGGAGAGAACTGCTAAAAGACCAACAGATGTTGGCTGCTAGTCAGAATTCTCTGAGAGATACCTGTCCAGAGAAGGTGTTCACACAGAGATAAACATCAACACCGACCTGGAAAGCAAACTTAGAGAGGAAGATATAAAGAGAAGATTCGTCTGCTGGCTGGTTTTGAAATTCAAATTTTTGGGAATTCTTAATCAGGGATTTTATTAGACTAGTATTATACAAGGGACAGTAAAAGATAGGTTAGAGGAAGGAGTTGTAAATAGTTGTTAGCTAATTATTCTCTGCTATGCTTTAAGAAATAAAGTGTTCATTTTTACTTTAAATAGTTCTTGGTCTCTCAAGTTTTCACAGAATACAGCACAGGACAAATCTTTTCTGTGTTTCTGGTTTAAATTAAGCAGGAAGATTTATTCCTCATCATAACAGTTAGGTCTGAGTTGGATGCTCTTTGGAGGGTCAGTATGGATTCAATGGGTTGAATGGCCTGCTTCCACATTGTAGGCATTCTATGACTCTAAATGTATAGTTTGTCATTAACTTCACAGGAAACTGTGAAAGTGGGTTTTCATGCTTAGCAGATCAAATCCAAAACAAATGGATTCTCGGATTTATGATGAGCATGAATTGCAACAAAAGTATTACCTACAGCTCACCAGGCACTTGTCCATCTATTCCTTGAATATGTTAATTATGTGCAAGATTCATATATGATTAAAGGTACAAATAAGATTGGAGCAATCTAAAGATGAGTTGCATGATTCTATAAGACCATAATATATAGGAATAGAATTAGGCCATTCAGCCCTTTGAGTCTGCTCCACCATTCAATCACCTTTGATGTGTTCTTCCACCCCATTCTTCTGCCTTCTCCCCATAACCCCTGATTCCCTTACCAATCAAGACCAAAAGATGTCAAAGCAGAATTAGGCCAGAATTCTGCATGGATCAGTGTGGCAAATACTACAATTTCACATAATTATTCAGATTTTTCATGGGAATCTCTACAGCAAAAGACAGAGAAAAGTAATCTTGTTATGATCTGTAAAATACAGAGTGAACCCATTGGAATTGACAGAAATATGTATCTCATACCCTCTGGCAATGATGGAACACAAGGTCGATTTCCAGGGAAACTACAGAAATAACATTTCCAGGACAATATGTCAACAGTCTTTGTTTTTAAGAGGAGTCCCATAGTGAAACAAACTCCAGAGCATCATGTAGGCAGTAACAGCAGTTCGTGAATTTCCAGCACTGATATTGTTCTGCTTGCCGTGATTACTTAAATTTCTACATTATAGATGTTTCCAACTGTTCTCTTTAAAACACTCAGTGGATTCATGAGCTATGCCTAACTGACTGAATCTTTTGACCTTCCTGATGATGATCTGTTGATAAACAGGTCAATAATTGCTGACAGTTTGGCTTTTCTATATGAGAAAGTTTCAACTAGCAAAAGCCAAGGTGAGCTCTTGTTCATCAGGAGAACCATCCATTGATGCCTCAAACCACAATTTCAAACCCACTTGTCATGAAAATGTGAATTATGTATGGAAAGGCTGGTTAAAACAAAGACAGTATATAAACCTTCTCACTAACCTGACACAAACACTGACCACTATTTTAACTCTGGAGGGACAGTATTATGGGTTCCCACCAGTGAATTTCCACTCAATGAGGGGA
Organism: Chiloscyllium plagiosum; assembly: GCF_004010195.1. Lineage (NCBI taxonomy): Eukaryota > Metazoa > Chordata > Chondrichthyes > Orectolobiformes > Hemiscylliidae > Chiloscyllium > Chiloscyllium plagiosum. The sequence continues at coordinate 63,632,218 of NC_057710.1, forward strand.
GACCCATATAATTCCCCAAAGAGCACACTCTTGACTGCCAGTCACCAACTGGTCCACATTTTTACATGTGATGGATTAAGCTTAGGGTAGCACGCCGACCCTCACTTCAATGAGGGCCTTCAGTGGGACAGTTTATTGCCCACAAAGGCTGCTTTAAATCCAGCCTCAATTTTTGGGTTGATGGCAGGATTTCACAGTATAGTGTGAACAGCTTGGCATGCCCCATCCCTACACCTCTTACCAGCCTCAAAATTCAGTCTGGACAGGAAGCACCCCTAAAGTGACAAAACATTGGATGCTCAGACATTAGGCAGAAAGGAAGATTTGTGTATCTCTTGCTATGCCCTCTATTCACTGCGTCTCAGAACTAGGGACACTATCACTACACCACCAAAGCCCTTGCTGAGGCCATAGCTGATCTGACAATGGTCTGAACTCAACTGGAGTGCCCTCTCAACACCTTCATAATGTTAAAGAGCTCAACCCAGTCTCTACTCAGTCCTCGCGTTTCTGATTCATTTTCTGCAGATTGGTGGAATTACAGTGGGGTTCTGGCCAGGGTGGGTGAGGGTTTATTGGATCAATATGCATCATTCACCATTAACATGGAAGATGACAAATTGTTTGCCTGTGCTTATGCAGCCATTGATGCTTTCCAACACTCTTGCATTCACTAGTTCCTAGAGAAGCAAGCAACGTTTTGAGCCTGCAGCATGGTCAGCATTAGAATACTCTTTCGTTTTGTGAATCCTGGCAAGGCGATGCTGTTCACCATGTGAATACTGCTTCAGTGCATTAGATAATTAGTTCATTTCAAATCCATTCTCATTCCATTACCCTGCTGGATCTCTGAGCAAAAACTTTCCCTTTGGCCAATATTCCTTCTGCCACATGTTACCTCGTGCATGTCTCTGTTTGGCTTGTCCTAGGATGGATGTGTTGTCCCAGTCAAAGTGGTGTCCTTCCTCATCTGTATGTAAGGATACAAGTGAAAGAGGGTCACGTCATTTTGTGGCTAGTTGACGTCATCATCTAGCCACAAAGAGACATGCACGAGAATTCCTAGAAGTATGGCATTCCAACCAGAACTCTATCAACAAACACATTGAGTTAGACCGCATTTACCACCCCCTGAGAAAAAGAACAGGAAATAACATCACCAGAGGAAATGGCATCACCAACCCAAAGAAACCCAAACATATAAATAGAAAGCAAGAATTATCAACAGTGCTTCGCTTAGAGACCCACTGAAGATGTTACCTAGTAGGGTGATGAAACGTCTGGAAATGAACCTTCTAGCTCAGCGAGCAAGAACCTCAACCTGAGCCACAAATCTTCTCAAAACTTGATAAGAAAAAAAGTCTGTTTCAGCATGGATAACCTCCTGTGAAAACCAAATATTAGAGGCTAAATGTCTTCCAGATGCTACAAAAATAAAATGACCTGTTTCAGCAAGGAAGATATCCTCCATAAAAAAAGGAGATTAAAAGTCTTCTAGTTTTAAAGTGCTACAGGCCTTACACTGACAGAAAAAAATCAAAGACAATGGTTTTCCACCCAGTAGAGTATCAGTCTTCCAAGTCTGGAGAGAATGTGTTCCAGAGAACAGTGAAATCTCCAAAGCACCTGAATAGGTAAAATCAGAGACTTGAGGAAGTTGAGGCATTGTAATTATTTATGCAAAATAATAAACAGCAGTAATAGCGCAGAACAAAAGCTGGTTGGGTAAAGTTTTATTTGGATCTGAAATGGTTTATACTGAAGAATGCCATGACTACCAGCTACTATCATGATATCATATTGATTTGTGAGCAGAACAGCTTAGGATCACAATGGAGTGAGGCTGAATGTTTTGTCTGTAGTCTCCGTAACAAAGTCTATCATATCGATATAATCTGAACATTTGCTAATGTGATGACATATCGATTGTTAACCACAAGAGAATCTTCTAGCTGGACCAGGAAGCATTTTGCTTCTATCACACTACACCAAACAGACCCAAAAGTTCCCCATATTTGAAGAGGATGATGGTAACAAATTTCATCAAGAGCATCAGCTGGCTCAGTGTAGTGGTAATTAGCATTTTAAAAATTTGTTCAAAGTTTGTGGACATTGCTGACTAGACAAGCCTCATTCCTGATGTTCTATGTTCTATGTTCTATGTTCTATGAAGGGCTTATGCCTGAAACATCGATTATCCTGCTCCTCAGATGCTGCCTGACCAGTTGTGCTTTTCCAGCAACCCAATTTTCGACAGCATTTATTGCCTATTGCTAATTACCCTCGACAATGTAGTAGTGAGCTGTCTTCAAGTCTTCATGAACCACTTAGGTTACACAGACACCCCCAGTGCTATTAGGTAGGTAGTACAGGATATTGGCTCAATGACAGTGAAGTAACAGTGACATAGATCTAGGTCAGGATGGTGTGTGGCTTGGAAGGGAATAGGCAAGTATGGTGACGCTTCTATGCATCTGCTTCCTTCATTCTCTGAGATGATGGCGATGCTTGGGACATTTCCCAGGAATATGACTATGTCAGACTTATTGGTGAGACAACTCATCAATTTTGCACTGTTGTTGTTTCTAGATATGTCAAATTCCAGGATGAAATAAAAACATGGATTGTGGGAAAGGGACAGAAGCAGGTTGTGCAGAGTTGGGGAACTATGAGGTGGGAAGCTGTACAGGGGAGATCTCGAGAGAAGATGAGGTCAGTGACAACCTTAGAAACAACAGTGTACAGTGGTGGGTGCATGATCCAGGGGGACATTGGCAAAAGTGTATGAGATTTGGAAACACATATAATATTAGGGTGGCAGATGGAATGGGTGCCAGCTGAGAAGAAAAGTGGATAGGGTGCCAGGCCAGTGTTTAGAGGGCACTGGAGAAATCAGGTCTGGGGAGTTTAAGTGGGGGTGGAAGGGTCAGGTCTCCTGGTGTGTGGAGGAGTTGGTGGTCAGCCTGACAGTAGTGTGTGGTGTCATGTCAAATTGGGTCCAGAGAGAGGGGTATTTGTTCGGTTCAGTTGTTGGGTTGGTGCAGCAGGATCCAGTCTTGGGGGATGGGGTGGGAGTGGATCTACCAAGGTTCCAAGATGCAATACAGTACATCTGCATATTCTGTTCTCAATCAGATACATAACCAATACACCAGATATTCATAAAGTCAGATACTTGGGTGAAGATTAGATAGTGGTAAACGTATTCTTGTTATTGGAAACAATTGTATCGATCATTAAATGACTAGAAAGAAAAGTCTGGGACAAAATGTTGTTTAAAAACATGATTAACTGAAATGGTTAGTTATCTTCATGAGATAGACTCTACCCATCAGGATACAAAGGACTGCTTCACAAAGAAACAAAAGTATCTTAAAATGTTTTTATTTGTAGTCTCAGAATATCTCTAGGTTGTGGTTCAAGGGTAAGTCAGCGTAACAGATGGGAATGTACACTTACTTTTACCATAAACTCTCACCAGACACCATAATGTAACTCATGTACTATATAACTAGATATTGAACAGTAAATAGCTTTTTTTTACCCTTTATCATTAATGAGAATACTGCTCAAGGCATCATGAGGGCATTCTTCTCATAACTGGTATCAGTAGCCTTGAGTAGAACCAATAAGAGGGACAGGAGTAATGAATCTATCCAAGGCTTTTCAGTCATACCACTGTTGTCAGCTCGGAACCACAACATGATAATAGAGATTCAGTTTTATAATTTTCAGTTGGTTTCAATAACACTGAGGGAAAAGAGTTCCAGAATTCTACTATCTTTTGTATGAATGAATATTTCCTGACATCATCCCAGAATAATTTATCTCTAATCTTTTCTTATTTGTTGCTGGACTTTCTATCTAGAGGCATACCTATCCTAGCATATCTTTGCTCTAAACTCCTTTAAGTATTTTAAATTGTTCAATTAGATTACTCTTCATTCTTCTATACACAAAGGAATACAAGTCTCAACTAGACTTAATATTTAATTTCAAAAGTGAACAAGATCATTATTAGGCCTGATATCACAGGGTCTAATTGAAGATATTGGCAGTTTGTTGATTTGCCAACATTCATCAAGTCGATATATTTTTCTCAGGCATGGAGATGCTGTTCTGAAGGTGGGAAAGGATACAGTCAATGCCACTTTGCTGCAGAGAATTGGTGACATGCCTTTGAATGATTTCCTTTATTCTCTTTTGTTGTCATTTCTTCAATAAAGACCCAGAAGAACAGTGAAATCTTTGGTCTGCTACTGTGCCTGATGTTGTGCTTGTTCTCCTCACACTGATTGATGTTAATATTATCCTCTCAGTTCTTGGGATTAAAGAAAAAGTAGCAATCTTTTGCGAAGAAATCACTGCAATTGTATATTAGAATGCTGTCAGATCACTTAATAGCCTTCCAGGAAGCACCTCTACATCAAATTCCTGCAGCTCTTTATATTCGCAAAAATAAATTGCAGCTTAAAAGCTTTTTAGAATTTTCAGAGTCATCGTCTCTTTAATGGTTCCTTATACATTCTTTGGAAATTAGAATAGATTTGCATTCAGTTGATATTTTCAAAAATGTATAAATGTAAGGCGATATGATAAAATGTGTATAATCTATGTATTATACGTTGCAATTTGGATTTTAAAATAGAGGCAAAAGAAATGGGGTTCCGTTCTGTGAAGTCTTTTTTATATCAGTCAGAAGGTATTTGGATAATAATAATTGCATTATTACAAGAAATCATGTGACTGAAATCAAGTGCTTTGGAGAATCCCTATTATGGTTACTGGATGGAATGCTTATACTGAGGAGAAAGTGAGGTCTGCAGATGCTGGAGATCAGAGATGGAAATGTGTTGCTGGAAAAGCGCAGCAGGTCAGGCAGCATCTAGGGAACAGGAGAATCGACGTTTCGGGCATTAGCCCGAAACGTCGATTCTCCTGTTCCCTAGATGCTGCCTGACCTGCTGCGCTTTTCCAGCAACACATTTCCATCTCGGAATGCTTATACTGCTAAGTTTACAACAGACCAGAAACATTGAAACATCAAAACTAGGAGCAGCAATAGGCCATTTGGCCCTTTGAGCCATTTCCACTATTAAATATGAGCATGGCTGATCCATTATCTCAATCCCATATGCATGCTTTCTCTCCAAACTCATTGATGTATTTAACACATAAATATTTATAAAGCTCTCTCTTGAATATTCACAGTGATTCAGTCTCCACAAGCTTCTGTGGTAGAGAATTTCATGGGCTGATCACCCACTCAATAGGGTAATACAGTGACAGTGGATGGCATCAATCAGTGATGGCTGATTGGCTTCTAACTGCACAGTAGGGATTTGATAAAGAAAGTTTTCCTCATCTCAGTCCTAAATGGCTTACTTGCATTCTGAGACTGAGTTCCCTGGCTTTAGGTTCCTCAACCGGATAAAATGACCTCTCTGCATCTAGTCCATCCAGCCCTCTTAGAATTCTATATGTTCAATCAAATAGAGTCTTAGAGATGTACAGCATGGAAACAGACCTTTTGTTCCAACTCATCCATGCCAACCAGATATCCTAAATTAATCTAGTCCCATTTGCCAGCATTTCCCTCTAAACTCTTCCTATTCAGATACTCATCCTGATGCCTTTTAAATGTTGTAACTGTACCTTCCTCCACCACTTCCTCTGGCAGCTCATTCCATACATGCACCAATGTCTGCATGAAAACATTGCCCCTTAGGTCCCTTTTGAAGCTTTTCCCTCTTATCTTAAATCTATGTCCTCTAGTTTTGAACTCTCCCACCATGGTGAAAAGACCGTGCACCTCATAATTTTATAAATCTTTATAAGTTCATCCATCAGCCTCCAGCCTTCCAGGGAAAACGGCGTCAGCCTTTTCAGCCTCTCCCTGTAGCTCAAATCCTCCAACCCTGGCAACCTCCTTATAAATCTTTTCTGAACCCTTTCAAGTTTCACAACATCCTTCCTAGAGCAGGGAGACCTGAACTGCACACAGTATTCCAAATGTCGGCTCACTATTGTCCTGAACAGTGACAACTCGGCATCCCAACCCTTATACTCAATGCACTAACCAATAATGGCAAGCATACCAAATGCTTTCTTCACTATTCTGTCCACCTGGGACTCTACTTTCAAGGACCAATGACCCTGCGCTCCAAATTTTCCTCTCATTCTTCTAAGTTCTATTGAACACAGGCCCAGTTCTCTCTAGAACCTAGTGTCTTCATCCCCAGTATCAACCAAGTGATTCTTCACTGCACTCCCTTATGGAAAGTAGGTAGTCTTAGGTAGAGACACCAACACGGCACACAATACTCTTGCTGCAGTTCCCCAAGACATCCCAATAAAGGCCAATTTACCATTTACCTTCCTAATGTCTTGCTGCATCTGCCTGTCTAGTTTCATTAATTGGTGTAAAAGGGCATCCTGATCACTTTGTACGTCAACACTTCCTAATATATCACCATTTAATTAATACTTTGCCCTTCTGTTTTTCACACTGAAATGTTTACTATTTCATTTAGCCACATTGTACTTAATCTGCTATGTGCTTGCTCATTCATTGAATTTGCCATTAATTTAATTTTGACTTCAAACCAAAAAGGTTTAAGGTGTCAGTTTGGAAGAGTGAGAAGTTTAATTCAGAAAGGAGAATATTTTCAGCCAGCAGAAGAATCAAGGTTTCATTTGGGGGGGGACCAGCCACCATTGTCAAAGTGCTTTATTTCTGTCTAGGGTATTTCAAGTTCATTAGCTGCTGTTTTAGTGTGTTGGTGGAGTTGTGGGCTACCATGATGCTAAGGGGTCTGAGTAGTACTATACCCTATACAGACAACAAGCAAAACTCATGCTATTTACAAAATACCGTGCAAGGACCGTAACAAACACGACATTGGACAAACAGGCAGAAAACTAGCCACCAGGATACATGAAGTGTCCTTACATACAGATGAGGAATGACACCTCTTCGACAGGGACAACACATCCATCCGAGGACTAGCCAAACAGAGACACGCATGAGAATTCCTAGAAGCATGGCATTCCAACTGGAACTCTATCAACAAATACATTGAGTTCGACCCCATCTACCACCCCCTGAGAAAAAGAACAGGAAATGACATCACCACTGGAAATGATATCACCACTGGAAATGACATCACCAACACAAAGAAACCCAAACATATAAATAGAAAGCAGGAATTATCAACGGTGCTTCTCCCGGAGGCCCACTGAAGATGTTACCTAGAAGGATGATGAAACATCTGGAAATGAACATTCCAGCTCAGCGAGCAATTCTACATCCAGGAGTGAGCATTATTGGCCAGATTACCATTTATTTCCATCCATAATAACCTGGGGGTGTGGCTAAAGTCACATTTAAGGGAGAGCAGGTAAAGATGGCAGCTTCCTTCCTGAAAAGACATTAGTGAACCAGACCTTTTTCCCTGAAGTCTCTTACTCATACTCAAAACAGTGCTATAGGATCCTTCATATCCATCTGAGAGTTCAGGCAGCGCCATTGTTCAACTGGCACTTAAAAGTTGGCACGTCTGACAGTTCAACTCTCCTTCAGTCCAGCCGTGGAGTACTAACATTGAATTTTGCTTGCTCAGCTGCTAGAGTGGGATGTGAATCCAGACCCTTGTGGCAAGAATGTAACTAACAATTGAATCACAGTTGACACGAGGGAAACTAGATGGCTTAAGCAGAGAAGTGAGCAGTGTCTGACCTTGGTGCAAATGATTATTCAATGCATGCAACATAGATCAAGGAACAAAGTTGATACAGAGGTTCTCATCACTGCTTATATGATTGTGATGTGGTACTTGACAGGAGACAGGTTCACACTTACTCCAGCTGGACAAGTCAATAACAAATGAAATGGCCAACACCTGAATTATGCTGGGGTCAGTCTCCGGGAAATCATAAAACTAGGATCATAGACAATGTTTTACACACAATATTTGGGGATGGGAGGGAGGTCAAATGATGGAGGCATGATAAAGTAGAGGGAGAAAATAAAGCAATAGAGCAGGGCAGCAATTTGGCTAATGGTAACCAGAGTGTGACAGGAAGAAACACTAAATGCAAATATAAGAGTACACTGGGAGGATGAGGGCCAGAGATTGTGAAAATTGTAAAAACAAACCAGATTTTTTGACGTGTTGCAAATGCATGCTGCATTTGTAACAACATAGTGAATTGTTTAACATAAAGGCATTATAGAATCACAGTTGGAAAGTGATAAAAGCATGAATGTGCTGTAAATAGAGACAGTTATGTGACAGATTGGAACAACAGGAGGATCGGTAAAGGTGGTGAGATAGCTCTATTAATTCAGGATGGCTTTTGTTCTATACTGAGATGTGACTTAAGTGAAGATATAGAGTCAGTTTGGGTCAAGATGAGAAATAGTAAAAGTGAAAGTTTATTTGTGGTGATAGTTACAGGGCCCCTAAGAGTAGTTACACTGTAGGACAGAGCAGGCAAAAAGAAATAAAGGAGGCATGCTTACTTTTATTGTTTCCTGGCAGGAGTGGGCATTGTTGGCCAAATTAGCGTTTATTTCCCACCCATAATAATCCGGGGGGCTGTTAAGAATCAATTACATTGTTGTGTGTCTTTACATTTAAGGGAGAGCAGGGAAAGATGGCAGCTTCCATCCTGAAAATACATCAGTGAATTAGACCTTTTTTGCTGAAAATCAACAGCAGTCATCGTTGGACTCTTAAAAGAATTCAAATTCCACCATGATTCGAACTCAGGTCCTAGAATATTACCTGAGTTTCTAAGTTAATAGTCTAGCAATAATACCATTGCCACCCCATATGTAAGATATGCACAGCAATGATCATGGGTGATTTACATTTGCATGAAGATTGGCAAAGGTAATTCTGAAAATCAGTTCACAGAGAATCTTCAGAATAATTTCTTAGAGCTGTATTGTTATGGACCAGAACACACCCTCTCAATATATTTTAAGAAGGTAGCTGAGACTCTAACATTTTCTTATTTTAAAGGTAGCTGTGAAGTGTGTGTTCCACATGAAATGTGACTGGTCAAACTAGTCAACATTAAGCAAAACACAATTTATTTAAACACTTGAGTTAAAATATGACTAAAAAAGAGGAATTTAGAATAACTTAATTATTAGAAAACATAACTGAATAAAAAATACAATACCTATTACTAATTAACTGTTCCAATATAAACAGAGCCCTTGGCAAAAAGGCAAATTCAGACGCAGATGTTCTCAAGCAGTTCTCCAATTCAGGAGGAAAAAACATCAAGAGAAAATTCTGAGAAAGTAGCAGCTGGAAGATTTTCACTAAAGCTTCCAACTCTCTGAGACCCCAAAGGCTTCTGCTTAAAACTAAAACTAAAATCTAAAAAAAAGAAAGTCTGCTCTGTGAGAGCTGGCCACATGCAAGCTGCTTTCCATTTTTCCAACTTTGAAAGACACCCCAAATTGTTTACTTTCTTAGAGACAGCTTGTTACCTCTGCAAATAAAGGACAAAATAAACTTTTAAAGTGACAGCAACATCACAGTATATTCCAGAGTCAACTAATAAGGAGGCTATTGTATAGATTGAACCATTAAAAATAACAGAGTTGGTACCATATTTGCATTGCAAATAGGAGTATTTACCCAACTAACCAGTTATAACCTATGCAAATTTGCAATCCGTAAAGTTAGATTGTGATACAGCAAGTAATTGGGGCAATGAGTGGAATGTTTTTGCTCATTGCAATGAAAATGGAAGATTAGGAATATTTTACTGCAGCTGTGCATGGAAATGTATTTAATACTGTATACACTTTTGCACTTAATTGAAAAAAAACATTTATAATTGCTTTTGATGCAGTTCAGGGAAAATTCACTCAACCTATTCCTAGAATGAAGGTCTTAACTTATGAAGAAAGTCTGAAAGGATTAGGTCTATATCCATTGGATTTTCAAATAATGTGAACTGAACTTATTGAAACCTGTAAGATCCTGAGGGGACTGTACAGGATAGAGAGCAGGAGCATGTTAGTCTTGTGGAAAAGACTTAAACTGGGGGATGCAGTTTTAAAATGTGAGGTCTCCAGTTTAAGGCAGAGATGATCATTATTGACTCTGACTGTGCAATTTTCTTCCCTAGAGGACAGTGGAGGTTTGGTTTTTACATTTATTTAAGATTGAATTAAATTTTGATATTAAAGGGAGCTAAAGATGGGGAGCAGAAATGAAAGTGGAGCTGAGATCACCAGGAACTTATTGAGTGGGAGAGCAGACTCGAATGGCCAAATAGCCCACTCCTGTGAGTTTAGCACAGCATATAAATTAATGTTCTTGTGAAGTACTCAGGGAGTGCTGCTCTGTTTGAGTTGCCATCTTTTAGATATTAAACTGAAACTTTATGTGCTCTCCCTGGTGAATATAAAAGATTCTATGATACCCTTTTGAAGAAGAGCCAGAGGAATTATCTCTGCCAAGAAGATTTATCCTTCAACTAACCTCACTAAAACCAGATTTACTGGTCAATATCGCATTGTGTATTGCTGCTTGTCAGAGATTGTATATATAAATTGGCTGCTGCATTTCCTACATTACAAAATTGACGACATTAATTTGCTGTGAAGTACATTGAAAGCATACTCTGAGGGCTTGCAGAAATTAGAACATAAAAGTTATTTTTTTCACTTTTTAAGTCTTTTAAAAGGAAACTTCTAGTTAACAGCAGATACATGCAAGTGAGATAACCTAATAGGATGACAAGAAATGGACACATATCTGTGATATCAAAATAGATTTTAAAATGGCCCATTAATGTTTTGAGTTCCAGTATATCATGTGAAGTATCATTCTTTTCAGTTGAAATGATATTTGGCTGTAAAGAAAGGAGTGCTGTAATATATAAAATTTCATCAAACCCAAGTTAATGACTTGAACACATCTTAGCCTTGACTTTGGACTTTAAAGTGTTGAATTGTAACTATGTTTTGGGAATTTGGAATCTCAACTAAGTGCCTAAACTATTCAATGGATATCACATGCGGAATTTCATAACTGAAGGTCACAGTCCTCATACAGCCTTAGTTTCTCATAAATAATGCTCGTAAAAGTGTTCAGTCAGACATGGTTGCTTGGAACTGCAAGGTGACTATAACTTTTCAATGTGCACTCATACAAATGAGTGAACACTTTATCAAAGAGGTAGGTTTTAAGCAGAGTCTTGAAAAACATGAGAGATGTAGAAAGAAACAAAAGGTTTGACAGGGAAGTTTGGATTTAAATGTCATGATGACTGAAATCAGGAGTAGAACGTAGTAACTTCTTTTTCCACAATATTTAATTGAAGGAAACTTTGGCCCATCAAGTTGGAACAGTGTGCCCATTGCAGGCCCCCATATAATCTCCCCATTCAGATATTAACTGTCTTCCCCATGTTATGTCCATTCCAACACCCTCAGCTTCATCCCTGGCAAGATCTATCCCCTATTTAATGCAAAGTCCCTTTTACGACACCAATAACTTAATTCATTTTGGGCTTTTAACATCATGGAATCCTTCAAGGCATTTCACAGAAGGTGATATTAGGTCAGATGAACAACCGTTTGGACCAACTGGGCTTGCTGGAAGCTGACTGAGCCATTGGCACTTTCTGTCCAAACAATTGACCGGTGTCAGGAAGTGGAGGCTTTCCAAAGTCCAGGAGCTTGTCCTTGCTTTGTGCTTCTTTCCTGATGACCTGTGGCACAGCTACATTCATCCTTGTCTATCAATCTATCCTTTAGGCCTGAATGTATTCATAATTATGATGCTCCCACTGCCATTGCTCCCAGGGCATTTTCTTTGCTCTCAGTGGTGCTCCCATTTGTGTCAAGTTTTTTTTAATGTAAGTTCATGTGAAGTGAGCATCACTGGCACTTATTCCTTAGAAGGCAGTTAAGAGTCAACCACATTGCTACGGGTGGAAATTCACATTTAGGCCAGACCAGGTAAGAATGACATATTTTCTTTCCTGATGAAGACAAGACCCTTATATTGCTCATTTGTTCCACCCAGAGACTCCTAAATTACATTTGATAAAAAATCCCCATTATTGGTTTATCAGTAAAGGTAAAGCCCGTGGTATAAAACAGAAAATTTAAAAATGAATATCGCTGAATTAGTACAATGAAATGGTAGTGAATGGTTGTCTCTTCAGACTGAAGGAAGCTACATTTAGGGAGAATTTCTAGGAGCCAGTATTCAAACATTGTTTTTCCATTAATAATCTAGTCTTGGATATGTAAGATCCAATTTGAAACAAATTACAGATGACCATGAACTTGGAAGTATGTGAGGAAGACAGTGATGGGCACCTAAACAAAATTCTTGATGAAGGGCTTATGCCCAAAATGTTGACTCTCCTCCTTGAATGCTGCCTGACCTGCTGTGCTTTTCCAATGCCACACTTTTCAACTCTGACTCTTCTGCATCTGCAGTACTCAATTTCTCCGACCAAAACAAAATGGTCAGGCTGTAATAATGTAGCATGTCTATCAACACACATGGGTGTTTGTTCACAGAAGGATTATAAAGAATAAGTATTTTCTCAGGTTACTTTGTAACTAACCACACTTGCAAATGCTCTGCATGTAGCATATGACAGGACAACAAAGTATTGCAAATGCTGGAAACATGAAATACAGCCAGAAGAGTTGGAAATGTTCAGTGGAACAGGTAGCCTCAATGAAGAGAAATGCTTCTGGTTTATGATCTGCAGTAGTTCTGACAACCTATCACTGACCTCTGGTTCTGTCTGCACAGGTGGAATGGATTTTCCAACACTGCTGAAAGCTATGAGGGACACACTGATAGTCTGCAAATTAGTGCTGAGAACTACTGACTCACCTTAGTGCTGCTGTTCTGAGATAGGAGAATTGGATTATGTCAAAAGCATATTTTTTTCATTTTCATTCATATTGAGAAAGATCCCTTGTGAGACCAGAAATAAATAAACTCATAGATGTAATTGTTGTTGTTTCTTTGTGATTATGATAGTACATTTAGCTGCTGCACTTCAGGACAAATAGTTAAAAGAACAGAATGCATTTTATTCTCACAAGGACAGTGTAGAACAAAAACTAAGGAACATAATAAGCCTTAAGGAAAAGTGATTTAAGTTGCTTGTATGACATTTTGTAATGGTTTGGATCTCATGCTAATGCAAAGTTCCTGAGGATATTGGACTCTATGCAAACACATAGAATAATTGAATGCTGGTTGCCTGTCAGCTGGAGCACAGTTGGTAGCATATTTGACTTTGAATTAGGAAAGCTCTGATTTCAAGTCCCATGCCTAAGCTTCAGCATGTAAATTTAAGTTAACACTCCTGCAAAGTATTGAGCAAGCATTCCACTGAAAAACTGATGCAGTAATTTTCCTGAAAAACCTCTGAATTCTCAATGGTTCCTGGATGGAATTATGTTTATAAAGATCCTAATAACAACTGCTTGTGTTTCATGACTCCTGTCTTCATGTGCCAGAACACTAATTGAGAGTCATAGTGAATCTTTTCTCTTTTATCCTTCAAGAACTAACCATTATGTGGGCAGTGCTTTTATTTCAAAATGATTCTCTATAGAGATAGTTTTTCTTCACTTAATTCATGTGCATGTGTATGTTGGAGTTTGTGGAGAGGTATATTTTCCTATTTTAAATGATTTGTTCATCAGATTCACATTGTAGACAAACAGATCCTCTTTTTACAATGAATCATTTTGTTGTTGAGTAAAGAAACCTGGTTGATTTGTCTTTAGCCTAAACATATTATAGACAAATTTCATAAATGACATTATTGGTCAATGGATAAACATGGAAATTTATTTTGTGAATTGTGGAATAGTAGAACTGGAGAGAATCAGTGCATTCAACTTTAGTTGTAATAGTGACTGTTATCACATATCTGCTTGTCAGAGTTTGCTATGATCACACTTGGTTGCCTTGTTTCCTGCAATACAACATTGGAGAGAGCCAACGGAGAACTGTGATCATTATATATCACAAAACTTTGGCTCACTATGAAAAAGCACAAAGAGCAATCCAGAGAAAGAATTGTTCAATGGGGGAAAGCTGACTTCAATGGAGCAGGAATGGAATGGGTGCTATAAATTAGAATCAATGCTTGGCAGGAGAAGTGGTAACTGAAAAATGGATCTACGTTTAAAAAAAGAGTTAGGGTACAGTCAAGGTACATTCTCATGAAGAGGAAAAGTAAAGTGAACAAATTCAGAGCTCCATAGATGATGAATAAGATAAAGATGAAGAAGTAAAAGAAAAAAGTGTGTTTATGAGGTGGATAATAAAATAAAATATTGGCAGAAAGGCTGAGAATGAAAGTACAGAGATTAAAGGTAAAAAGAAATGCAAAGGAGAGGGGCTAAGATCTGGAATGCACTACCTGAGTGTGTGATGTACATGGCTTCAATTGACGCATTCAAGAGAAAACTAGATTATTATCTGAAAAGGAAAATGTAGGTGAATGGCACTAAATGTATTGTCCATACAGTGATCAAATGGTCACCTTGACATCTAAGAAACACTGCCCCATGAGCTCATCACACTAATGTCATTTACAAAATACCATGCAAGGACTGTAACAAACACTACATTGGACAAACAAGCAGAAACTAGCCACCAAGATATGTGAACACCAACTAGCCACAAAAAGACATGTCTCTCTCTCACTAATATCCTCACATATGGATGAGGAAGGACACCACTTTGGCTGGGACAACATATCCATCCTGGGACAAGCCAAACAAAGACACGCACGAGGATTCCTAGAAGCATGGCATTCCAACTGGAACTGTATCAATAAACACTTCAAGTTCTACCCCATCTACTACCCCCTGAGAAAAGGAACAGGAAGTGACTTCACCACAGGAAATAACATCACCACAGGAGATATCACCAACCCAAAGAAACCCAAACATATAAATAGAAAGCAGGAATTTTCAGCATTGCCTCGCCTGAAGCCCACTGAAGATATTACTTAATAGGATAATGAAGCGTCTGGAAATGAATCTTCCAGCTCAGCGAGCAAGCCTACATCCAAAACCTCAACCTGAGCTACAAATCTTCTCAAAACTGGCTCATCACAAATGTTGTTGGGGCAAAGGAGGAGGAGACCAGTGAGCAGGATTTGAGAAAGTCTCTCATAAACTCAGTAAGTTTGGGTCATCCTTACATAGCAGAATAAGCCTGGATTAGTGAGCCAACAATGCTTTATCCTGTCCAGCCAGAGCTGTCTGTGAATGATTAAACTTGATACCAACTCAATTTAAATCTTAATCTGTTGGATTAAAGGAACAGAGATGAACAAAAAATGGGAGAGGGATCAACTGTGATCAGAGAAAATCATAGCTTTGGGGTGGGGTGGGGTCCATGACTTCAAGGTGAAAGTAAGTCAATAACTGGAAAAAAATATGGTGGTAAAAGGAGGACAAAGGAAAATTGGATTGTGGAAAAGTAGTTGCTTGTGACTTGTGGAAGAATATTTTACTGGGATGGACGCAAAGGAGGTAGGGGTGACTACATCTCTAATATTCTGTAATGATCTAACCTTTACAGAGTATTTGTGAAGTAGTCTCACCAATGTCCTGTGTAATTGAAGCATAATGTTCTTACTTTTATACTGAATTCCTCTCATACTAGAAGTTATAATCCCATTAGACTTGTGTTTATGCGCCGTAGCTGCATACTAACATTTTTGATTGATGCACTGGAACACCTATATACCTCTGCACCTCAGAATTCAGAATTGCTCTCTGTTTAAGTAATACTCTGTGTCTTATTCATCCTGCCAAAATGAACAACTTCACATTTTTTCATATGTCATCATCAAAATTGCTTTCCAGTTATCTTTAGCCATGGTGGCTGTAATCCTGTCAACTAATTCACTGACGTACACTGTGACAAGTTCAGGGGTGAGCACAGAACTCTGTGGGACCCCACTTATCACATTCTGCTCATTTGTAAAAAAAACCATTTGTGTATTTACCTTGTTTACTCCTAGCCAATCAATTCTCCATCTATGTTACCCTCAGCCTATGAACTCCTACTTTGTGAAATAATCATGGAATCTTGTCAAATGCCTTTTGGAACCCCAAGTAAAATACATAAATGGACATCTTGTTTTATCCATAACATTATCTACTCATCCAAAGAAGGCTAATAAATCGGGTAAACAGGATTTTCCTTTCATAAAACTATGATGACTCATTCATAGAAAACCTACAGTATGGCAAGCAGGCCATGCAGCTCATCAATTCCACACCCATCCTCCAAAGGGCACCCCACCCACACTATCCCTAAATTCTCTATGGCTAACCCACGTGGCCTGCACATTTTTGCACTGTCAGAGGAAACCAGAGCACCTGGAGGAAACTTGTGCAGACACAGGAAGAATCTGCATACTCCACACACAAAGTGACCAGAAGGTGAAATCGAACCCAAGTCCCTGGCACTGTGAGGCAGGAGTGCAAACCACTGAGCCATCATGCCACCCCAACTTGCTTTGTGATTACTAAGTGCTCAGCTGTAACCTTTTTAATAATCATTACTGTCTTCCCAGTGACAGATGTCAAGCTAACTGGCTTGTAGTTTCCTGTTTTCTGTTTCCTATCCACCCCTCCTCCCTTCTCAGATATAAGAGTTATAATTGATATTTTCCAGTGGGTTAGAAACTTTCCAGAGTGTAATGAACTTTCCGCAAATTAACACCAATGCATCTATAATACAATTAGGAACCTCAATTTAGATCTGAGGACAAAGTTCATTAGGACTCAAGCACTTATCATCCTGTAGCTCCATTAATTTGCTCAGTACAACTTCCCTAATGATTATTATTTCATCAAGTTCCTTTCACTTGTTTCAACCTCCTGATTTATAGATATTAGTGAGATGATTTTGTATCCTCTACGGTAAATGTATTTATTACCCACCCTACTCCCTATTATCACCATTTTGAGGGCCCATATTTACTTTCATTTCTTGTTTCCTTTTTAGAAACTATTACTGTCTGTTTTTACCTTTCTAGGTAGCTTCCTGTCATGGTCTAATTTATTTGTCTTGATGAACTTGATACTCATTCTCTGCTATTCTTTATATTTTTACCACAGATCTGACCTGCTACTCACCTTTGTGCAATTATACACATCTTTGTTAAATTCATCACTCTCCTTAACTTCTTTAGTTAACTATGGACTATGTGCACGCAGTCAATTCATGTGACATTTCATAAATACCTACTTTGGAAATAGAATCAGCCTGACTCAAGATTGGAATACAGACAGACTCTAAACTCACACCTTTAATGCATTGTCTGAGCTGGGATGTCACCTGTTTTTATAAAACATTAAGTTATCTCAAGAGTGGGATTTGAAAGTAATTCTGGGTTTTACATATTAATGAATTGAAACCTGCAACCCATTCTAAAAAATGAAAGTCTTAACAGCAATCTAGGTTTGTTCAATATATCATATCAGTTGCATGACACTATGATCTTGTGCTGTAAATTCTGTGTCTTATGATCCTGCCCCATTAGCTACCTGACAAAGGAGCAGTGGTCCGAAAGCTAGTGCTTCCAAATAAACCTGTTGGACAATAACCTGGTGTTGTGTGATTTTTATCTCTGATTAGGAGTGTTACCTCTCTGCAGTTTTCTAGCTACCTGTTGTTTTTGAATGTCATATTCCCCTCAGTATTCAAAACCCAATCCTTGACATCCTGCAGTTACGTCTCCAAAATGGTCATCGGATCATATTTATTCAATTCAATGAGTTCTATCAATTCATTTACTTTGTCATGAATGCCACGCAGATGAAATAACAGAGCTTTTCTTTTTTATGTTGTTATCTTTGTAACATCTAGTCCTGACTTAGTTATAAATTCATACAGTCCATCAGCATGGACACAGGCCCTTTGGCCCAAACTCGTCCCTGTCGACCAAAATGTCCATCCACACTAATCCCATTTCCCTGCATTTGGCCCATATCTTTCTAAACCTTTCCTATCCATGTATTTGTCCAAATGCCTTTTAAATGTTGTTAATGTACCCACTTCAACCACTTCTGCTGGCAGCTCATTCCATATGCGAACCACCCTCTGTAAGAATAAGTTGCCCCTCTGGTTCCCTTTTATTCTTTCCCCTCTAACCTTAAACTGATGCCCTCTAGTCCTTGATTCCCCAACCCTGGAAAACATACTGAGTGCACTCACCCTATCCATGCCTCTCATGATCTTGTACACTTCTATAAGATCTCCTTTCAGTCTCCTATGCTATAAAGAAAAAAGTCCTAGACTGTCCAATCTTTCCTTATAGCTTAGCCCATTGAGTCTTGGCAACATGCTTGTAAATTTTTTCTGCACTCTTTCCAGTCTAATAACATCCTTCCTATAGCAAAGTGACAAAAACTGAGCACAATACTTCAAGTATGGCCTTACCAACATCCTGTACAACTGCAACATAACTTCCCAACTTCTACACTCAGTGCCCTGACTGACGAAGGCCAGTGTGCCAAAAGCCTTCTTCACTGCCCTGTCCACCTGTGACTCCACTTTCAGAGAACTGTGAACCTGAACTCCAAGATCCTTCTGTTACACTACACTCATTAAGGCCCTACCGTTCACCATGAAACTCCTACCTTGATTTGACTTTCCAAAATGCAAGACCTCACACTTATCTATATTAAACTCCATTTGCCATTTCTTGTCCCACTTCCCGAGCTGATCAAGCTCCTGCTGCAATTTCTGATAACCTTCCTCACTGCTCACGATACCGCCTATTTTAGTGTCATCAGCAAACTTACTAATCATGACTTATACATGCTCATCCAAATCACTGATATAGATAACAAACAACAAAGGACCCAGTACTGACCTCTGAGGCACTTCACAAGTCACAGGGCTCCAGACCTCCTTCCATTATTACTCTCTACTTCCTATCATCAAGCCAATTGTGTATCCAATTTGCCAACACCCCTTGGATTCCATCCGATCTAACTTTCCAGAGCAGCCTACCATGGGGAATCTTATCAAAAGCCTTACTAAATAGACTACATCTACTGTCCTGCCCTCATTGGCCTTCCTGGTCACTTCATCAAAGAACTCCAACAAATTTGAGGCATGATCTCCTACGCACAACGCCTGTATACCTTATCTGTCAGAATCTTCTCAAGTACCTTACCCACTACAGATGTTAGGCTTCTTTTTACTTTCAGTCCATTTTCTGACCTTAATTTTTCACATTCGTATTTTGTTCTTCTGCCTTGATGCCATCTCTTGACACACATAGAAACATAGAAGATAGGAGAAGAAGTAGGATTTGGCACATTCACCCAGCTTGATATCTCATTTCCTTAGATATGCAACTCATGAGAATGCCAGTCCCAAGTCTGAAGTATAGACCTTCCCAATATTAGAGATCCCATTTCCCTTGTACTGATTCCAATACCTTATGAAGTAAAACATACTTCTCCTACTCCAGGCTTTAAACAACACATTCACTTCTCTAACATTATTTATCTCATGCTAATTTCCACATGGTTCATCTAGTATTCCCGAAACATTTAGCTTTGGTGTTCTTTAGTACTGCTTTATAACTTAGTGCCTAACTTTTCATACACCTTCAACATAACGTCTTTACCACTACCACTCTGCTGTTGATACTGATGCAAACGATGACCACTGGATTCTTGTCCTGCTGCTGCAAGTTCATCTCCAGCATGGAGGAGGTATCCTGAAACTCAGTGCTGGGGCAGGTAACATGGCTGTCTGAAATTTCACTCTTTGCTGCAGAAACCATGTCAACTGCCCTCACTATAGTGTCTCCTATTAGCAATTCATTTCTTCTTTACCCGACCCCCTTGAATGGCTTCCTGGACAACAGTGTTATGACCAATCCCTGCAACACTCACACCCATTGTAACAAACTGAACTCAAAACTGTTGGACAATTGCAAAGGCAGAGGTTCTTGTGCACATGCCCACCTTTCTGTCACTAGAAGACCCTGTCCGAAGAGGTGTGACTGCCTCCTTGAATGAAGTGTCCAGGTAACCTCCCCACTTGATTACCGCAGTGCCTGTAGCTTGGGGTCCAGCTCAACAACCCTAAGCTGAAGCTCTTGCAGCTGTAGGTACTTACATACAGAAGGTGGACTTGAACCCAGGTCTCCGGCATTGTGAGGCAGCAGTGCTAACCACTGCTTGGGGCAAATGGGACTAGATTAATTTATGTTATCTGGTTGACATGGACAAGTTGGACTGAGTTGTCACTTTTCATGCTTTACATCTCTATGATTCTATGATACTACTTACTGCAGACATGTTTGTCCTGGATCAAATAGGTATCCAGAAGATCCCACATTCTGCGATCACAGCATAGCTCCTGACCTGCCATCTTTAATAAATATAATTAATCAATAATTGCTAATTACTTTATTTATAATTAATACAGCCCACACATCCCACTGTTTAAAAAGAGAGGGAGAGAAAAACAGTAATGTTTGGGATTAATGATACTTGGCAGCGTGGATTAGAAGTTGGCTAAAAGATAGGTAACAGCGGGTAGTTATAGATAGGCATTTCTCAGGTTGGACATGAGTTGAGAGTGGCGTTTCCAGGAATCAGTGTCAGGTCCCTTGATTTGATATGATTTATACAAATGATTTGGAGTTAAGTGTTGAGGGCAAAGTCTCTAAATACGAAGCTAGCAAGAATAGTGAAATGTGAGGATGATGCTGAGTGATTTCAGAGGGACATTGACAAGTTGCCCAAATGCACCAGGCAGATGAATTTCAATGCAGAGAAATGTGAAGCAATGCATTTTGGAAGAAGACACACAGAAAGCCAATACAGGAGCAGAGAGATCTCGGAGTTCATGTGAATGATTCTCTGAAGGTGGCCAGGCAAGTTGAAACTGTTGTTAAGAGGGCTTATAGGATCCTTGGATTTCTAAATAGAAGCATAATTATAAGAGCAAGGAAGTGATGCTACACCTCTACACATCATTGTTCAGACCACATTTGGAATAGTTCTGGGCACCTTATTTGAGGAAGAACGTTAAAGTTCTGGAGAGATCGCAAAGGAAAATTACTGGAACGATACCAGAAATGAAGGATTTTAGATACAAGGGATATTAGAGAAATTGGGCTTGTTCTCTTTGGAGCAGAGAAGATTAAGAGTTGACTTTATTGAGGTGTTTAAAATTATGAACAATTTTGACAGCGTGAAGAAATATATTGTTTCCACTAGTTAGTATGTCAATAACTAGAGGTCACACTTTCAAGATTGTCAGCAAGACAGCTAGGATTGAGATGAGGTGAAACTTCTTTACTCAGAGAGTTATTGGATTTGGAATGCGCTACCAGGAAGAACGTTTGGGGAGGATTCCAAATGAGGTGTCAAAGCAAAGTGGGATATATTTTTGAAAGTGATGATGTTAGAGGGCTACGGAGATAGGGCTCAAGAGTGGGACTAGCTGGGTAGCTCTGTTGGGAGCGAGTACAAACATGATGGGTCGACTGGCCTTCTTCTGTTAAATGCTATGCTTCTGAAATTACAGACCAGTTAGCCTAATATCAGTTGTTGGGAAAATGTTAGAGTCTGTCATAAAAGATATGGTAATAGACCACTTGAAAAGTATTAATGAGATTATTTGAAGCTGCATTGATTTTTGAAAGGCAAATCATGCTTTAAAAATCTACTTTTTTTTTTAGGATGCCACTAATAGAATAGATAATTGAGAGCCAGTAGATATGATATATTTGGATTTTCAGAAGGTTTTTAATGAAGTCCTTCATAAGAGGATGGACACAATTAAAACACATGGGTTTGGGTGTAATACAAACATAGGAACTCTACAGCATGGAAAGAGGCCATTTGGCCCATCAGGTCCAAACCAACTCTCCAAAGACCTTCCAGACCCATAACCCTACATATACCATGGCTAATTCACCTAACCTACACATCTCTGGACACTAAGGGGCAATCACAGCATGCATTAAGAATTGGTCAATTGATAGGAAACAGAGATTGTGAATAAATGGATTGTTTTCCAAGTGGCAGATAATGACTACTGGGGTACCACAAAGAGATGTTCTTGGACCCCAATAATTTATGATACATATAAATGACATGAATATGGGAACCAAAAGCAACATTTCCAAGTTTTCTGACAACACAAAACAATGCCAGACTCTGAGTTCTGGAGAGAATGCAGGGAGGTTTCAAGGTGATTGGAATGATTGAGTAAACATATAGCAGATGCAGTACAACATGGCCAAATGTCAAGTTACATACTTCAGAGTGAAAAACAGAAAGGCAAGGCATTATTTAAATGATAATCTATTGGGAAGTGCGGATGTACAACGGGATCAATGGATCCTTGATATCTTTGGGATATCTTCCAGCAGCTAAACAGGACACAGATGAGACCACATCTGGAATATTGAAGCAGTGCTTGTCTCTGTATTGCAGAAAAGATTTGCCGTAGAGGGAGTGTAGCAAAGGTTGACTAGGCTGAGATTGACTAGGCTGAGACTAGGCTGAGGTCTGTCCTATAAGGAGAGATTAGTTTGACTGGGAATATATTCATGAGAGGTTAGAAAAATGACAGCGGATCTATTGAAATATTAAAAATTTTAACAGTGTTGGACAGACTGGATGCAGAGAGGATGTTTTCCCTGGTTTGGGAGTCTAAAACCAGATGCCACTGCCTCAGGCTATGCCGTAAGCCATTTAGGACTGAAGATGTGTTCTCTGAAAGGATCCTATGAAATTCGCTGTCACAAAAGGCAGTGGAGACCAGGTCACTGAATATATTCAAGGACGTGATAGAACCATTTTTAGATGTTCAAATGGTATGGGGAGAAACCAGGAATCGAACATTGAGAATAAGAGGATCAGCCACAATCATATTGGAAGATGGAGCAAGCTCAAATGGCTGAATAGCCTAGTCATGCTCCTAATTTTTATGTTTCCAAAATATCTTAGACCCTGGCTGAAAACTTGAAGCAGTACAGTTCCAACAGGGTTGACAAACATTAGTTCCTATTCATACCCGTTACTGATTTAATTATGCCTTCTGCTGCAAAAAAATTGAAATCAAATGGTAGTAGTGGAAGCAAATTTGTGGAATAAAACACTTTCTCTGTACCCTTCACTCACCTCTTCAGTCAGCATTCTATTTATTACAGGAGTCATAGTCATAGAGTCATAGAGATGTCCAGCATGGAAACAGACTCTTCAGTCCAACCTGTCCATGCCGACCAGATATCCCAACCCAATCTAATCCCATCTGCCAGCACTTGGCCCATATCCCTCCAAACTCTTCCTTTTCATGTACCCATCCAAATGCCTCTTAAATGTTGCAATTGTACCAGCCTCCACCACTTCCTCTGGCATCTCATTCCACACTCGTACCACCCTCTGTGTGAAAAAGTTGCCCCTTAGGTCTCTTTTATATCTTTCCCCTCTCACCCTAAACCTATGCCCTCTAGTTCTGGACTCCTCAACCCCAGGAAAATACTTTGCCTATTTATCCTATCCATGCCCCATATAATTGTGTAGACCTCTATAAGGTCACCCCTCAGCCTCCAACATTCCAGGGAAAACAGCCCCAGCCTGTTCAGCCTCTCCCTATAGCTCAAATCCTCCAACCCTGGCAACATCCTTGTAAATCTTTTCTGAATCCTTTCAAGCTTCACAACATCTTTCCAATAGGAAGGAATTGCAAGCAATATTCCAACAGTGGCCTAACCAATGTCCTGTACAGCGGCAACATGACCTCCCAACTCCTGTACTCAATACTCTGACCAATAAAGGAAAGCATACCAAATGCCTTCTTCACTATCCTATGCACCTGTGACTCCACTTTCAAGGAGCTATGAATCTGTACTCCAAGGTCTCTTTGTTCAGCAGCCCTCCTTAGGACCTTACCATTAAGTGTATAAGTCCTGCTAAGATTTGCTTTCCAAAATGTAGCACCTCGCATTTATCTGAATTAAACTCCATCTGCCACTTCTCAGCCCATTGGCCCATCTGGTCCAGATCCTGTTGTAATCGGAGGTAACCCTCTTCCCTGCCCACTACATCTCCAATTTTGGTGTCATCTGCAAACTTACTAACTGTACCTCTTATGCTCGCGTCCAAATCATTTATGTAAATGACAAATAGTAGAGGGCCCAGCACCGATCCTTGTGGCACTCCACTGGTCACAGAAACTTCACTTAAACCAACACTTTCTTCTACACATCAAATCCAACTTGAATCAAATTCCCAGATACACACATCCAACATCTGCTTCACTCACAGCCAAAGTCTGGTTTATACTGAATATGTTCCTTATCAATCATGAGATTCAAAATTCAGTTTCTTATACAGGTCTGTGAGAAGTCACTCTCTAATTTAGCTTTCTTCAAAGTCTGTTCTGACCCTTAATCAGGGCCTTATTTAGGCGAAGTATTTCATATGATTGATGGATAACTGCAATAATTAGTAACTGCCGTTTCAACTAGGCTACTTCAACTTACTAGGTAAAAGCAATGACTGCAGATGCTGGAAACCAGATTCTGGATCAGTGGTGCTGGAAGAGCACAGCAATTCAGGCAGCATCCGAGGACAGGCAAAATCGACGTTTCGGGCAAAAGCCCTTCATCAGGAATCAACTTACTGCTAGTTTTAGGTCACAAACGAGCTTTTAATCTAAAATTTAACTTGCAAAAGATTTATCCATTGAATTCTCACTATGGACCAAATTCCCAGATATAGTCACTTGGCCACTGTCTTCTTCACACCACCGGTGCTTCCTCAGAACCTCACCTTCCAGCAAAATTCTCTTCAAGTTATGCATCATCCTAACTTGGAACTAGGCAAAAGTAAGGGTCTGCTCCTAGGATGCTTCCTGACCTGCTGTGCTTTTCCAGCACCACTCTAATCTAACCTGGAACTACCATTCCATTTCTTTCAATAGATTAGTATGGAAACAGGAACTTTGGCCCAACAAGTCCACACCGACCTCCGAAGACTGTTCTCCTACACTATATTTACCCCTGACTAATGCACCTAACACTATGGGCAATTTAGCATGGACATTTCACCTGACCTGCATATCTTTGGGTTGTGTGAGGAAACCGGAGCAAACTATGCAGACAGAGGGAGAATGTGCAAACTCCACACAGTCACCCATGTTGGGAGTCAAGCTCGAGTCCCTGGCACTGTGAGGCAGCAGTGCTAACCACTGAGCCACCGTGCCACGCAATTGCTATTCGGTCAAAATCCTGGACTGCTCTCCCTTACATCATGAGTTGTACCTACAGCTGATTGACTGCAAGAGTTCATCACAACCTTTGATGGGTAATACATACAAATGTACCAGAAATGCTCACATTCCAAAAATGAAAACAAAAAGAAAATCACAAAAAGGAGGCAAGAAGTTGAAGCTCTGTGTCTTGTACTCACCAGATCAAGGATACAAGAAACAGGCTTGAACAAAGGAGCATAGTTTATTAAGAAGGTGCTGATTGTTTGGGTCATCAGGGCATGGAAATGCCGTTGGCTGTCAATCTTAATTTTCAGACAAGACAAGTAGATTCTGATTGGTTGGAATACACCCATGAGGATGTAGCAGAGATTGATGATGCCATGACCTTTTCATTAAAGATTCAAATAAAAGGGTTCATAGACTCATGAACACTATTATCTGTGAGTTCCCTCAATGCCATTCGCCATCCTGATTTGGAAATATATTGCTGCTCCTTCACTGTTGCTGAGTCAAAATTCTGCAATGCCCTCCCTAACATCATTGTGAATCTAGTTTCAGCACAAGGACAGTAGCAATTCAAGAAGGCAGCTTACCCACCTTCTCTACAGCAACCAGGCAATAAATGCTGGTCTTACCAGTGACATCTTGATGTCACAAGGAATTAAGGGCTACGGGGAGAATGCGGGTAAGTGGAGTTGAAATGCCCATCAGCCATGATTGAATGGTGGAGTGGATTCGATGGGCCGAATGGCCTTACTTACGCTCCTATGTCTTATGGTCTTATCTATGCCCCATGATTGCAGTGAAAAAAAGCCTGCCTGGTCTGAAAATTAAGACTGAACTCTTCTTGCTGCATTTTCAAGCAAATGGTCTAACTATCAGCACCCTCTTCTCGTACAATAAAAAATGTGACCCTTTTTTCAATTTTTTAAAATCATGGTTCTGACAGTGGAAGGCAAATAGTTTCCACTTCCTGTCTCCTTCTAGCTATGTTAAATTTCTGTTCTGTTCTATCAAGAAATTATGAATAAAAATACTTCCTTTAAACAAATAGAATTCCACGATCTAATAAAGCTACATGAATACAAGGTAAATGGAAGGAACATGTCTGATCATGGATTATTAGGTGTCACAATAGATTTCTATACAAGATATTGTCATTTGGATATTTTTTCTCTCAAAAACACTTTAGTTTTACAGTCTGAACAATTCATTTTGATAATGTTTGACTTTTAATATTTTGTTCCTTTTATGTTCAGTAAAGGTTCATTACAAGCAAAGACAGCAAATAAAAATTAGCGTATCCACTACTTTGTCTTTCTACAAGAATGTTACATTCAATGTTTCTTTCAATAGCACCATTATCCAAACATTCGCTGTTTTGCCACATGGTGTTAATGAACATGAGAACTACACTGAAATTGTGCAGCATTATCATATCTTAATATAGATATATACAAAGATGAATTATTAGAGGTCATGGTGTCACCACCAAGAATTCAGAATATCTATATATACATATGTCTTTTATATTTTACATTATCATAATCCTAGTCAATCTTACTCAATTTCTACATAAATATTGATTTATACATTAATTTGTGCCATCTGTAATGAGCATAAATCGGATTTGTGACTATTACATCAGTTCGTATGGCTTTCTGGATTTCTGATAATTTTCTCTGAATATATGAAGATGCAAAGTTAAAAAAAAAAATTAACTTTCCTTTGCATATCTACATAGATGAAATAACCACACTTCAGGCACACAATAGCGTAAGAATATCCTTTGCAATGATAATCCTTATGAAATAAATAGAAAGGAAAGCAGAAAGTGTTAAAAGGACCCAGACACAAAAAGGAACCTCACAAACACAATTTTCTACTGAAATAATCCTTTTCCTTTATTTGTTCCATCTAATTTCTATAGTAATAATCATTACTTTGGAATTCAAAAATATGTAGCCATTTGTGCTGCATATGATAAATATACTTTGATGTTAAAGATAACAGAAGATGTTAAAGCCATATTCTCTCTTGCATCAAAGTGATTGAATTAATCAACATGATTTCAGCCTGTTGCTCCATGATTTCAACACAATTATACACAAATTAAATGATGAAAAACTATTGGAATAATATTGTAACTGTGTTGAAAGCGATGAACATGCCCATGATGTTTCACCTGATCAGACATTCAGAACTATTGAAATTTTGACACAAAGTTAAATCAGACTGACAGAAAATAGGGCTTTCCATAAACTTTCAACCAGTGTTAAGACCATAGATCTCATGTTTTAAAAAAAAGTTTCAAAGTTATGTTTATAGAAACAAAAAGTAGAAATAATTTACAAACAATGTTCATGTATTAAGGAGTTTAAAAATACCAATTAAATTATGAGAGAGTATGGCTTTAAATCTATCTTTAAAGATGGATTGTGACATCTTACAAGAGAAAATGGTGTTTTCTAAAATCAACACATATGAACTACAAATTTTAAGCAAACGAGATGCTGATAATAAATACAGTAAAAATAAAGAAACAAAATAAAGGAAAAAGATCTGTTTAACCTGATTTGTAGGTGTTCTCTAATCAACAAAACTACTACTTTAATAAAATAAGACATTGCAATAATAAAATTGCACAGCACAGTATTCACAGACATCAACTGATGCCATGCCTATGATAGTATTGTTTTTAAATTATCTTCCTGATCTACAAATAATTAATTTTATCAATGCTTCATGGGGAATGGTGACACAATGAAAGAAAACAAGAGCATGAATGAAAACTTCCTAGTTACCACAACAAGCAAATTTGTATTTATTCTAACATTGAAGATATGGATGCATTCATTCATTTGTCCATTTGCATGTCGTAAATGTTCTTTAGCAGAATCCATTAAAATGAAGCATACATTTAACATTAAAGCTGAAACAAGGAATGTCTTGTCCATTTTAGAAGAGATGTCAGATTTTTTTTTTAAAATTGGTCCTTAGTCCATCTATGAACATGCAGAAATATCACCCAGAATAATACTGGAACATCATTTACAGAATTATCTATTGAAAGTTCATTACAAAATATATTTGATATTCCATGCTTCGTTGATAAAGAACACAGTATCTTGATGAGTAGTCCTCAAGCAAGAAACACTGAATGGTGTAGGTGATGCTATATGGAGCAGCATTGATATACTTTTAAAAACTCAGTCCTGAACTGGATATGCATTGTTGTGCACTCAAATAGATTTTGTTTCAACAATAATATTGATCCAGTTGATGAGTTATTATTACATTGCTCTTATTTTACAAGTATTTATAAAACAATTCAACATGTCCAAAATCCATGGTGAAGGAAGACTGGTGATGTACTAATTAGAACTCTGAAAATTTTGATTTATAATTTTTTATTCTGTCATATTTTACATTCGTTGAGCTGTGCGTGTAATTGAGGACAGCAGTGTCCAATCTGTCAGAAGGTGATAAGACTATCCTCATGAACAATGAGGTTACCTTGTAATTAACATTGGTGAAGAATCTCAGTAATTCATGAAAACAAGTCGGCACTGAACAAAACCTTTAGGGTCATAAATTAGAGGGAAATCGTGGTCTTCCTTGATTAGTATCTGTATTTAAGACTGTAGATGTTTCCCTCTTTTGGGCTGGTGAGGCTACTTGTGGCCCTCGAGGTGGTGGTAGAGCTCCTGAGGACATATGCCGGAAGAGGGCCACTCTTTGAGGAACAGTGCTTCGGATTCCACCTTGAGGTACTGTACCCTGTGTACTGGAGACAGGTACGGCTGCTAGTGATTCTCCTGAAGATGGATGCGGTTTGACAATTAATGGTGTCAAATCATGAGGCAGAGAGGGCTGCGATGCTGAGAGGGGTCTTGCTTCTCTGCTCAGGCTGCTTGGTTGCAAACCCTGTGTGCTTTTGTTGGAATCACGCCGTTGAGTTGGGGTCTGTACCTGCTGTTGCTGCATCAAGGATATCTGTGACACATTTGATGAACCATATTGGAAAGTTCGACCTGCCAATGGACTCTGAACGGAAGGACTAGAAACTACAGCATTAAAGGAACTCGGTGATGGCACCACTGCCTGTGGGCTGGGTGTGGGTGAACTCTGGTTGGCGGCAGAGTGAACCAGCTGGGGCGCTCTAGTGTACGACTGAGAAGATGGTGAACTGGTATTCAAATTTGGTGAAGATGTCTGCTGAAAATCTAACTGAGCTATATTTGGTGGTTGAGACTGGAAAGAAGCTCTGATGACTGAGTTGACAGAGAATGGAGGAAATATCCCAAACGATGTATTAAGGGGCGTTTCCATCAATTGCACCATCTCTCGGTCTTGTTTTACCATCTTTTTGAGAAGTTCAGTCTCTTGGTTATCAAAAACACCAGTATTCAGATCTCTTTGGACCTTATGTAGAAGGAGTGAGTTTTTCTTTCCTACAAAACAAAACAAGAAATAAATGCTGGCACATTGCAATGTTGTAGATAGATCATTGTCCATGCATAATGGTAATTTTAATAAAATAACAGAAGATAACCCTTTAACAACGACATAAAGACATATAAGGGTTATCCACCTATCTTTGCAGATGAACCCTCCTTTATCTGCATGTATTCCTGGATGTAGTTCATTCTGGAAAAGTAAAGATGGAACCTTTTACTGACAACTTAAAAATGGTATATTACACAAATAGTCACTTTTTTATGGTTATTGTGTCACAACATCCCATACAATAATAATGCCTTTTGGACTGAGTAGAAATCTGTAATAGGCAATTTTAATTGAAGAAGGGAATATTTCAACACCACAACCTTTAAAAAAAGTCAATATTTGTATACTATATAGAAAATAATGGAGGAACTGCATGATAAAGGTACATGCAGTTAGTTCCAAAACAATCCATCTCAACCATTTGTTATTTTTTAACAGCATTCTAGATAGTTTTAATGAACTGTGACATATGAACTAATGAGTAGTAAATAAGATGAAAGTATTGTCATAAACAATTGAACACACAGCTTGATGTCTGTAATTAAAATGATTGATTAATTATATAGGAGATTGAAAATCACAGCTTAATGTGGTGCATGTTTTGATGTTAAAATATGGACATTTTGGAAAAAAAATCAAAAACAATATCTGATCAATTCTCTTTTGCTGTTTCAGGTCAGCTATGGGGGTAATTTTAAGAAATTGTGCTTCTGACAGGCACACTGCATTTAGAATCTACATTTGTAAACTAATCCATTTATTCTCCTTGGTAGATTTGCAGGATATATTTCCTCAGTCATGCAACTTAATTTTATGTTCTCATGACAGGTTTACATGCTTTGAGTTAAATTGAGGCAAAGCAGTGCTACAAATCAACAGCGAAAAGCTATAGCAGGGAGCAATGGGCAAGCAAGAGACTAAGCACAAGGGAAAACAATGATAGAGACCAACATGCAAAAATGGAAGGCCTAAGTGAGTTTGAGGCTGGAGACCAGAGAGTATGTGAGTGTAAAAAAGTGAAATAATAAACAAAAATAAGAAGGATTGATGAGTGAGTACAACATTTAAAAGGCATGAACCTGGGAGATGGTGCCGAGGCAGATGGTAGAATTTGAATTCAATAAAAAAATCTGGAATTAGATGTTGAATGATGACCATGAGTCCATTGTCAATTGCGGGGAAAACACATCGGTTCACTAATGTCCTTTAGGGAAGGTAACTGCTGTATTTATCTGGTCTGGCCTACATGTGACTACAGACCCACAATGTTATGGTTAACTCTTAACTGCCTGATGGGCAACTTGGGATGGACAATCCCTAATCCCAGCAATGCCCTCATCCTATGAATGAATTTTAAAAATTTAAATATTGCACCAAACTGGTGAATATTTTTCATTAGTTCTTAGATTTCTTCTATGAGATTTAGCTAATCTCACAAGTAATAAAATAGCGGACACCACAGTTACACAGGGTACATATTCTGTTCCATGTGGATCTCAAGGCCACTTCTCAGGATCAGGACAACTACATGTGCAAGAAGGTCAGCAGCTGGGGGAACATGGATTCTAGTCACCTTACAGCATCAAAGTGTGCAGATAAAAAGGGAATGAGTATCTTTCAGGCCCTTAAGGAAGCATATAATCCAAGAATCTCCTGAGCTCAACACACTTTCCAACTAGTGTTCAGTGTGAAATAACGATGAGGGTGGTAGTTCCTCGACAGCCAAAACCAAGATCACAGCATCACAGCTAGCTCAGGGAGGGAAGGAGAGAGGAAAATTGGGAAAGCAAAAATGAGAGGGAATTCTATGATTAGGGACAGATTTGGATTTCTGGGTCACAAGTGTCAATCCAGGATGGGAGGTTGCCTTCCTGGTGCCAAAATCAAGGATGTTGCTAAGCAGCTTCAGAGAACTCTGAACTGGGTGGATAAACCAGAGATCTTGGTCCATAGCAGTACCATTCACATGGGTGGAAAGAGTGATGAGCATCCACAAACGGTTGTTGTAAAAGTGGGAAGGAGACAACCAAACATGACCTCAATGGTCAAAGTACTAAAGAACTGTGGATGATGGAAATCAGAAACAAAATCAGAAATTGCTGGAAAATCTCAGCAGGTCTGGCAGCATCTGCAGAGAGAAATCAGAATTAATGTATCCAGTCAACTGAACCTTCTTCAGAACTGATGGTAGCTGGGAAAAGGGTTGCATAAATGCTAGAGATGGGGTGGGAGGAGTGGGGAGGAATAAGCAATAGGTGGAGATGGAGCCCAGGGAGACAGAAAACAGCTGAATAGACAAAAAAAATGGATAAAGGTCAGCCCGGGAGAATCAGTAGCTGATAATGGGGATCATGAGTGGATGATACCAAGTTGTGTATGGAAGCAGCCCATGTAACGACAAGACC
Source organism: Chiloscyllium plagiosum (assembly GCF_004010195.1). NCBI lineage: Eukaryota > Metazoa > Chordata > Chondrichthyes > Orectolobiformes > Hemiscylliidae > Chiloscyllium > Chiloscyllium plagiosum. The sequence goes on from NC_057710.1 coordinate 63,664,436, forward strand.
CAGTGTGTGAGGGTTGGGGTAAGGACATAGGAGAAGGTGCTCAGGCACTAAAATTATTGAACTCAATATTGAGTCCTGAAAGTTGCAGAGTTCCCAAGGGGAAAATGAGGACCTGGTCCTCTAGTTTGCACTGAGCTTCGCTGGAGCACTGTAGCTTTGCAGAACACCGATGTTCTGCCTGCAAAACTGAACCCGAGCTTCCAGTTGCCTACCACTTTCATATTGCCTATACCAAGGATGGCAGGACTATCAGGAGAAATTCAGCTTTAGACTTTAGACTTTAGAAGGATGAGAAGGTATCTGATTGAAGCATATAAAATTGCAAGAGGGCTGTACAGACTAGATGCAGTGAGGATTTTTTTTTGCCTGGCTGGGGAGTCTAGAACCATGAGACACAGTCTCAGGATATGGGATAGACCTTTTTGGAATGGGTTGAGGAAAATATTTTCACTCAATGGGTAGCGAAGTTGTGGAAGTTTGGACCATGAAAGCTATGGAGGCCAAGTCACCGAATATATTGAAGAAAGAGATGGATGATAACTTTTAGATTTTAAAGGCATAAAGTGATATGGGGAGAAAGTGGGAATACAGCATTGAGAGAGAGAAGATGAGCCATGATCATATTAAATGAGGTTCAAATATATGAATGGCCTACTCCTGCTCCATACTTCCAAGCATGAGATAAATGGTATGGCTTTCTTTTCAAGCACAGTATGATCAAATGATTTTCCAGTATTCCTTACATACAGTAATCGAGCAAAAATTCTTCTCAGATCTATGTTATTTAATGGCAAAATGAAATTGGTAGAAATCAATAGACAAATGCAGCCAAACAAATAGACTTTGAATAAAGTGACGATAGGATGATGATTAATAATCTAAACTCTAAAGAATTTTAGGTATTTTTGGAGAATTAATGAATGTCCCTAATACAACTTTGTATGGAATTGTTTTACTAATGGATCAGAAATTAAAACCCTCTCCATGTGCCCCCATTATGACATTACTCCTTTAACACAAAAACCTAATTTCAGAAAGAACAGGGTCAATACATGGTGTTGTGGTTGTAACAACACTGTACTGATCAGACTGAGATCAGTGGGCAGCATAAAAAGATTGTGGATTGCACAATGCAGCTGTCATTAGGGGAGAGGCCATTTTGGATTTAGTGCTTGGCAATGAGCCAGGATATCGCAGTGGAGAACACTTTGGTGACAGTGATTACAACTGCCTCACGTTTACCATAGCCTTTGAGAGGGAAAGGAGCAGTTACCAAGGGAAGATATTTAATTGGGAAAAGGAAGTTATGACGCTATGAGACAGGAGTTGGGAAGTACAGACTGGGAGCAATTGTTCCACAGAAAGGGCACAGTAGACATGTGGAGACTGTTTAAGGAGCAGTTGTTGCGAGTGATGCATGAATTTGTTCCTCTGAGATAGGTAAGAAGGGGTAAGATTAAGGAATCTTGGGTGACGAGAACAGAGGAGCTTCTCGTCAAAAGGAAGAAGGCAGCTTACGTAAGGTGGAGGAAGCAAGGATCTTATACAGCCTTAGAGGATACAGGCTTGCTAGAAAGGAGCTCAGAAATGGACTGAAAAGAGCCAGGAGGGAACACAAAAAAGGCTTGGCAAGAAGGATTAGTCAGAATTCAAAGGCATTTTACTCAGACATGAGGAATAAAAGAATGATCAGGGAGAAGGTAGGGCCATAAGACCATAAGACATAGGAGCAGAAGTAAGGCCATTCGGCCCATCGAGTCCACTCCGCCATTCAATCATGGCTGATGGACATTTCAACTCCACTTACCCGCATTCTCCCCGTAGCCCTTAATTCCTTGTGACATCAAGAATTTATCAAT
>NC_057710.1:63666763-63764355 GCF_004010195.1 Chiloscyllium plagiosum
CTCAGTACTTCCTGCCTGTCCACCTAACTTTGTATCATCAGCAAACGTCTCTAGAATGTCCCCAGTCCCTTCATCCAGATCATTTATATATAATGTGAACAGCTGCGGCCCCAATACTGAACCCTGCGGGACACCGCTTGTCACTGGCTGCCATTCCGAAAAAGAACCTTTTATCCCAACTCTCTGCCTTCTGTCAGACAGCCAATCCTCAATCCATACCAGTAGCTCACCTCGAACACCATGGGCCCTCACCTTGCTCAGCAGCCTCCCGTGTGGCACCTTATCAAAGGCCTTTTGGAAGTCTAGGTAGACCACATCCACTGGGTTTCCCCGGTCTAACCTACTTGTCACCTCTTCAAAGAACTCCAACAGGTTTGTCAGACACGACCTCCCCTTACTAAATTAGGGATAGCGTAGGGAACTTGTGTGCGGAACCTGAGCAGATAGGGGAAGCCCTAAATGAGTTTTTTGCTTCGGTTTTCATTCAGAAAGGGACCTTGTTGTGAATGAGAATTTTGAAGAGCTGGGATACAGTCTTGAACAGATAAAGATTGATGAAGTTGATATGCTGGAAAATTTGGCAAACATTAAGATTAATAAGTCCCCAGGACCAGACCAGATTTATCCTAGGCTGCTCCAGGAAGCGAGGAAGGAGGTTGCTAAGCCCCTGGCGAGGTTCTTTGCCTCCTCACTCTCCCTGGGAGTTGTACCAGAGGATTGGAAGGAGGCGAATGTTGTTCCACTTTTCAAGAAGGGTAATTGGGAAATCCCTGGCAATTACAGACAGGTTAGTCTTATGTCTGTGGTCAGCAAGGTTTTGGAAAGAATTCTGAGAGATAGGATTTATGACTATTTGGAAAAGCAAAGCGTGATTAAAGGCAGTCAGCATGGCTTTGTGAGGGGCAGGTCATGCCTTACAAATCTTATTGAGTTCTTTGAGGTGATGAGACAGGTCGACGAAGGTTGAGCAGTGGATGTGGTGTTCGTGAACTTTAGCAAGGCATTTGATAAGGTTCCCCATGGTAGGCTCATTCATAAAGTCAGGAGGTATGGGATACAGGGAGATTTGGCTATTTGGATTCAGAATCGGTTGGCTGACAGAAGGCAGACAGTGGTTGTAAATGAATGCTGAATATAGGATTAAAGACAGGATTCTTGGCAGTATAGAGGAACAGAGGGATCTTGGTGTTCAAGTACATAGATCCCTCAAAGTTGCCACCCAAGTGGATAGGGCTGTTAAGAAACCATATGGTGTTTTGGCTTTCATTAACAGGGGGACCAGGTTTAAGAGCTGCGAGGTTTTGCTGCAGCTCTACAAGTCCCCAGTGAGACCACACTTAGAATATTGTGTCCAGTTCTGGTTGCCCTACTATAAGAAAGATACAGATGCTTTGGAGAGGGTGCAAAGAAGGTTTGCAGGTCAGGCAGCATCCAGGGAACAGGAGAATCGATGTTTCGGGCATAAGCCCTTCTTCAGGATTCCTGAAGAAGGGCTTATGCCCGAAACGTCGATTCTCCTGTTCCCTGGATGCTGCCTGACCTGCTGCGCTTTCCCAGTAACACATTTCCAGCTCTGATCTCCAGCATCTGCAGACCTCACTTTCTCCTGCAAAGAAGGTTTACCAGGATGCTGTCTGGACTGGAGGGCTTGCCTTATGAAGAGAGGTTGACTAAGCTTGGACTTTTCTCTCTGGAGAGAAGAAGGAAGGGAGGAGATCTGATCGAGGTATACAAGGTAATGAGAGGCGTGGATAGAGTCAATAGCCAGAGACTTTTCCCCAGGGCAGGATTGACTGGCACGAGGGGTCATAGTTTTAAGATATTAGGAGAAAAATATAGAGGGGACGTCAGAAGAAGGTTCTTGACGCAGAGAGTGGTGAATGCATGGAATGCGTTGCCAGTAGTGGTGGTGGAAGCAGAGTCATTAGGGACATTTAAGCGACTGCTGGACATGCACATGAAGAGCACTGAATTGAGGGGTGCGTAGATTACGGTATTTTATTTTACATTAGAATTAATCCTCGGCACAACATCGTGGGCCAAAGGGCCTGTTCTGTGCTGTACTTTTCTATGTTCTATGTTCTATTAGATGCAGCATAATTATAATGATAATTCTTCTTTTATTTTTAAGCTTTATGTATTAGCAGAGTCATCCTAGTCCATGGTGGTTGAAGAGGCAAATACAGAATATCAAGAGATGTGTGAATGTTGCTAATCTGAAACAGAAACAGAAATTCCAAAAAAAACACAGCAGTTCAGTCAGCATCTGAAAGAGAAAGATAAATTAAAGGTTTTTGGATGTGGCCCTTTGCAAAGGCATGTAGATAATTAGACAGTATTGCTGCATGGTATTCAGATTTAGTTACTAAACATATCAAATTCTTCAAACAATACAAATGCAGGTTTGAAATTTACAAATTTATTAAACAGCAACATCAGTAAATCATTTAACTTTTCATTATATTTGAAATCTGTGAATATTTCCATGAAAATATCTGGCAATTTTGACATTATAGCCACTCCAGGAAGATATCTACAAACACATTAAAAATGGTCTTCATACAATAGGAGATTACCAACAACTTGATTTAATATTGGTTTGGTTGGTTTACACAACTGTAAAAGTCCATGTGATTTAGGTGCTTGGTGTTCGTCCAATGAGACAGGTATATTCATAAATTTACAATTTGATCATGTAGTATCATGATGAGATGATCAGAATACTTCACATTCCCCAATCTCAATCTGTCTCAATCTGTTCTGGCAGAGTCTATGCAGCATGTGCAATAAAATAATAAAATTATCTGGTTTCGCTCTGGAAAGAGGTATGCAACCCATCATTGAGAGTTGGGAATGGTAATACATGGAAATTAGAGAATGGAAATCTGCAAATTCATTAGAATTTCAGGATCAGCCCTTACCACACATTCTCAAAGGAAAATTAATTCTGACAAAGGGCTACGAAGTCCATCTTATTGCATCCCACATTGAAAGATCTTAATGTCACAGCCTTAAAGTGAAGGGAATCCCTTTGAAAACAGAGAAAAGGAGGAACTTCTTCAGCCAGAGAGTGGGGAATCTATGGAATTCATTGCCACAGAAAGTTGTGGAGGCCAGATCATTGAGTGTATTTAAGATGGATATCGATAGGTTCTTGATTGTCAAGAGGATCAAGGGTTACAGGAAGAAAATGGTTATAGGAAATTGGATTGAGAAACTTATCAGCTATGATTGAATGGCCTAATTTCTGCTCCTATGTCTTATGGCCACACCTCTACCAGCCCTCAACCTTCTGCAATTGACTCTTAAGTTATTCCAGGGTTTTTCTCTCCACTACTCCATCTCGAAGTTTATTGCATTTGTTGACTACTCCTTCTGGTTAACCATGGCTCAGTGTAATAGCTGTATATCATAGAATCCCTACAGCACAGAAAGAGGCCATTCAGCCCACATGGTTTGCAACAACCCTCAGAAGAGCATGCCATCCATACAGAGCCCCTACTCTATCCCTTAACCTTGCATTTAGCATGGCTAATCCATGTATTGGCACATCTTTGGACTGTGGGAGGTAACTGGAGACCCAAAGGCAACTCACGCAGACATGGAGAGAATGTGCAAACTCCACACAGACAGTCACCCGAGGGTGGAATCAAACCTGGATCCCTGTTGCTGTGAGGCAGCAGTGCTAACCACTGAGCCACCGTGCCATACAGAATCCCTACAGCGCAGAAGGAGGCCATTCAGCCCATTGAGCTAATACCAACCCTCTGAGTATCATCCCACCCAGACACAGACCCCTACTGGATCCTCCCATTTACCATGACTAATCCACCTAGCCTAAACAACCCTGAACACGAGGACAATTGTTGAGCTTGGCCAATCCACTTAACCCACACTTATTTGTACACTTCACATGATGAAGGAGCAGTGCTTCGAAAGCTAGTGATTTCAAATAAACCTGCTGGACTATAACCTAATGTTGTGTGACTTCTGACTTTACAGTAGAGGAAACCAGAACACCCAGAGGAAACTCATTCAGATACATGGAGAATGTGCAAACTCACACATCCAGTCCCCTGATGATGGAATTGAACCCCGGTCCCTGGCACTGTAATACCCTATCTTTTCACCATAGTCATGAAAGCAGATTGCAAATAGCTGAGGCCCAACAACTGACCCATATGACACTTCACTGTTCATTGTCTGCCAACTTGAAAATGTCACATTTCAGTCCATTCTTTGCTTCTGTCAATTAACTAATCCTCTATCAAAACTAAGCTAAGCTGACAATGGCAGGGGACCTCAGACCCGTGGCATATGCCTCTTGCTTGATGTGGGAGCTCAGGAACGTGGCTGACATTCCTGACTGTTAAGCTTGCAAGAAATGTGTCCAGCTGCAGCTCTTGTTTGACCGCATGATGGCTCTGGAGCTGCAGATGGACTCACTGTGGAGCATCCGCGATGCTGAGGAGGTCGTGGATAGCACGTTTAGGGAACTGGTGACCAAAAGGCAGAAAAAGAGTACTAAGGCAGCGCAGGTGTCCCCTGCAGTCATCTCCCTCCAAAACTGGTATACTGTTTTGGATACTGCTGGAGGAGATGGCTCACCAGGGGAGGCCAGCAGTTGCCAAGATCACGGCACCAAGGCGGGCACTGCTGTTGAGAAGAGCAGGAAAAAGACTTGTAGAGCCACAGTCATAGGGGATTCTACTTTAAGGGGAGTAGATAGGTGATTCTGTGGCTGAAACCGGGGCTCTCAGATGGTATATTGCCTCCCAGGTGCTGGGGTCAGGGATGCCACTGATCGGCTGCAGAGCATTCTAAAAGGGGGAGGTGAACAGCCAGTTGTCTTGGTGCATATATATAAGTAAAAAAATGAGATGAAGTCCTGAAAGCAGAATTCAGGGAACTAGGAGAAAAGTTAAAAAGGAGGACTTCAAAGGTAGTGATCTCAGGATTACTACCAGTGCCACGTGCTAGCCAGCGTAGAAATGAAAAAATAGGCAGGATGAACACATGGCTTGAGGGATAGTGTAGGAGGGAGGGGTTCAGATTTGTTGGACATTGGGACCAGATCTTGGGAAGGTGGACTACTACAAAATGGACGGTCTACATCTGAACCAGACTGGAACCAATGTCCTTGGGGGAATTTTTGCGACTGCTGTTGGGGAGGTTTTAAACTAATGTGGCAGGGGGCTGGGAACCAGAAGGGAAGACAAGTAGACGGTGATGTGGAAACTGGAGGCTCTAAGAATCATGAAGATAGCATTAATAAGGAGAAGAATAGGCAGAGAGCAGGTGAACGCAAAATAACTGGTGGCCTGAAGTGCATCTACTTTAATGCAAGGAGTACAGTGGGTAAGGCAGATGAACTTAGGGCTTGGATTGGTACCTGGGAGTCTGACATTATTGCAATCTTGCAATCACAGAGACTTGGTTGAAGGAAGGGCATGATTGGCAACTAAATGGTCCAGGATATAGATGCTTCAGACAGAACAGGGAGGGAAGTAAAAGTGTGGGGGGAGGGGGGGGGGTGGAGTTGCATTGCTGGACAAGGATGATATCACGGCTGTGCTATGTAGGGCTTGAGTAGTGAAGCATTATGGGTGGAACGGAGAAATAAGAAGGGTGCAGTCACATTGTTGGGACTGTATTATAGACCTCCCAACTTTGAGTGTGAGGTAGAAGAACAAATAGGTAAACAGATGTAGAGGCAATAAGGCAGTGGTGATGGGAGATTTTAATTTTCCTAACATTGACTGGGATGCACAGAGGTCTGGATGGGGCAGAGTTTGTAAGAAGCATCCAGGAGAGTTTTCTAGGGCAGTATGTCAATAGTCCGACGAGGGAAGGGGCCACATTGGACCTGGTGTTGGGGAATGAGCCAGGACAGGTGGTAGAAGTTGCAGTGGGGGATTTCTTTGGGAACAGTGACCACAATTCTGTAAGTTTTAGAATATTCATAGATGAGAGTGGTCCTAAGGACAGAGTACTGTACTGGGCCATGGCCAATTATATCAAGATTAGGCAGGAGCTGGGAAATGTGGATTGGGAGCAGCTATTTTAAGGGAGGTCCACATTTGATATGTGGGAGGCTTTCAAAGATAGGTTAAAGATAGTGCAGGATAGGCATGTCCCGTTGAAGGCAAAGGATAGGAAGGGCAAGACTCGTAAACTGTGGATGACAGGAGAAATTGTACGACTAGTCAAGAGGAAAAGGGAAGTGTACATAAGGTCCAGGCAGCTAAGAACAGAACGGGCCTTGGAGGAATATTGGAAGAGTAGGACCAGTCATAAATGAGGAATCAAGCGGACTAAAAGGGGTCATGAAGTAGCTATAGTGAGCAGAATTAAGGAGAATCCCAAAGTCTTTTATTCTTATATAAGAAGTAAGTGGGTAACTAGAGAAAGGATTGGTCCACTAAAGGATAATGAAGGAAGGCTGTGTATTGAACCTGAGAGAATGGCTGAGATTCTGAATTATTACTTTGCATCAGTTTTCACTGAGGAGAGGGACATAATGAATGTTGAGATTAGAGATAGAAGTTTGATTAGTCTGGATCGCATTGACATCAGTAGAGAAGATGTGTTGTGTTGGCTACAGGTTATTAAGGTGGACAAATCCCCAAGACCGTATGGGATCTATCCCAGATTGCTGAGGGAGGCGAGAGAGGAAATAGCTGGAGTCTTGACAGAAATCCTTGTGGCATCCTTAAACACAGGTGAGGTGTCGGTGGACTGGAGGGTTGCTCATCTTGTCCCCCTGTGCAAGAAGGTTGGTAGAGATATTCTGGGTAACTACAAAACAGTGAGCCTGACGTCAGTGGTGGGAAAGTTGCTGGAGAAGGTACTGAGGGATAAGATCTATTTATATTTAGAAAAGAATAGGCTTATCAGTGATAGACAACATGGTTTTGTGCAGGGTAGATCGTGCCTTACCAACTTTGAGGAAGTGATCAAGTTGATAGATGAAGGAAGGGCTGTTGATGTCATATACATGGACTGTAAGGCATTTGATAAGGTTCCCCATGGTAAACTAATAGAGAAAGTGAAGTCACATGGTGTGCAATGTGTTCTAGCTAGATGGATAAAGAACTGGTTGAGCAACAGGAGACAGAGAGTAGTAGTTGAAGGGAGTTTCTCGAACTGGAGAAAGGTGACCAGTGGTGTTCGATAGGGATCAGTGCTGGGGCCACTGTTGTTTATGATATACATAAATGATATGGAAGAGGGCATTGTTAGTTTGATCAGTAAGTTTGCAGATGACACGAAGATTGGTGGAGTAGCAGAAAGCATAGGGGTGTGTCAAAGAATACAAGAGAATATAGATTGACTGGAGAGTTGGGCAGATGGAGTTCAATCCAGGCAAATGTGAGGTGATGCATTTTGGGAAGTTTAATTCTAGAACGGATCATACTGTGAACGGAAGAGCCTTGGGAAAAGTTGATAAGCAAAGAGATCTGGGAGTTCAGTCCATTGTACCCTGAAGGGGGCTGCACAGGTGGATAGAGTGGTCAAGAAGGCATATAGTACGCTTGCCTTCATCGGATGGGGTATTGAGTATAAGAGCTGGCAGGTCATGTTAAAATTTGGTTTGGCCACATTTAGAATACTGTGTATAGTTCTGGTCGCCACATTACCAAAAATGTGGACGCTTTGGAGAGGGTGCAGAGAAGGTTTATGAGGATGTGGTCTGGTATGGAAGGTGCTAGCTATGAAGACAGGTTGAGTAGGTTAGGATTGTTTTAATTAGAGAAAAGGATATTGAGGAGGGACCTGATTGAGGTCTACAAAATCATGAAGGACTTAGACAAGCTTTTTCCCAGGGTGAAGGATTCAATAACAAGAAGTCATGCTTTCAAGGTGAGAGGTGAAAAGTTTAAGGGGGGTACACGTGGCAAGTACTTTACACAGAGGGTGGTGGGTGTCTGGAATGCGTTGCCAGCAGAGGTGGTAGAGGCAGGCATGGTAGATTCATTTAAGATGCATCTGGACAGACGCATGAGTAGGTGGGGGGCAGAGGGATACAGTTGCTAAGGAATTGGGCGACAAGTTTATACAGTGGATTTGGATCGGCTCAGGCTTGGAGGGCTGAAGGGTGTGTTCCTGGGCTGTAAATTTTCTTTGTTCTTTGTAACTAACTTATTACCTCCAACTCCATGAGCCCATACCTTGCTTATTAAACTTCTGTGCAGCATTTTATTCAAAAGTAAGGTATTTTGTAAAATCATGGTGATGCATTTTAATCTTACTATATTTTCTTGGTGGATTGTTAACATTTCTTTAATAATAAATTCCAGCATCAATGTTAGGCTAATTCATTTGTAAGTCCCTATTTTCTCTCTCCTTCCTTTCTTGCAAAGTCTTGTAACATTTGCAAACTTCCAATTTTTGGGGATTATTCCTGAATTTACAGACACAAAATTATTGATCAATGCCTCTGTCATTTCATTCCCAATGATATTTTCTCCTGTCTTTTGTTCTGAACAAAGAAGAGCACACCACAAGACTGCACCAAAACATAATGCCTTTATAATCTTAAAACTTTTTTCCCTTGACACAGTCCATATTTCTCTGCTCCCTGCTTAATCCTATATCTGTCAAGATGCCTCTGAGATGTTGGTATTATATCTGCCTCTACCACTTCCTCTGGCAGCAAATTCAGGGACTTACCACCCTTTGAGAAAATAACTTGTCTCTCACATCTCCTTTAAACTTACCCTCTCTTACTGGAAATCCTAGCAATTGACATTTTTACCCTGGGAAAAATACTCCGACTCTCCATTCTATCCATATCTCTCATAATTTTATGAATTTCTATTAGATCGCTCCTCATCCTTTGATGTTCAAGTGAAAACAAACAAAGTTTGTCCAATCTCTCCTTAAACCTAATAGCCCCCAAACCAGGCAACATCCTGGTAAACTATTTCTGTACCCTCTCCAAAGTCTCCACATCCTTCTTGTGGTGTGGCAACCAGAACTGTACATAATGTTCCAAATCTGGCTGAAATAAAGTTCTGTACAACTGCAACATAACTTACCAATTTTTATATTCTATGCCCTGACTGATGAAGGCAAGCATTCCTTCTTGACCTCCTTAATCACTTGTGTTGCCACTTTCAGGGAACTGTGGACGTGTACACCTAGGTCCCTCTGTATATTGATGCTGCAAAGGATTCTGCCATTTACTGTAAACTTCCCTGTTGCATTAGGTTTTCCAAAATGCATAACCTTGCATTTGTACAGATTAAACTCCATCTGCCATTGCTCTGCCCACATCTCTAGCCTACCTATATTGTGCTCACTATCTGCAGCTCCTCTTATCAATTTGCAAGCTTACTAATCAAGCCACCTACATTCTCCCCCCAAACCATTTATATAAATTACAGTCGCAATGGGCCCAGCACTGATCTCTACCATCTGCAGTCCTCACTTTTGCCCTGTGGAGTACCACTAGTCACCAGTCAGAGATGTTGTAATAGACAAATGACTACTTTATCTACTTTCTTACTTTCTGTACACTAATAAAAAGCTCTTATGTACCACCTACTTTCAATATTATGGTCAGTTTACAAACAGCAATTAGGGCAGAGTCATTATATATTTTTAAGGCTGAGTTGATGAATATTTGGTTGATAAGAGAGTCAATGGTGTAATTGGAGGATAGAGACAACAATTGGATCATCCTTAATATTATAAAAATATTAGGTTGAATACCTTAATTCTGCTTCCAATTTGTATGTTCATATGCTTGTATTCACACACAGCAAGGTCCCAAAACAGCAATAAAACCATTTCATAATACTATCTTTCCTTACATAATAGTTTAATAATAAATTGGTAGAACTCTACAAGTTATTTTTAAAAGGTGCCATGGAGCCGTTTGCTTCAACCAGTGGCAGTTAGCAGCCCCCACTTCAATATCTTAACTCAGAATCTTGCACCGGAGTCTCAGGCTGAAATATGTTCTCATGTCCCTGTGGTGGGACTTGAATTATCTTATTCAAAGGCAAGTGTGCTGTCACTGAAGTAAGGCTGACACTAAATTCTGAATAATAATTTGGAACTAAATCTCCACGCAATCATTTTGAAAGCTATGCAAAGGGATTAAGTGTCTGTTTATTGAAACAAACAAAAAAATAGGGAAAGCTTTTTATAGCATTATCAAGTTCCAATTAACATGCCAGGTGGATTAGGTGACAACATACAGTATATTGAAAAAGGCCTTGAACTCTTTGCCTAATATGCTTAATAGAATGTCTGCCTTCTGTTCTAAGCAGATTGTTTCAGGTTCAGAAACAGAATTCATTTTGTTAAGAGGAATGAAGGCTTCTCATCATTGCATTCAGGTTACCTATTAAAACCACAATGTTATTTAGATAGCATTAACCTTTGGAATAGTAGAACAACATCACTGTATTAAAGTTACAGGATTGTGCAATTAGGATGCATATTTTTGGGATTTGTTTTAAAAATGGATGTTTGTGATGCAGTGTTCACAATCTGATTTTATTCCACTCTGTAAGAAAATCTTATCTTCTAATTATCTTATCTGCTATTGTCAGCAAATTATGTATCGTTAGATTTAGAGCAATGTATTTAAAACTGCTCACAAATAGCAGAAGATTCAAAGTGAGAAGAGGAACATATTCAAGTGAGAAAGTAAAATAAAGAAATGAGCAAGAACAGGCTGGTGACGCAGAAATTTGAATAGAGGGTTCTTACATTTCCAATGCATTCTCCAATTTTTGGATGGAGAAATAATTTCATTCTGCATATTTGGCTGTGGGAAATGTATACCAATGTGATTTACCACCAATGTAAGATCAAATACACCAAGAATTTTTGCACCACGTTTAATGCAGAAAAAAATCCCTAGGTGCTTCATTTTCAATACTGTTTCATAAAATACAAACATTGCTGATGAGGCCAGTATTTGACGTTCACCACAAACTACCCTACAGAAGGTGATGGTGAGCCAGTGTAATCTATATGTTGCTGAAAAATGTGTTGCTGGAAAAGCTGAATGCTGAAGAAGGGCTTATGCCCAAAACGTCGATTCTCCTGTTCCTTGGATGCTGCCTGACCTGCTGCGCTTTTCCAGCAACACATTTTTCAGCTCTGATCTCCAGCATCTGCAGTCCTCGCTTTCTCCTAATCTATATGTTGCACATACCTGCAAGCCTTTAAGGAAGCGAATTTTAGGTTGTTGAATGAGTGATGACAAAGGAATGCCAATAGAATTCTAAATTAGGAAGCAAAACCTACAAGGAGATAATCTAAGGATTACTATCGGAGTCAAAAGCAAACTTTCAAAGAGCAAATCAAGCCAATGAACTAAATATGTAGTTCAAGGATTGGCATGGATGGGATGGTTTCAGTTCATGAGAAAACCTGAGAGGGAGGAACTTGTGTCAGAAACAACTGTGCAAAGCTTAAGTAAGGGTAATTTTAAAGGAATGAGGCAGAACAAGGGAAAAAAATCTTTAAGTGTAAACATGGTTGAGGAAAAATGGCAGCCTTTTAAGAAAATTGCTCATGGCTCACAGCGCGGATATATCCCAGTGAGAAAGCAGGACTATAGGAAAGGAATAAGCTAATCGTAGTTAATCAGGGAAGTTAAGGATAACATCAAATTGAAAGATAAAAAACAAACAACATGTCAAAGATTAGCTGTAAACTTGAGGATTGGGACAATTTTTAAAAATGCAACAAACGACAAATAAAAGAAGATAAATCTTCAGGGTAAAGTTGCAAGTAATATCAAGACAGACAGAAAGAGCTTATTGAAACCAATTAAAAGACAGAGAAAAGTCCAAGTTAACATTACCTGTTTAAAGAACAAGGCTGAGGAAGTAGAAAAAGAGGAAATAAGCATAATAACTATCACCAAAGAAAAACCGCTCAACAAAATAATGCAGCTAAAGATCATAAGTCATCAGAGCAGAAGTAAGCCATTCAGCCCATCAAGTTTGCTCTGCTATTCAACAAGATCATGACTGATCTGATAATTCTCAACTCCCCTTTCCTGCTTTTTCCCTATAACCCAAGATTCCCTTACTGTTTGAAAATCAGTCTATCTTGGTCTTGAATATGCATAATAGCTCATTCTCAAGCACTCTCCGTGGTAAAATAAAAACTCCACAGAGTCACTACCCTTTCAGAGAAGAAATTTCTCCTCTGTCTTAAATGTCCTTTATTCTGAGATTATGCTCTGTGATCCTACTCTCCCACAAGGAGAAACACCTTCTCAAGTCCCCAAAAATTCTTATGTGCTTCAATAACATCACCTCTCATTCATCTCAACTCTAATGAGTACAGGCCAAGCAATTCAACCTCTCCTCAGCAGACAGTCCCTTCATATCCTAGTATCAGTTGAGTGAACCTTCTCCGGACTGCCCCCAATGCCAGTAAATCTTTAGATAGATAAAGAGACCAGAACTGTTCAGTGTTCTAGCTGGGATCTGACTAATGCCTTATATAGTTATAGCAAAACCTCCCTACTTTTATACTCCATTCCCTTTGAAATAAAAGTCCACATTGTATTTAATTAATAAAGTCACTCTGCAGTGAGACAGGATTTGGAATGATTCTATTGGAGCAAGAGCAAGAAGTTGCATTTGCATCCTAAGCATGAACACAACTTGAACAAGTCCAAAAATGTGCAGGTCAGGTGAATTGGCTATGCTAAATTGCCCATAGTGTTAGGTGCATAAGCCAGAGGGAAATGGGACTGGGTGGGTTACTCTTCAGAGGATCGGTGTGGACTTGTTGGGCTGAAGGGCCTGTTTCCACACTGTAGGGAATCTAATCTAATGCTGCCCTTAGGTCAAGGAAGTGTGCCTGCCCATTGTCTATTCTTGTGAACATTTTCATCAATTCCAACTTAGAAGCGACAAAGTAACAGTTAAATCCAACAACAAGCTAGCCAGTTCAAAGCATTTTCCTCAAATAGCTCATATCTGCTCCAAAGTGTCTTCAACAAATGCCAACCTTTACAGAGACACCACATGGACATGACATACAAGCAAGGGAAACCAATGTACTCTGTCATCATGCTGCCAAGAGGAGCACTCCTGATGAAGAAAGAAGAAAATACCACAAGAGAATGTGAATTTGTCCAGATCCAACATGAAGCACCAGTTCCAACATGCTCTAGAATAACATGCTCTGGAATTCAGCAATACAGCCCAGAACCTGATGATAGCAAACAACTGTTTGACTAAAATCAAGCAAACTACCCCACAAGATAGAACTCTCCAAATGTTGTAAAATGTTGTACAAGCACCTGTTGCCAAACAGCATATTGGGTGTAGAGAGATAAACTAACAGCCCAGTATGGATATTGTACAAAAGAAAGAAAGTTACTATCCCATGGAGTTGAGAGGGAGATGTTAAACCACATCCATGCTAACAAGGCATTGAGTCAAATCTGAAGAAGGCAAGAAATGGGTTCTCCACCAAACATGACCAATTAAGGACCACAACAGCACTTGTAAAACATAGCAATCTAAAATGAGCTACAGAGTCACAGGTGACATGTAATATCCCTATCATATTATGGATGAAGTGGAAGTAAACCTTTTCACTCTAACAGGAACTGATTGCCTTCTCACCGTAGACTACAATTCTGACTGGTGGATGTTAGACCAATTGACAGCGGGGTGGGGGTGGGGGTGGGGGTGGGGAGGGGGGTGGGAGGTGCGGGGGGTGAAGTAGGCCACTTGGCTCTTCAATGAATGGCTGTTTAGCTATTGTTGATAAATGAAACCCTTTCTCCCAGGAATCTAACTTTGTGAATACCTTTTGAATAACCTCCAATGCCAATAAACACTTTTTTTTAAATACAGGGAGGCGATGGCAGTGTGGTATTATTGCTGAATAGTTAATCCAGGTAACATTCTGGGGACCTGGGTTTTAATCCTGCCTCAGCAGATGGTGGAATTTGATTTTGATTAAAAATATCAGCAGTTAAGGATCTAGTGACGGCCATGAAACCATTACTGATTATTGGGAAAAATACATCTGGTTCACTAATGTCCCTTAGGGTAGGAAACTATCATCCTTACCTGGTCTGGCCTACATGTGACTCCAGATGCACAGCAATGTGGTTGACTCTAATCCCATGAATGAATGAATAAAAAACCAAAACTGTACACAAGACTCAAAGGTGTGACCTGACTGACACCCTGTACGATTGTAACTAGGTTTCCTGGTTTTTAAACTCCAACTTCCTAGTAATGAAGATCTATTTATTTTCTTAATTACTTGCTACACATGCTTGCCTACTTCTTATGTTTCATGCACAATAACATCCAGATCCCTCTAGGAGGCACTTTTGTTTTGGATTCTCTCTCTATTTAAAGAATGGTCTGCTATTTGATTCTTCCCACCAGAGTGCCTGATTTCACACTTCCCTATATTAAATTCCACCTGCCCAAGTCTTTGCCCACTCACTCAACCTATCTATACCCACTAGCAGATTCCTTATGTCCTCATCACAACATACTCACCACCTATTTCTATTTCATTAGCAAATTTAAATCCATTACACTCTAGTTCCTCCTCCACATCATTAATGTAAACAGTAAATAATTGAGACACTAGGACTCATCTTTATAACACACCTTTGGTTACATATTTCTAACCTGAAAAATACCCATTAATCTCAACCCATTAATCTGTCTTCTGTGTGGCAACTAATCCTCAAATTAGGTTAATACGTTGCCTATGGCATCGTGAGAATCGAGAATGTGGTGCTGGAAAGCACAGCAGGTCAGGCAGCATCCGAGAAGCAGGAGAGTCGACATTTCGGGCAAAAGCCCTTCATCAGGAATGAGGCTGTGAGCCGAAGGTGTGGTGAGATAAATGGGAGAGGGTTTATCTCACCACCTCTCGGCTCACAGCCTCATTCCTGATGAAGGGTTTTTGCCCTTTTATATGGTATCTTATTGAATGCCTTTTCCTAATGATAGGTGTTAAACTAACTGGTCAATAATGTTTTGTGATTTCTGTCTCTCTCCTTTTTGAACAGGAGGGCAGCGGGTGGGGGGGAGGGGGGAAGCAATTTTCCAATCTGCTGGAAGCTTATAGGATGCCAGTGAGTTCTGGAATATCTTCACTAATGTCTCCAATATTGCTGCAGCCAGATCCTTTAAAACACTTGGGTGTAGGCCATCAGGTCCTGGTGACTTGCCTGCCTTTTGTCCCATTAGTTTGTTAAATACTTTGTTCCTCATGATATAGCCTGCTCCAATATCTTTCCTCCCATTAGTTCTTTGTTTCTGTATGTCTTCAAGATGTTTATAGTATTCTCCACCATGCATACGAATCCAAAATGTTGTTATAAATTATATGCTATTTCCCTATTGCTTGTTATCAATTCTCCGGTTGCAATGTCCAAAGAGCTCTCTTTATTTAAATATATACATGAAAACTCTTTCTGTTTGCTTTTATATTTCTTTCCAATTTACTTACTAATCAATTTTCTCCTTTTATTTAGCTTTTAATTCATATACTGCTGGTCCTGAAAAATATTCTGGCCTGCCACTAATTTTTGCCACTTGGTTTTTGGTTGGATGCTCTCCCTGACCAACTTTGTGAATTACAATTGGCTTATCCTTCACATCAAGTCCTTCTTTTGGACAAGAATGTATTTTGCTGAGCATTATGAAATTATGAAATTATGAAGCATTATGCTTCAGAGTCTGCCACTTCTCGTCTACTGACTTCCTCCTTAATCCATCTTCCAGGCTGGTTTATACAATCTTTCCTCATATCCCTGTATTTTTTGTTATTTAAGTTAAAGATATTAGTTTGCCCTCCCTCAAACTGAATTTGAAATTCTTCCATGTTGACACAATGAGATCTCTTATTAATCCTGCCTCAGATCATGAGTAAAGAATTCAGCCACTTTATAAATGATTGGAAAATACTATGCAAGGGAGGTTCTTGTGGTCCAATGGTAGTGCTTCAGCTCCTGAGCCAGGAAACCTGGGTTCAACTCCCATCTGATTCAGAGGTATGTAGTAACATCTCTGAACAGGTCAAATGAGGAGAATATAAAATAAGCCAGAACACATCCACATGTTATGCCCAAACAATAGAAAGGCTGAGGCAGAGGAAATATTTCCATAGAAATCTAGCACAATGTATACAAAACAATCCGCAAGTGGAGAACAGTCTAGCACAAAGACTAATGTGACACCCCAACTAAATTGGTCTTGCAACAGGAAAAAATGCTACCAATTCTAGAAGTAATAGCAGGTGGATGTGAGAAAATCAAGTTGAAACAGCAGAAAAGGAGGCAGAGGGAAGTGGAGGCATAGTCACCAGGCTCGTGCTCCACAATCCTTAATGTTCGAGGGACATGGTTTTGAATCCCACCATGGCAGTTGGTGAAATATGAACTCAATAAAATCTGGAATAAAAAGCTAGTTTAATGGTGACTACTTTGATTGTCATACCAGCTCTGGAGTCCGTGTGACTCCAGATCCATAGCAATGTGGTTGACTCTTAACTGTCTTCTAAAATGTCCGAGCAAATCACTCAGTTTGGGCTATTACAGTAGAGCTTTATTTGTTGGCCTAACCAGTTACACCCACATCCCATAAATTAATTTTAAAAATCTTAACTTTTATAAGACCGCCAAACCACTGCCAGAGTTAAGAATTTGAGAATAGACAGTCAGGAGGCTGGAAGAACACAGCAAGCCAGGCAGCATCAGAACATAGAACATAACAGTGCAGTACATGCCCTTTGGCCCTCAATATTGCACCGACGTGAAACCAATCTGAAGCCCATCTAACCTACGCTTTTCCATTATCAGCCATATGCCTATCCAATGACCATTTGAATGTCGTTAAATTTGGTGAGTCTACCACTGTTGCAGGCAGGGTATTCCATGCCCTCACTACTCTCTGAGTAAACAACCTACCTCAGACATCTGTCTTATATCTATCACCCCTCAATTTAAAGCTATGTCCCCTCATGCTAGCCATCACCATCTGTGGTGAAAGGCTCTCACTGTCCACTCGATCTAATCCTCTGATCATCTTGTATGTCTCCATTAAGTCGCCTCTCAACCTTCTTCTCTGTAACAAAAACAGCTTCAGGTCCCTCAGCCTTTCCTCATAAGACATTCCCTCCATACCAGGAACATCCTAGTAAATCTCTTCTGCACCTTTTTAAATGCTTCCACATCCTTCCTATAAGCGGTGACCAGAACTGTACACAATACTCCAAGTGCGGCCGCACCAGAGTTTTGTACAGCTGCAGCATGACCTCATGGTCCTAAAACGCAATCCCTCTACCAATAAAAACTAACACACTATAGGCTTTCTTAACAACCCTATAAACCTGGATGGCAACTTTCAAGGATCTATGCACATGGACACCTAGATCTCTCTGCTCATCCACATGACCAAGAATCTTACCATTAGACGAATAGTCTTTATTCCTATTGCTCCTTCCAAAGTGAATCACCTCACACTTTTCCACATTAAAGTCCATTTGTCACCTCTCAGTCCAGCTCTGCAGCTTATCTATGTCCCTCTGTAACCTGCAACATCCTTTCGCACAGTCTACAACTCCACTGACCTTACTGCCATCAGCAAATTTACTGACCCATCCTTCTACACCCTCATCGAGGCCATTTATAAACATGACAAACAGCAGTGGCTCCAAAGCAGATCCTTGTGGTACACCACTAGTAACTGAATTCCAGGATAAACATTTCTTATCAACCACCAGCCACTGTCTTCTTACAACTAGCCAATTTCTGATCCAAACCACTAAATCACACTCAATCCCATGCCTCCGTATTTTGTGCAATAGCCTACCATGAGGAATCTAATCAAATACCTTACTGAAATCCATATACATCACATCAACCTCTTTCCCCTCATCTACCTGTTTGGTCACTTTCTCAAAGAACTCAATAAGGCACAACTTACCCTTCACAAAACCGTGTTGACTATCCCTAATCAACTTATTCCTTTCTGGATGATTATGAATCCTATCTCTTATAATCCTTTCTAACACTTTACTGGTTTATAATTACCAGGTTGTCTCTACTCCCCTTCTTGAACAAGGGGACAACATTTGCTTTCCTCCAATCTTCTGGTACTATTCCTGTAGACAATGATGACATAAAGATCAAAGCCAAAGGCTCTGCAATCTCCTCCCTAGCTTCTCAGAGAATCCTAGGATAAATCCCATCTGGCGCAGGGGACTTATCTATTTTCACACTTTCCAGAATGGCTAACACCTCCTCTTTATGAATCTCAATCCCATCTAGTCTAATAGCCTGTATCTCAGTATTTTCCTCACCAACATTGTCTTTTTCCTGTGTGAATACTGATGAAAAATATTCATTTAGTGCCTCTCCATGGACTCCATGCACAACTTCCTGCTACTTTCCTTGATTGGCCCTAAGCTGACCCTATCATTCTTTTATTCCTGACATACCTATAGAAATTGTTAGGGTTTCCGTGATCCTACCTGCCAAAGACTTCTCATGTCCCCTCCTGGCTCTTCTTAGTTCTCTCTTTAGGTCCTTTGTGGCTAATGTGTAATTCTCAAAAACCCTAACTGGCCTTCATGTTTTGTCTTTACATCAGGAGATAGAGAAGTCAACATTTCGGATGTAACCCTTCTTCAGGACTATGAATTTGATTAATTAACAATTTGAGAGCCAGTCAGGATACAAACTTTCAACACACTTAACAAAATTCGCTCCATGTGGCAGTTTGGGACCTGTGTTGAGCTGTAATCACCTCAATCACAGGCAGTAGAAGTGAATGGCCAGATATAATGTACTAGCTGCAGACAGATACACATAACTAGTGAAGCTATTTCTCTGGTGGGTGGCTGATCAAGAATACATGGATCTGACCATTTCTACAGTACATAGATACCATCCTTTGACCCAGAGGTCCAAAGCAATTCAACAATTATAGAATCCCTACAGTGCAGAAGGAGGTCATCAAGTCACACTGACCCTCTGAACAGCATCCCACCCAGACCCAACACCCCCCACTGTACCTCGTAACCCCACATCTACCCTGGTGAAGCCACTGAGCCTCAATACTACAGCCCATGTCAACCAATCATCTAACCTGAACAGCTTTGGACTGTGGGAGGAAACCAGAGCACCCGGAGGAAACCTACACAGATGGGGTGAATGCGCAAACTCCACACAAACAGTTGCCCAAGGCTGGAATTAAACCTGGGTCACTGGCACTATGAGGCAGTGGTGCTAACCACTGAGCCACCGTGCTGCCCAAATACACATGGAAATAGAAAACTAACAGGTTCCATGGCAAAAAACAGATGACATGGGAATGACAGTCTTAGTTGAAGGAAAATCATCCAGATGAACAGCCAATAACAACATGCATATATGCCATTAAGAAACCAGTAAGAATATTAAAGATTATGTGTGCAATGCACATGCAGCGACTGACAAAATAAGGAACTGCTAATGCATGAACACAGACATGTGTATATTGCATAACTTCAAAACAGACATGACACATGCATATTTTCCCACTTTGAAAGTGGAATATTTGAGATAGAAATCCAATTGCACCAATGAGCCTCTTGGCTTGCTGTAGCTATGTGAGCTCTTACCATGAGGTATGCAGGCCAGAGGCATCATCTTACCAACTCTTCAATAAAGTCATTGTACAGACCAGACTGCTGCCTTGTGAAGACAGAATAGTGTACTGCTTGGAGGGGAACTTGCTGATTTTTACATGCTACCTTTATAAAAACAAAATAAAACAAATTCTTGAAATCAGAAATTAAAAAAAAACAGAAAGTGCTGGAGAAAGTTAACAGGCCTGGCAGCATCTTTGGAGATAGAATCACAGCTAATATTTTGACCTTGATACGACTGACAGTATAGTTCAAACATTGACTGTTTCTCTCTCCACAGACACTGCCAGATCTGCTGAATTTCTTCAACACATTCTGTTTTCACTTCTGTCACCCTGTGCTTCGAATGATCAAATTACACAAGCTTGCAACATTCAGTTTCTGAGGTTGCAAATTGAAGAGTAAACCAACAGTTAAGACTAGAAGTTACAAAAATTTTAAAATGATAAAACTAAAGACTCTATGTGATTGTAAGTATAATAAAACAGTTGAACCGAGAGCATAGATAGAAATGAATGAGTAAAATCGAGTAGCTATTACAGAGACATGGCTACATGATGACCTGAACCAGGACTTGAGTTGGACTGTGTCAGGTGAGGTTGAGAGGGAGAGTCCTTCATGTTAACCTCAACTGGTGTGGGAATTGAACTCATGCTTTTGGTGTTGCTCTGTGTTGCAAACTAGCCATTGAGCCAACTGAGCTAACAAAATATACAGTTTGATAAAATTAATTAAATTGTTCCTTCAGCTGGTATCAGAAGTCACACTGTGTTGTACCAGCTGCTTGCCCTTTCCCTTTGCCAAAGCAAGGCATCCTGGGGAACAGGTAAACCAGCAGGAAAGCTTTAGAAATTCAATGTTGACAATGGGTTGGTCAAGTGGACAGGCCAGTAGCTGATGGAATTTAAACCTGATAAGTGCAAGGTGATGGAATTTAGAAGAAGAAACAAGATGAAGAACTATTCAATCAATGGCAGGACACTGGGTAGCTTAGAGGAACAGGGGGATCCTGGGGTAATTATTCACAGATACCTGAAGACAGCAGAGCACATGAATGGACAGTTAAGAAGACATACGAGACACTCACTTTCATCAATCTTGGTATACAGTACAAGAGCAAGAAAATAAATGTTGGAGCTGTACAGAGTGTTGGAGTACTGTATGCAGTACTCTGGTCAGAACAAAGAACAAAGAAAATTTACAGCCCAGGGACAGGCCCTTCGGCCCTCCAAGCCCGAGCCGATCCAAATCTACTGTCTAAACTTATCGCCCAATTCCTAAGCATGTGTATTCCTCTGCTCCTCACCTACTCATGCATCTGTCTAGACGCATCTTAATTGAATTTACTGTGCTTGCCTCTACTACCTCTGCTGGCAACACGTTCCAGACACCCACCACCCTCGGTGTAAAATACTTCCTGCATGTATTCCCATTAAACTTTTCACCTCTCACCTTGAAAGCATGACCTCTCGTTATTGAATCTTTCACCCTGGGAAAAAGCTTATCTCTACCTACCCTATCTACCCTGTCACTTCTCTACAGAAAGGATGTGACAGCACTAGAGAGAGTACAAAGAAGAGTCACCGGACCAAAAACAATAACTTTGTTTCTCTCTCCACAGGTGCTACCAGACCTGCTGAGTTTTTCCAACAATTTCTGTTATTGCTTCAGATGTCCAGCATAGGAGTTTTATTCGCAAGTAATAAAGATTAATGGATGCATTTAAGGGTGAGTAGGATAAGTACATTGAGGACAAAGGAAGATAAGGATATGCTGATCAGGAGACAGGAAGAGAGTTGGCAGAGGCTTATGTGAGGCACCAAAACTGGCATGAACTCATTGGGCCAAATAGCTTGCTTCTGAGCTATACTTTCCATGTAAACTGAGCCTGAGGTAGATCAGAAAAGTGAAGTTCTTTTAATATGAGGTGACAGTTGCAAGGATATCAGGAAGATGTTTGTAAATGCCAATATAGATGATGGCTTTACTTCTTCTGAGCTACAGAAAGTTAATTGCAGAGCATACAAAGTTCATGACTGGATCATGTTTGTTAAAATGATGACTATCGATTTCTTTCTGAAAATCCATATTTGTCACATCTTATCTGGCACACCCTTTATATAAACTCGTCAAACAAAACTTTGCCAAACGTGACTTTAACAAATTCATTCAAGTTGCCCTTACATTTCTATATATTTACCAATTTTGCATTATCCATCCAAGTGGTTCTTGGCTACAGAGTCAGTGAGGCATTCCAATTTAGTCATCCATTACAAATCTCTCCCAGTTTTCATTTCCATGACTTCAATGAAAACAAATTGTGAGAGGTATATATTGGAACATTGATGTGACATTGATCTTTTTACATATTTGACATAAGTTAAATTATTTTGAGTCTGCTTGTTTGTGATGTTGAACTGAATATTTTAGAGTTATTTTATTTACCCTTTCTTTCCTTGAACAACAATCCCATTCTAAAATTTTTACAGTTAAAAACAGTTGTGCACACTTCATACGTTCCTTTAAGTATTTCCAGTTTTGTTAACTTATAATTCATTAGTTTAAGCTGCAGAGTCAGAAAGGCCTATAGAAAAAGGCCTGTCGGTCCTTTGATTCTGTGCCAGTCAATAATAGCCACATAACTATTCTGATCTCATTTTCCAGGACTACGCCCATAGCCTTGTAGGCCTTGGCATTGCAAGTATACATTTAAATATCTCTTAGATGTTACACCTTTACAGACGATGAGTTCCCAATTCCCATCACTTTCTGAGTGAGACCATTTATCCTCGGATTCCCTCTTCACTGACATTAAATCTGTAGCCTCCCCCACCCCAGTGAATGATTCCCTTCACCAAATGGAAAAGTTCCTTTTTGTCTACTCTATCTATGATTAGATTAGATTCCCTACAGTATGAAAACAGGCCCTTCAGCCCAACAAGTCCACACCAACCCTCCGAAGACAACCTACCCAGACCCATTCCCCTACTCTATATTTACCCCTGACTAATGCACCTAACACTATGGGTTATTTAGCATGGCCAATTCACCTGACCTGCACATCTTTGGAATGTGGGAGGAAACCAGAGCACCCGGAGAAAACTCACACAGATATGGGGAGTACATGCAAACTCCACACAGACAGTCATCCGAGCCAGGAATTGAACCTGGGACCCTGGCACTGTGAGGCAGCAGTGCTAACCACTGAGCTAACATGCTGCCCAAATTGTGATGCGTAATATATGACCCTCATGTAGTGTGCATCAATATTACATCACTCAGGAGTCTCTTCTGCTCCAAGAAAATAAATCCAATCTGTCCAATCTCTCTTCATAATTAAAACTCTCCAGCCCAGGCAATTTCCTGATAAATCCCATCTGCACCCTCTCCAGTGCATTCACGTCCCTCCTATAATATGGATTTTAAAACAGCACACAATACTCTAACTGTGGCCTAACCAATATGTTATACAATCCTAGCAGTACTTCCCTGTTCTTAAACTCCACACCTTGGCTAATAAAGGCAAGTGACTCATATGCCTTCTTAACCTGCCTGGCCTAACACTCTAAGGGACTGCTGGACATGCATACCTGATCCTTGGTGCTTTTCAGGGATTCATTTTAGTTTCTCACTCTCTGTGATATGTACAGAATGTTTTACTGTTACATATACAGTCATTGCCTCATCGGAATATATTTATTTTGTAATCTGTGCATTTTGTATTGCAGATCTGCAGCTATTAACTTGTCATCATCTTTGCTATTTTAACTGTCTAATAAATTATGGTGGGTTTTTAGAAAGTAGAAGGCTGCAGATTTTATGTACTAAGTACTCTCCAGAATCCTACCGTTCATCATGTATACCTTGCCTTGTTTCTCCTGCTCAAGTGCATCACTCATACATATCCAGATTGAATTTCATTTGCTCCTGATCAGCCCATCTGTCCAGCCATCCACATCCTCCTGTAATGAGACGTGTGTTGCTGCAGTCTCTGAGGAGTTACAAATGGGGCTGAACATTGAACCTCCTCATTTCTCACGTTATGATGCGGGGAAGGATACTGATGAAGCAGTTAAAGATAGTTGGACCTGTGGCACTACGCCCACTGAAGTATATGGCCTCCGGCTGGGCCCACGGGAACTATAGGCTTCTGTTTCTGCACTTCTGTTTTGTTATATGTACATTCAAATGACATCTATTTTGTCCATAAAAAGTTCTATCATCCCAACTTAAATAACAATCCATGTGACCTTTCAAGTTTGCTTACCTTTGGATTCTCTGCATGAGACAGCATGAGACAGCTAATGTACTGATTCTAACTGACTCTAAGTAGCTTTCTGCCATGGAGCAACACCTAACTGCAGCACCTAACAGCAGCAAACAAAACTGGTGTACTAAAGCATACTTCAGAGGCAGACTGCTAAACTGTATCATCTAGCATAAACTAAACTTGTGCATACTACAAGCAAACAATTTGATTTTAAACCAAGTTGTTATATTTGCAAAAACAACTTGGTTTCTCCTTGCCAATGATTTATAGAATTGGAAAGGTAAATCATAGTGTCAGAAGTTCAATGATTCAATGCACAAAGAGAAGGCTGAAAGAAACAAACTGAAACTCGGTGGATCTCAGGCCCTGCTGAAGCAAGTGCAGCAGAAAGTATTTTACTGCAGAGCATAATAACTGGGAGCTTTGTTGCTTTTTTGGCTGCAGAAAGCGCTGAAAGATTGCTTCAAACTATTTTCTCAATCATTATATGCAACAGAATTCAATTAAGTTAAAAAGAAAGGGCAGCTTGCAATAAGCATAGAGCAGGGGTGACAAGCCTGCAGCTATGGAACAGATAAGCTCTCTCGAAGAATGAGAAATCAAGGTAAAAGACTCACCTCAGCTTGGAAGCACAAGAAAGAAGAACTGAAGTTACATATTGAATTTCCAGTGACTGATGGGAGAAGTGCAAGTTAAAATGTTTTTACACCCTATATATACTTGGTAGATAGCATTACTTAGAAATTTACTTGGGTTGAAAACATTTGTCAACATTACGTGAGGACTCCTGCTTCTTGGATGCTGCCTGACCTGCTGCGCTTTTCCAGCAACACATTTTTCATCCCTTACGTGAGGACTGCACCTGTTCTGACATCCTGAAATGCACAGACTTGATCCCTCCAGAAGTGAGCTTTCACTAATGCTCCAATGTATTATGAAAGATTTCAGAGGAAGATGATCATCCGAGAAAGGAAAGATCACACACCTTCTATCACTTATACCCCTGCCATATCACCACGCTAACGGCGATCAGGATTTAGTAGCTGCTTGTGTGAAAGGAAATGTCCAATATGATAATTGGGGGCCTCCAAACTGACACTTCTGCCATGTGGCATCATACGTTAGATGAGATGGAAATACAGATGATGCCAACTTGGAAGGAGCAATCAGTTGTGACTAGGTCATTCAGCATTGCAACATGATTTGGAAAAATATGTACATGGAGAAATAAAAGCAGATGAAATTTAATAGTGACAAATATAATAAAACAAAGAACAGCACATGCTGGAGCTCTGGAACAAACAAAAACAGAAATTACTGTCGAAACTCAGCACGTCTGACAGTATTTATTGAGAGAGAAACAGAGTTAATGCTTCAAGTCCTGTGACCTACATGTTGAAACATATTATCAACCAACACGTTAACCTGAAGAGAATCCTGAACCAAGACTCCTAAGTCCCTTTGTGCTCAGATTTCCGAAGCCTTCTCCTATTTAGAAAATAGTCTAGCCTCTTTTCTTCCAACCAAAGTGCGTGACCTCACAATTTCCCACATTATATTCCATTTGCTACTTCTTTGCTCACTCTTCTAGACTGTCCATATTCTTTTACAGCCTCCCTGCCTCCTCAACAGTATCTGTCCCTCTACCCTATCTTTGTGCTATCTGACACTGAGCAATAACCCCCTCAAATTATTTGCCCAGTCGTTAATGTATAACATGAATAGTTATGGTCCCAAAACAGAACCCTGTGGAACTCCACTTGTCATCAGCTGCCATCCTGAAAAAGACCTCTTTGTTCATACTCTCTGCTTTCTGCCAGTCAGCCAATCTTTTATCCATGCTGGTACCTCACCCTAAAACCCAAGGGCTCTTACTTAAATGTTAACTCTGTTTCTCTCTCCACAGATGTTGCCAGATCTGCTGAGCTTCGACAGCAATTTCTGTTCTTGTTACCCGATGATCTGCCCGTAGAAAGAAAGCAAATGAGGAACGAGTGTGTGGTGCTCCCTTGGACTACTGGTGTACCACAAAATCTCTGATGGAGCTGGTGAGATAGGTGCACTGTTACTGAAACTCCAACCAAAAGTGTTTAAAGTGATGAGGAAATCAGTCGGCCTGGTGCTCAAAGTGTCCAATCACTATAAATTAAAAATCAATAAAACAAAAAGGGTAGGACAGTGGCTCAATGGTTCCTCACAGAACCAGAGACCCAGGTTCGATTCCAGCCTTGGGTGACTGGCTGTGTGGAGTTTGCACATTCTCCTCGTGTCTGCGTGGGTTTCCTTCCACAATCTAAAGATGTGCAGGTTAGGTGAATTGGCCTTGCTAAATTGCCCAAAGTGTTCAGGGATGTGTAGCTTAGGTGCATTAGTAAGGGATAAATATAGGGCAGGGAAATGGGTCATGGTATGTTGCTCTTCAGAGGGTCGGTGTGGACTTGTTGGACTGAAAAGCCTGTTTCTGCACTGTCGGGATTCTAGTTTTAATTCTATAAATACTGAAAAATGGAGCAAAATAAATTGCTGCAAGTTGGGAAAGTTGTTTTCAAACTACATATTCCCTTGGTCCATTCTGAAGGAAAGTCAGAGAAAAGACTACCATGTGTGATCTTGGTGTCGGATGATTGATGGTTGGGAAAAGATTTGAATAACTTGGACTGTTTATTTTTCAAAAGAATTCATAAAGGCATTGAAATGGTAGGAAATGGTTAGATTTTAAACCATGAGAGTGTAACAAGAGTTTATCTTGGTGCAACCCATTCAAACCAATTTTCAGACCGATATCAGTAAATTTTCTTCAGTGTGACAGTGAGGGAAAAGATCCTGGAAAACAATTGAGAAGAATTTAGGGACAGTGATGGGACAAATGCTGTGTTATTTTTTGGATGAATAAATTAAGAGAACTCAAATGGTATTTTCCATTTTTATTTATCAGGTTCATTCTGGACCATGAAAAATCTGTTCACTCTTCAACTGTTATTTTTGAGGAGGCATTCACCAATTTTACAAGAGTCAATGGTTATTTGGATTTCTACCTTGTGAAGTACTCCAGTATCCTGCATTGTAATCCAATGGAGGACAGCTAGTATTTTGGCCTGAGAGGTTTGGTCCTGTCACTGTTACCCTGGTGGTACAAGTACATCTGGATATGATCAAAGAACATCAGTATGATCTGCTGCAGGCCCCGCAGCAGAACTCCTTAACACATGCATTCCAAAATCTCCCACTTCTAATTCAAGCATTTTCTAGATAATGATGAAATGTTATATTGAGCATTGCTGTCAAACAGCCTTGATCATAAACTAATAGCTAATGAAGCAACTGCCCACACAGAATCCAAGAGTGGAACATTTGGGTTCCCAGTTAGTGGAACAGTGAACTTTGGTAGGACCATAAAACAGACAATACTATCCAGCTAGGCGAAAGTGAGGACTGCAGATGCTGGAGATTAGAGTCAAGATTAGAGTGATGCTGGAAAAGCACAGCAGGTCAGGCAGCATCCAAGGAGCAGGAAAATCAATGTTTCGGCCAGGAGCCCTTCATTAGGAATGAGGCTGGAAGCCTCGGGGATGGAGAGATAATTGGGAGGGGGTGGGACTGGGGAGAAGGTAGTTGAGGGTGCAATGGGTGGATGGAGGAAGGGGTATAGGTGACAGGTCAGACAGGAGGGTGGAGCAGATAGGTGGGAAGGAAGATTAGCAGGTGGGACAGGTCATGAGGATGTTGCTGAGCTGGAAGGTTGGAACTGGGGTAAGGTGGGGGGAGGGGAAATGAGGAAACTGGTCAAGTCCACATTGATACCCTGGGGTTGAAGTGTTCCGAGGCAGAAGATGAGGTGTTCTTCCTCCAGGCGTCAGGTGGTGAGGGCGTGGCAATGGAGGAAGCCCAGGAACTGCATATCCTCGGCAGAGTGGGAGGGGGTGTTGAAATGTTCGGCCACAGGGCGGTGTGGTTGATAGCTGCGGGTATCTCGGAGGAGTTCCCTTAAACGCTCGGCAAGAAGGCATCCAGTCTCCCCAATGTAAAGCAGATCACATTGGGAGCAATGGATACAGTAAATGACATGTGTGGACATGCAAGTGAAACTTTGATGGATATGGAAGGCACCTTTGAGGCCTTGGATGGAGGTGAGGGGGGAGGTGTGGGTGCAGGTTTTACAATTCCTGCAGTGGCAGGGAAGATGCCAGGAGGGAAGGGTGGGTCACTGGGGAGCATGGACCTGACCAGGTAGTCACGGAGGGAACGGTCTTTGTGGAAAGTGGAAAGGGGTGTGGAGGGAAATACATCCCTGGTGGTGGGGTCCGTTTGTAGGTGGCGGAAATGATGGTGGATGATGCGTTTATACAGAGGTTGGTGAGGTGGAAGTTGAGGACCAGGGGGGTTTTGTCTTTGTTGCGGTTGAAGGGGTGGGGTTTGATGGCATAACGTGGGATGAGATGTGGGAGGGGGAATTACAATCTTTAAAGAAAGCGGTGATCTGATGTGTTCTGTAGTGGAACTGATCCTTCTGGGAGCAGATACAGCAGAGGCAGAGGAATTGGGAGTAGGGGATAGCATTTTTGCAGGAAGTAGGATGGGAGGAGGTGTAATCCAGGTAGCTGTGGGAGTCGGTGGGTTTGTAAAAAATGTTGGTGTTGAGTCAGTTGTCATTGATAGAGATGGAGAGGTCCAGGAAGGGGAGGGAGTGTCAGAGATGGTCCAGGTAAATTTAAGGTCAGGGTGGAATGTGTTGATGAAATTGATTAAATGCTCAACCTCCTTGTGGGAGCACGAGAGGCACCGATGCAGTCGTCAATATAGCTGAGGAAGTGGTGGTGAGTGGTGCTGGTGTAACTACAGAAGATAGACTGTTTTACATAGCCGACAAAGAGACAGGCATAACTGGGGCCCATACGGGTGCCCATGGCTACCCCTTTCATCTGGACGAAGT
This sequence comes from Chiloscyllium plagiosum, assembly GCF_004010195.1. NCBI lineage: Eukaryota > Metazoa > Chordata > Chondrichthyes > Orectolobiformes > Hemiscylliidae > Chiloscyllium > Chiloscyllium plagiosum. Next base: position 63,695,623 of record NC_057710.1, read on the forward strand.
GGAAGGATTCGAAAGAGAAATTGTTGAGGGTCAGGACCAGTTCATCCGAACGAATGAGTGTGTCAGTGGAAGGATACTAATGGGGACATCGGGAGAGGAAGAAACAGAGGGCTTGGAGGCTCGGGTCATGGCGGATGGAGGTGGAGACGGATTGGATGTCCATGGTGAAAATGAGGGACTTGGGACCAGGGAAATGGAAGTCTTGAAGGAGGTGGAGAGTGTGGGTAGTGTTCTGAACATATGTGGGGAGTTCCTGGACTCGGGTGGATAGGACAGTTTCGAGATAGGTGGAGATGAGTTCAGTGGGGCAGAAGCAGGCTGAGACGATGGGTTGGCCGGGGTAGTTAGGCTTGGGGATTTTGGGAAGGGGGTAGAATTGGGTGGTGCGGGGTTCCCAAACTATGAGGTTGGAAGTTATGGGTGGGAGATCTCCTGAGGTGATGAGGTTGTGTACGATCTGGGAGATGATGGTTTGGTGATGGGGGGTTCTGGGAGATGTACAGCTGACCATTATAAATGAACCCATTCTCCCTTCCACTCTCTTCCTTCTTTAATTGCTGGCTGGCCTGGTATTGTTTGTTTTACACTTCTAGTAAAGTATGTTAATCCAATATATTTCCTTTCTATGGCAATGACTAGTAAGTTGTTTGATAATGATACAAGTTGTTGAAAAACAGTCACTTGCATTAGCACAGCTACAAATACAGAGTAAAAAAAAATATTTTGGTCCAAAGTCAATAGTCAATCTGCAATTAAAGTGCAGAATACTAGATATTGAAGGCAAAAATACTGAGCTTAGGGTAAAAGAATGGAGGTCTGAGGAACGGTCACTGGACCCAAAACATTAACTGATTTCTCTTCACAGATGCTGCCAGACATGCTGGGCTTTTCTAGCAATTCCTGTTTTTCTATAGAAGAATGAAGGTTTTCTTTTAATTTGGACAAGTTGCAGTTGGTTCACTTCGTATATGGGCCATCACCAACATCCCACACTCACTCCCCATACTCACTTCTGCTTGATGTCACTCGGGAGCAACAATATTGACAGAATGGTGCATTGTGTGAAAACTCCCACCAGGTCTTATGGCCCAGAATTGGAAGGTGACTACCAGTTTTCTAATGGTGAATGATCACTGAACAATTGACTGCAGTAAAGAAAGTGACAAGAACTATATTTCAAAAATATGAATTCTCTGACCAAACAGCTCGTTCCAGCTTCAACATGTCTGTCCAGAGGATAAGAAATGATATGTTCACTGCACTAACACAGAGTGCCAGTCCTCTCTGAAATATTTTTCTTTTGACAATTTGGAGAATTCAATTGTGAGTATGAGAATGTTCACCCGAAGACCATGGTCAGCAAATTGCTGCTTCCACACTTGTGCAGCATTCCATCGTCTTTTAGCCTCTCACTGCTCTGAGAATTTAAAATACAAGCCCTAGTTACGTTTTATGTTTTGGAGTCGGAGTTTCTGAATAGATACCTCTTGCTTTCTGAAACTCATGTAGGTACTTTTTTTTAGCACATTGGTGTTAAATTTTTCCATGACTGATGAACAGATGGGAAATCTGGACATGCTCCAGATGGATGGCCCTCGCATATTTCCATTAGGTTAGTAAATCCTGGAGGCTACAACTGATAGCAAATCAAGGGGATAGGAATTAGGCATATGTCCAAATCCTCATTATGCATTCTTTATTTCATCAACATTTTGCTCTGGAAACAATAAATGCAGCAACTTACCCCACTGTTCATGAACAAAAGTCACAATTATACAGAAGAAAATATTTTGTGTAGCAATTCATAATTTTCCGTGAAATTATAGGCACATATAGCTTGATTAATAAAAGAGATGAAGGTATCACATACCAACTCTTCAAGGTGTGGATGCCCCATGTCCCCTAACGTGGGGAAGGCCTGTCAAGTAAGTCATAGTGTCATAGAGTCACACAGCATGGAAACAGACCCTTCAGTCCAACTCTCCAATGCCGACCAGATATCCTAAATAAATCCAGTTCCATTTGCCAGCACTTGGCCCATATGCCTCTAAACCCTTCCTATTCATTCACCCATCCAGATACCTTTTAAATGTTGTAATTGTACAGCCTCCCACTTCCTCTGGCTCAATCCATACACACACCACTCTCTGCATTGAAAAGTTGCCCCTCAGGTCCTTTTTAAATCTTTCCCCTCTCATCTTAAACTTATATGCTCTAGTTTTGATTCGCAGACGCAGGGAAAAGACCTTAGGTATTCACCCTATCCACGCCCCTCATGATTTTATCAACCTCAAAAAGATCATCCCTCAGACTCTGACACTCAAGGGAAAATAGTCTCAGCCTATTCAGCCTCTCCCTATAGCTCAAACCCTCCAAATTTGGCAACATCTTTGTAAATCTTTGCTGAACCCTTTCGAATTTAGCATCATTGCTATCATAGGGAGACCAGAATTGAACACAATATTCCAAAAGTTGCTTCGCCAATAACCTATCTGTTCCAATTCCTATACTCAATGAACTGACCGATAAAGGCAAGCATGCAAAACGCCTTCTTCACCACCCTGTCTACCTGCGACTCCACTTCCAAGAAACTATGCACCTCCACCTCTAGGTCTCTCTGTTTGGAACATTCCCCAAAGTCCTATCATTAACTGTATAAGTCCTGCCCTGATTTGCCTTACCAACATGCAACACCTCACATTTATCTAAATTAAACTCTCTCTATCATCAGCCCATTGGCCCATCTGCTGAAGGTCCCATTGTACTCTCAGATAACCATTGTCACTGTCCACAACACCATCAATTTGGCTGTTATCTGCAAACTTACTAACCATACCTTCTATGTTCACATCCACATCATTTATATAAATGATGAAAAGCAAAGGACCCAGCACCAATCCGCTGGTCACAGAACTCCAGTGCAATAAACAACCTTCCACACCACCCTCCTATCTTCAAGTCAATTTTGCATCCAGTTGGCTAGGTCCCCCTGGATTCCATGTGATCTAATCTTACAATCCCGTCTACCATGCGGAACCTTGTCAAACGCTTTGTTGAAGTTCATATGGACAATGTCTACTGCTCTGCCTTCATCTATCTTTTTTGTCACCTCTTCAAAAACCTCAATCAAATCAATAAGATATGATTTCCCACACACAAAGCCATATTGACTAATCAGTGCTTGCCTTTCAAATACGGGTAAATCCTGTCCCTCAGAATTCCTTCCAAAAACGTACCCACTACTGTCTTAAGGTTCAAGGCTTTTCCTTACAGCTCCCTGGCTTTACCTTACAGCCATTCTTAAATAATGGCACTGCATTAGTCACCCTCCAGTCTTCTGGCACCTCACCCATGACTGTTGAAGATACAAATATCTCAGCAAGAGACCTAGCAATCTCTTTGCTAGAATCTCACAAAGTTCTGGAATACACCTGATCAGGTTCCTGAATGTAGCTACCTTATTCATCCAGCACCTCCTCTTCTGTAATGTGGATACTTTTCAAGATATCACTTTTTATTTCCCCAAGTTCCTTAGCTTCCACATCCTTCTCCACAGTAATTGCTGATGTGAAATAGTTGTTTAGGTTCTCAGCCATTTCCTGTGATTTAACACATAGACAGCCTTTTTGATCTTTAAGGGGCCCTATTCTCTCTCTAATTACTCCTTTGCCCTCCCACTCAAACACTGAACAAGGCAGAGGTGGGCCTCCCCCATGAACAAAGACCCCCATGGAAGCCTCGCTCGCCAAGAGCTGCTGGCTGTCCAGAGGCTGACAGCTCTATGTTCAACGTCACCACCGGGAGGTGGAGGCGGGGGGTGACACAGAAAACATAGAAACAAGGAGCATGAGTAGGCTGTTCGGCCCTTCATGTCTGCTCTGCCATTCAATATGTTCATGGGTGATCCTCCATCACAATGGCATATTCTCACTTTCTCCTCAAATACCATCCAAATTTAAGATTTTATCTGTTTCTTTTGTAAATATATTCAGTGACTGTGGTTCTGTTCGCCGAGCTGGAAGTGTTTGTTGCAAATGTTTCGTCCCCTGTCTAGGTGACATCCTCAGTGCTTGGGAGCCTCGAACAGAACCACAGCAACGAGCACCCGAGCTACAAATCTTCTCACAAACTTTGAATATTCAGAGACCTGGGCCCACAACCTTCTGTGTACTAACTTCCATAGATTCACTACTCTTTGAGTGAAATATCTTTCTTCATCACAGTCTTAAATAGTCAACAGGGATTCTAAGAATCTTCTCTGGTTCTAGACTCTGCAACCTCCCCGCATCCAGTCTATCCAGCCCTTTTATAATTTTGTAGATTTTAATCAAATCTGCTCTCACCCTTGTGAACCTTAATGAACACCGATCTAATTGAACTAATCTCTCCTCATACATCAGTTCTGCCAATCACAGTGACAGCTTTATGATAACTATGAATGCAATACTCCAGGTGTGACCTCACTAAGGCCCTGTATAACTGCCATGAGATACTCCTATTCTCTTGCAATGAATGCCAATGTACCATTTGCCTTACTAATTGCTTGCTAAACCTGCTTACTTGCATTGACTGGTATGGTAAGACACCAGATGCCCTTATATATGCACACTTCCTTATGGATCACCATTTACATGATACTCTGCCTTTCTGTTTTTCACATTGATGTGTTCAATTTTACATTTAGTTTTGTTGTACTGCATCTGCCATATGTTTGTTCACTCGCTCAACTTATCTAAATCTTCTTGAAGTATCTTTGCATTCTCCTTGCAAGTCCCAAGCTTGACCCAAACACACCAGCAACTTGGAAATGTTGCTTTTGTTTCTCCCATCCAGGTCATTTATGTGAAGAGTGAATATCTAGGGCTAAAGTACTGATCCTTGTGGTCTTAGACTAGTTACGGCCTGCCACTTGGAAAAATACCATTTGTTCCTTCTCTGTGTTTCCTGTCAACCAGTTCTTGTTCCATACCAATATATTATCCCTTGTGTAGAAAGTGAGGACTGCAGATGCTGGAAATCAGAGTCGAGAGTGTGGTGCTGGAAAAGCACAGCAGGCCAGGCAGGATCCGAGGAGCAGGGGAATCCTGCTCCTTGGATGCTGCCTGATCTGCTGTGCTTTTCCAGCACCACACTCTTGACTATTATCCCCCAACCCATGTGCTTTAGCTTTGCTCACTATCTCTTATGAGGGACCTTGTCAAAAGCCTTATGAAAATCCAAACACACCACATCGCTGGTTCTTCCTTACCTATCGGTAAATTATATCTGCAACAACCTCCAGTCAACATGTTAAGCATGATTTGCCTTTCATAAACTTTGTCTAATCTGACCAATGCTTTTTAAAATTCAGCTTCAAACCTTTTACAATTGTTTCTAGCATTTTCCCAACGATTGATGTTAGGCAATCTGGTCTGAATACTGTTTTATCTCCCTCCCTTTTAAATAGTGGGCTTACATTTGCCACCCTCAAATCTGTAAGAATTGCTTCAGAGTCTCCAGAATTTTGTAAGATGTCCATCAATACATCCAATATTTCCAGGGCCGCTCCTTTCGTATTCTGGGATGTCAATTATCAGGCCCAGGTGATTTGTCAGCCTTTAACCCCATTCACTTCCACAACACCATTTTCTAACATATACTGATTCTTTTCAATGGCCTCTCACTAGACTGTTGATTCCATATTGTTTCTGGGAAATTATTTGCGCCCTCTTTTCTAATTCTTCTGCGTGTGTTCAATTCTTCTGCCATTCCTTTGTTCCTCGTTGCAATTTCCCCAGCTTCTGGCTGTAAGGGAACTGCATTTGCCTTTTGTAGTCTTTTTCTCTTCACATAATAGAAACTTTTACAAACAATTTCTATATTCTCTCCAATTTTACTGTTGTACTCTATCTCCTGCCCCTCAGCAACATTTTTGTTTCTTTTTGCTGAATTTAAAATGCTCCCAATCTTTAGACTTGCTGCTTTTTCTGGCAATTTTACATACCTCCACTTTAGATCTAATACTACCATTAATTTCTTTTCAAAGCCATGGTTGACTCCACTTCCTCATTTGTTTTTGTGCCAAACAGGAATGAATAACTGATTCATTCACATTGTTCTCTAAATATGAACTACCATTAATCCTTTAGTAAGGTTCCACAATCCATCCTTAACACTCCATGCCTCATAGCCTCATAGTTCCCTTTATTTAGATTCATGCCCTTTGTTTCAGATTTTACTACATCCTTCTCTGTCTTAATAGAGGAGGTGAGTACAATAACCACCTGAGGTCCAGGTGTGGCCAAGCAACAAATGGGTGATGACAGAAGAGGGTTAGAGGTTGGGAATACAGTAGAAAGGCATGGTGGGGTTCAGCAGCACAGGCAAGGGAGTACCTGTCAGAGCCAAACCCCTCCTGATGCAATGTTTCTCAATCGGGCACTTTGGTTTTGAGCGAGTTACGTCTGAGCCCTGAAGAAACCTGAATAGGTTTGTTTTTTGTATTGCCCACTTGTTGATTTCCCCACTAGATTCTTGTGGCTAATACCTATACCTGTAATGGATAAAACCCTTATGTGGGCTTTCATTGCACAATTGGTGGCCAGTTAGAAAGTTTATATGTGTGCTTTCCCAGCATGGACTTGATCAGGGTGGAAGTGAATGGTGGCAAAATCACCTCTGATCACAACCAGGCTCCCTGGGATTAAATTGCACTCTCCCACCAAACCCCACTGCTGGATAGGTTATAACATTTTGTCCACTGGGTTAAAAGTAATAAGTGGAGATAATAATTTAAAAAAGAAGATAAACTGAAACATTAATGAAAATATCTGAGGAAACAAATGTTGAATGATTAAAGTTGGACTTTTGAATCACATACTAACTTATACATTTAGGAAGAGAATGGAAACTTATGATATTAATTGACTATTTGCAATCAATCACTTGGGCAGTTACCATATGATGAGTTACAGAGACTGTGTAAATAGAGATTTCTTGACTTGGGATAGACAGCCAAAGGTACTATACAGTAAAATGCCTCGACTCCAATCTACACAGTCCACACTGAAATGGTGATGAGACCCCTTCTCCTTTAAACAACTAGAAAGCAGGGAAGAAGGTATTCAAAAAAACTCATGGAAGGGAAGGTGTGAAATTAAAACTAAAAAATGCAAATCAGAGATTTTAATATATTCCGAAACAATGAAAATATCTTCAAAGATCTTTTTCTACCATCATGCACAGAACTAAACTATCAAAGTGACCAGCTTTTCAGAAATATTTAGTTAGAAAGGGGAATGGAGATTGCTTTATGCTAACTATAAAGTGGCCACAGAGAGAGAGAAAATAGTTTGTCTGTTGGCACCTTTATTTCTGTGTTTAAGTGACTTATTGCATGCTGTAGAATTCAACAGTTTAGCGTTACCATGCATACAGTAGCAGTCCACATTCAATGAAACATACCAATTCTGTTCAGTCTGTCAATTGCCACAGTTTCAAATGCCCTTCGCATCATTGGGTATTGCTCCAGCACTTCATTGAAATGATCCACAGAGAGGGAGTAGAGTCGACAGTAGGTGTCAGCTTTCACACTGGCAGTACGCCGTCCTTTAGTGAGTAAGCAGATTTCTGAAGAGGGAGAAACAAGAAATAAAAATTCAGAGGCAGGTATTGAATCTGTCAGGCACTCCAAGAGATTATTTTGTTCAACCCAAAGTGAATGCCAGAAATTGATCTGGTTTCTTCGCTCCCAGTAGTTTTGGTTTGGGTGGTGGACCAAAGATTGACTTTTTTTTATTTCTCAATGGGGCATTGTGCTTTTGCTGTGTGTAAATTTCATTTTTTTCCAGTAGAATTCATAATTGTGATTGTCTAACCTCAACAGGAAGATGATGCAATAGTAAAATTCATCTCCGTGTCCATAAGACCAAAATATATGAGAGAAACAGGCTACCCAGCCTATTGAAACTGGTCTGCCATTTGATCAGAACTGACATGCAAAAGTGGGAAGACATTAGCTAAGATTCACTAATTTGGGACAAGATTTTCATGGATAGCAGGATTTCCCACACTGCCACCTGAAGAGCTGGCAGGGAACGCATCACCACAGGTCTCCATTGCCACATAATTGGTCTGGCACTCTGAAGGGCGTTAATTGGTGACAGGGCTTCTACTTGGGTGGATATCCTGCCTCAGACTGTAGTCCCAGCACCACCAATGGCAGCAGTAGCCAGGTTCGAGTCGAGAGTATGATGCTGGAAAAACACAGCAGGTCAGGCAGCATCCAAGGAGCAGGAAAATTGATGTTTTGAGCTTAAGTCCTTCATCTAGATTGAGGCTGTGAGCCGAGGGGGTGGTGATGTAGTTAAGAGTGCGCTAGGAAGATGGAGGTGGGGCTGAAGGTGATAGGTCGGAGAGGAAGGTGGAGGGAATAGATGGGAAGGAAGATGGAAGGTAGGACAGATCATGAAGGTGGTGCCAAGTTGGAAGGTTGGAATTTGGATAAGGTGGGGGGGAGGGGAAATGAGGAAACTGGTGAAATCCACATTGATGCCGTGGGGTTGGAGGGTCCCGAGGTGGAAGATGAGGTGTTCTTCCTCCAGGTATCAGGTGGTAGGGGTTTGGCGATGGTGGAGAACCAGGACCTGCATGTCCTTGGTGGAGTGGGAGGGAGCGTTGAAGTGTTCGGCCACAGGGCAGTGGGGTTGGTTAGTGTGGGTATATCCACCAGAGATATAGCTCCTTCTCCACCCCTATCCACTTTCTGCAACTACCTCATCAGGTCGACATCCCTAACAAACCACCCTCCCCATCTGGCACCTTCCCCTGCCACCGCAGGAATTGCAAAACCTGTGCTCACACCTCCACCCTCATCTCTATCCAAGGCCACAAAGAAACCTTCCATGTCCATCAAAGTTTCACCTGCACTTCCACACATGTCATTTACTGTATCCGTTGCTACCTACGCTGCGGTGGCCTCTACATTGGGAAGACAGGATGCCTACTCGCAGAGCACTTCAGAGAACATCTCCAGGACACCAACACCAACCAATCCCACCGCCCCGTGGCCGAACACTCTCCCACTCCACTGAGGACATGCAAGTCCTGGGCTTCCTCCATTGCCAAACCCTTACCACACGACACCTAGAGGAAGAACACCTCATCTTCTACCTCAGGACCCTCCAACCGCACTGCATCAATGTGGATTCACCAGTTTCTCATTTCCCCTCCCCCCCACCTTATCCCAGTTCCAACCTTCCAATGCGGCACCACCCTCATGACCTGTTCATCTTCCTTCCCACCTATTCACTCCACCCTCCCCTCTGACCTTTCACCTTCACCCCACCTCCATCCACTTATTGCACTCTCAGCTACCTTCCCCCTCAGCCCCACTCCCTTGGCTCACAGTCTCATTCCTAATGAAGGGCTTTTGCCCAAAACGTCGACTCTCCTGCTTCTCAGATGCACTGACTGGCTGTGCTTTTCCAGCACCACACTCTTGACTCTGATCTCCAGCATCTGCAGTCTTCACTTTCACATAGCCAGGTTTGAGACTACCCAGAATCTAGGTCCTGAGTCCAGGACCAGGAATGTCCAGGTGGTCTGGAGGCAAGGCAAGAAAAGGAAGTGAGGCCTGAGGGGGCTGGAAAGGCAGAGGTGGTGGGTTCCAATCGAAAGGGTCATGGTATCCAAAGGGGCAGGTGTTGGTAGATTGACGACAACCTTGAGTGAAATACCCTTCACCTCATGTTGACCCTCAGCAGGACGACCTGGGATCCTATATGATGGAACTTTGTTCCTGGCAGCCTCAAAATTGTTGTGGAGCAGGAAAGGGCTCCTATGTGGCCAATGATTAATCATTCATGGGATTCAACTGGGGTGAGGGCAGGCAGATTGCCCTCGGTTTTGCCCACACCTTGGAGATCTGAGAACAGGTAAGGGGCAGGCAGGAGGGGGAAGGGAAAGCTGTCCAGGCTGTTATAGTTATTCGGCATGCAAACCTGCTGACAGACATTGTAAAATCCTGCTTCTGACTTAGAGCAGAATCCTTGTTGAAAAAAAAATGTTTTTCAGTTTTGGAGATGATTGAACTTGGATGTAACTCCTTTAAAGCTGAAATGAAAGAGTAAAAAGCAGCAAAAATGATGGAATTATTATCCATTACAAGACACCTTTCTCAGGATTAGTGGGATAGTGGTGAACTAAATGGATTAAATGGAAAAATAATAATAATTTGGTGAAATAATGTTAATGATTTTTGGGTAATATATGACTTGAGATGCAAGCAGAATAACCCCATGTGCCTACATTTCTTTGGATGACATTCAAATTTACTGCTTAAGTGAATGTAAAAAAAATCCAATGGTCCTATTGAAAGAGGAGCAGGGAACTTCTGGCAATTATGTAGTTCTCATACGATATCAATAGATCAGAATATCCAGTAATTATCTTAGTGTTGCTTGTGGGATTCTCTGTGTACCATCTGGCTGTTTGCTATCTTTCCCAATATTAGAACAGTGACTACATTTCCCATCTACTTAATTGGCAGCAGTGTATTTCGAGATACCACCCTGAGGTCACTTAAAGCAAGTTTTTTCTTTACTTATGTGTCACTAGGATCACTTATGTCTTTCGATTATAGAGAGCAGATACTCTGTAACATCAAGAAACTGGAAGAATCAATTTGACATTGTACAATTTTGGGAAATAGATGGTAACAGGAACTTTCTATGTTTGCTGCTTGTGGAAGTACATTGACATTCTACACCTTTGATTGCTGAGCTGATGACGACAATTTAGTGATACCAAGAACAAGCAGCCAATACAGTTAAGGTTAAAAATCACATGACACCCCAGGTTAGAGTCCAACAGGCTAAGAGTCACTTAATGCACGCTCAACCACTGGTATAACCCTGTCATTTACCTCAAAGAAGTGGATTTCATATTTAATTGATCAGAGATGGTTAGAGGGAGGAATCATGGATTGAAAAAGCTTAAGTATTGTATCAATGAGGTAATGGGATGATTTGAGGAAGTAACTAACATGGTGAGCCATACAGGAGCAAGTGAGAAGAGGGCCTAAGGCATTTTGCAAGCAGCACGTGAAGGAGCAGGCAAAAGAAGTGATCTGTGACAGGCAGTCAGCATCAGTTAGAGGACTAGGCAAGGAAAGGAGCCTGTGACAGGCAGTCAGCATCAGTTAGAGAACCAGGCAAGGAAAGGAGCCTGTGACAGGCAGTCAGCATCAGTTAGAGGACCAGGCAAGGAAAGGAGCCTGTGACAGGCAGCCAGACATTCCATTCATTGGAATGGAATAGAATTGGTTCTTAAAATTAACAGACAAAGGAGCTAACATTTTATTGAGTTTCTGATAAGTGTTTAATCTCCTTTGCTATTCTTAAGTTTGAAAATCATATAAAAATTGGCAGTAAAATGAATAAAATAAATAAAATTCAAAATAAATAAGGAAATAGTTAATTATTTAAAACTCATGAAGAGCGGGTGATATGAAAGCTGCATCATATAGAAGCTCCTGGATACCATGTTTGTAATGGACAATTTTCAGAAACTGGCCAAGCACTGTCTCCCAGTATTTTAATGGGACATGGATAAACTTACATATTGAGACTGGATGACTCCGTCCATACTATCCAGAGGCAGTGAACAAAGCCATCAGGGCACACAATATGACTCTACAAACTATCGAACCATCAATATATCTTCAGATTTGGAACCACTGCATCGGAATGTGGACTCTTTGTATTTAAAAGCAAAACCGATCTGTCAACTGATGAGAATCTTCCCTATTGGAACTGCCTTCATATGCGAATAGTTTTCATGGCTAAATCTTATTTTTTGACTTAAGTCTGAGTTGAGTCAGATTTCCTACTGTGTTTCTTGCCGCAATGTTCAGCAAGTTTTCTCAATGTTTCTTATTAAATTCATCTCATTAATTAACTACCAACAGGCTGATTGTGACTCACTCCTGGTCTATGGAGTCACTGGCTTCCTTCACCAAGACCTCCCCGACAGGATCACTGATCATGGCTGATAACCTTGACTTACCGTACTGGGACCCTCTGACTTATGGGTGCAGGCAAGGACTTCAGTGAAGACTACTCCCCTAAGAGTTTGAGACATGGATGCCTGCTTGTTGCACATTCAGCATGTTTGCCATGTCAGGCACATGGAGCAGGTGTGAGATTGACACAGCACACTGCTACACAACAAAATGTGCTCCCCCCTCCCTTTCACTGGCAGCTGGTTCACTGCAAGGCAAACTGCCTGTTTGTGTGATGGTGATCATTAGCATAGCAAGACAGGGATGCTGTGAATATGTAGACAGCTGCTAAGCAAGTGAGCACTAATGAACAAATAAGATCCTTGGGATGCAACCTGGTCCAGTCTGTGAAATGGGTGCCTGTCCCTGTGCACCAAGTGTCCTTGCTGCAGCCTTTCAATGCTAGTTACTAGTCAGCCATGCAATGCAGGATTGTGCTTTCACTGCCAGTGTATAGTAGATGTGCCAGGATGACCGTGATGTGCTGGCTGATTCTGGATACCACTATCCATGGAGGAGCAGTGCACTCAACTGGTGCCCGTGGATTATGTCCTGAGATGTTATTGCAAACTGTCCAACACAGAGATCGATTGGAGCAAGTGGTGAGTTGAATCCACATTGGTTTCTTTGTCATGTTTTCCTGATGTCTAGCTTATTTGGCAAATAAGATGGGAATGTTAATATTAGTGAGGTGAGGTCTGTTTAAAAAGGCATTTAGCAAGGGTTAGTCCCTGTAAATTAGCATCTCGCTGTGCCTGGCCAGAGCTCACCATGATCTTGAATTAATTGCCACAGAAGGCCATGGAAGTCAGGTCACTAAGTGTATTTAAGACTGAGATAGATGGGTTCTTGACTATCAAGGGGATCGAGTGTTATGGAGAGAAAGCAGGGGAATGAGGTTGAGAAACTTATCAGACATAATCGAATGGGAGTGCAGACTCAATGGGCTGAATGGCCTAATATCTGATCCTATGTCTTATGGTCTTATAGCCTTGCCAAACCTCTCATCCAGTACTGCCGTATATCTTACCAAAGCCCACATCACTCAGTCCTCTATTAGATTCCGGAAATGGAAATCATGAAATTATTACAACAGTTAAGTAGATACAGATTTGGCAGAGACAATTTGTAACCTTCTTTGTTATGGTATATATGTTAAATTTTTTAACAAACATGTTTTCACTAGAATGGTAATAATAGCAATTGAAGAGGATAGGCGGAATAAAATACCAACTGACAGCAATGGCAAGTCTAAACATCACAGAACTCTCAGCGATGGTGTATGTGAGTATGATATTGATTTAACAGATGGAAAGAATCACAGTATTATTGTCTGTGCATTCATTTGTAAGTTGATTTAACTTAAAAGCAGGGCCAGGGACAGATGTTTTTAAATTTATCAATGTTACAATTAACTATTAAGAGTTGTAAGCCTTGACAAATGTCTCCCCTTGGACTTTCTCAGGATGAAGTGAAGAGATAGGAGTATTAGAGGGCAAGTTTCTGTTCACCTACTTACACTTCAAAATATCAAAATGAGATGGATAATATTTTCATTTAAAAAGGTTACTGAGGTTTGCATAACCAAAACTGGAAAACTGAGTTAAGACAAAGATCAACCATGATCTAATTGAATGACTTACTCATGTTCTAGTGTCCCTCTATGTATTTGAGATTACATTTTATTTACTGTGCAAAATAGTTGTAGGTGTGCAAGACATCCCAAAATTGAAATTTCCAAGCATTGACTCAATTAAATAAGTTCTAATAAATCAATGTTTCAAATTTATGATTCTCACTCAATCTGGCACAAAATATAATTGGTTTTGAAATAATGCAACCTGAAAATTAACAGAATAATTCTGATCATATAATGAACTACTATGCAGACTTGCACCAGTGGAGCTACGGCTGAATATACTGCTCAATGGCCTGGTGAGGCACACAGACTAGTTTAAGCTGAATTAGCTGATTTCAGCAAAGATGGCAGTAGGAGCCTTACTATTGGCCTCTACATCTATTTTAAAGTGAAGAATTAGCCACTGCTTTTATTGCAGCCTGGAAATGTCCCTTGCTGCTGCTTTCATGTGTCTAAGTATGAAATGCAGACAGAATTCAAAGCAGGACATGCTAGAAGTGAACAGCAGGACAGTCATTTACTGGAGCGATCAAGTGCAGAACGTTCTTTAGAATTGAAAGATATTAGAGATGAACAGCATTTATAAAGGGGGAGAAAACATGAAAAGGACGAAAAACATAGGAACATCAAACCCTGGAGTCTATACTGTCATTCTCTTAGATCATAACTGATCTGTACCTCAGCTCCATTTACCCATCCACTGCTCTATAATAATCACTCAACAAATATCTTTCATTTTCAGTTAAGCAGAATGAACAGTATCTTAAATTTATGTTTGGTACTTTACAGGGCTGTTTTGCCTGAATGCTTCATGAATTAAAAACTTTAACTTGGACATATTTTCTTATGTCAGAGTATGCTTGTGATTTGTTTGAGTGAATTAGACTATACATCCCAGCATCAAACAATACTTAAACAGATGAAGGAAGAAATAAAAGAATTAATCAAACATGGGTCTCTTTGTTGCATGTGCCAAGATGTCAGCTATTAAATAGTTAAGTTCCGGAGGTATATTGTTGAGAAGTAAGGATTCAGTCTTAATCAACTGTTCTCCATAGCCCTCTCCTCCTAGCCTGGAAAAAGGTTTACACCACTGCTTTGAGCTTCAACACAGCACCTGAGGCATCATGTTAAAACAGCTGAGCAGTGCTTTCTAAAACTCCAGCTGCAGGAAAGAACATGGTTGAGTGTCATTTCCCTAGGCAATGGAATATTTCTTCCTGTAAACAGACCCATGCTGCAACTGCTTTCAATAAAGAAAGATCCCTGCAAAGATTCTTAGTTCAATCTGCTGAACGATGGAAAACAATTAGATCTAGAACTGAACTTGTTTCTTTTCTTGTTATTATTTCTTAAAATCTTTAAAATAGAAACAATCAAAATGTGAGCAATTACATCTTATTGTGCCATCATGGCAAAGTGTAACACCAGTAAAGAAATCGCAGATTATGTCAAAGTACAAGAAGAAACTACTCAAATTGTGCATGTGCGTTATGTGCGCACAATTATGTCATTTGTCCAATTGGCCTAGGCAGTATTTAGGCTATACACAAGTCTTTGCCCCCATACCACCTCCCCCATCCGACATCATGGTACTCTGTCAGCATATCCTTCTATTTCATTCTCATTTATGTGCAAATCTAGCTTCCTTTGAATGTATGTATTGCTGTTTTCCCTCAGCTCCTCTTTGTAACAGCATATTCTACATTGTTACCATGCTTTCAATAAGTAAGCTGTTCCTAAATCCACTCTTGTTTGCTAATAATTATCTTGCATTTAAGGCCTTGATAATGACTACACTGCAAATCATAAAATCATTGAACAGTACAATTTTCGTCCATTGTGACTGAACCAATTATTTGGTAGCGCTTCAGAGCTTTGCAACTCATTGCACTTTTGGCTCCTTCCCAATAGCCTTGCAAATGTTTTCCCTTCAAATATTCATCCAGCTCTTTCAAAAGTTAGTATTGGATTTACTTTGAGGGAGTGTATTCCAGATCACAACAATCTCTGCTCGGGAAAATAAATAAACCTTTTCTCTTTGCACCTCTCGCTTTTTTTTGCCCATCACCATATTTCTGTGTTCCTGGTTACCAATCCTTCTGCTACAAAGTCTCCTTTTTGCTCAGTCAAAATTCTAAATATTTTGGTAATCTCTATTAAATCTCTTCTTAACCCTATCTGCTCTGAAGAGAACAACCTCAGCTTTTCCAATCCCTCAACATAACTGAATCGCCTCATCCATGATTGTAAATCTCTTATGAAAACTCTCCTTTCTAAATAGTAGTGTTCAGAATACAATGCAAAGTTCCCCCAAAGACCTAAAACTACTGTCTTGGAAACATTTTGTGTTATTTCCTTGTTTTTGTTTTATGCCTCAATGAATAAATATTTTCCATAAAATTTTTGAAATTTGTGAGTACCATGTCGCCTGAAAGTCCACATAATAGGCATTTATTGAAAATAGCAAAACTCCAAATACCAACCTTGGGGAACGTTTTTATTTACTTCCTACCAGTTCACCACTACTCCACGTTTCCATCTTGTTGCTAATTTTGTATACATAATAAGTACCCATTTAATCCCAACAGGCTTTAATTTTGTTAGCACCTCTATTATATGACATTTCATTGAATATTTTGGAAGATCACATCAAATCATCAAAAAACTCAAATAATTAGGCTAAATATGATTTACCTTTAATAAAGCAGTGCTCATTTTCCTTTGTTAGTCATAATTTTGTCCCTGATTACTGTTATCTATCAAGATTTCCCCATCACCAACATTAAACTGATTAACCTAACATTGCCATGTTTGATTTTCCCCACAATTTTACAATGGGAAGTAATAATTGCAACTGTCCCAATCTGGCGCTAACCTTAATATCTAAGGAAGACTGGAAGGTTTCTACAATTGCCATAATAAAATAAAACCAAAAGCTGCAGCTGTTGGAAATTTGAAACAAAAACAAAAATTGCTGGAGAATCTCCACAGATCTGGCTGCATCTGTAGAGAGAGAAACAGAATAAAAATTTCAGCTCCAGTGACAGTTCATCGGTTCGACTTTTGTTTCTATAATTATCAACCTTATCTGCCTCCAGTAGCCTAGGAGGCAAAGTTGTATCCTTGGCAACTTTGGACTACTTGCTGAGCAAAATGTATTATGTAAGCTGTGAGTGACACTGCATTTCTTCAGTTCACTTCACACTATCTTGATCCCCATCCTAATGCAAGCAGTGGAAGAATGTCCAGTAAACCAGAGGAAGAAAGAAGGGGAGAAAGAAAGAAAGAAAGTGCAGGAGTGAGGCTTGGTGATTGTTGGTATTGTGAATGCGCAGAACTGAGGGCATTTGTTCTTTACTCGTTCTGTCTCTAGTTAAAAATTGAGATCAGTGGCTTTTAAAAGTAAATCAAATTGATCCAACAGTCTGGCCTGGATTTTGGAGTTAGTGATGGAGGATTGGCACTTGCCATTCAATAGGTTTACAGACTTTTCTTGGTTGGTAACTTCAAATTAAAATAATTTTAATTAATTAATTTACATGATTTATTTTGCCCCATTTATTCCTATTTTACTATTTCTATTGAACTTTCTATATTCAGCTTGGATTCCCACTGTATTGTGCACCTTATTTTCTCAAAAGACTCTTTTATTGGACTCATTTTAACTACTATGTCTTTTATCATCCCCATTCCCACTTGGGTCCCCGTCCTTTATTCCTTATAGGAATATGGGTCGAGAGTGCAGTGCTGGAAAAATACAGTAGGTCAGGCAGCATCCGAGGAACAGATGAATCAACATTTCAGGCATAAGCCCTTCAGCAGGAATGAAGCTTGTGAATCAAGGAGGTGGAGAGATAAATGGGAGGGGGTGGGGCTGGTGAGGAGGTAGCTGAGAGTGCGATAGGTTAATGAAGGTAGGGTAATAATGATAGTTTGGAGAGGAGGGTGGAGCAGATAGGTGGGAAGGAAGATGGACAGGTAGGGCAGGCCATGAGGGCAGGGACAAGTTGGAAGGTTGGATTTGGGATAAGGTGGGGGGAGGAGAAATGAGGAAACTGGTGAAATTCACATTGATCCTGTGTGGTGGGAGGGTCCTTAAGTAGAAGTTGAGGCATTCTTCCTCCAGGCGTCAGGTGGTTAGGGTTTGGTAATGGAGGAGGCTCAGGACCTGCATGCCCTTGGTGGAGTGGGAGGGGGAGTTGAACTGTTTGGCCATGGGGCAGTGGAGTTGCTTTGTGAGTGTGTCCCGGAGATAATCTCTAACTAGAAATATTAAGTTCCTAATCCTTTCTTTCTTTCAGCTTGAATCTGTTGTTCCTATCATATTTGATGGCATATGTCCGCATTTCAATATTTATTATCCTAAATGCATTTTTGCAAATGCACTCCAAAATCATCTTAGAAAGTTACATAATGATAGTGCTACTTAACCCTCTCAGTTTTCTTCACATTTTGGCCAAGATTTTCACCTTGATGTATGTCTCTGCTGTAGCAACAAAGTCAGAAGAAGTAAGGAATCCCAGATTATTCCCCAAAACTCAGCCTCTCCCATTTTTGTAGGGTGAGTTTGGAAGGGGGTCATAGTTCATGCATATGTGATTCCCTGAAGCAGCAAATGGCCAGCTGCCTCCACTGAATTCCTATTTTGGTGTCCTGTTGTCTTGAACCTCGGGTATGGAGATGAGATCAGAGGACAGCAGGTCTGTCCTCAGTGCATTTCTTCTGTATGGCCACAGTAACCCGTTGGAAGGATGAGGTTCCCTTGCAGATATGGTCACAGGACACATTACAATGGGGGTTATGAATCCTTTGGGTGGGGTTTTTCAGATATCTATTGTGGGTGAGATTAATGAGTCCTTTTAGAGTAGAATCAGATGCCATTTGGGGCTGATAACTGTGGACAATATTATAGAACAGAATTTACAGATTTATAGAATCCCTGTAGTGTGGAAACAAGCCTTTTAGTGTAACAAATCCACATCGACCCTCTGAAGAGTATCCCACTCAGACCCATTCCCCTACCCTATTATTTTACATTTTCCCCTGACTAATGCACCTAACCTACACATTCCTGAACACTTTGCGCAATTTAGCATGGCCAATTCACCGGACCTGCACATCTTTGAACTGTGGGAGAAAACCGGAGCACCCGGAGGAAACCCACACAGACACAGTGCATGTGCAAACTCCACACAGACAGTTGCCTGAGGCTGGAAACAAACCTGGGTCCCTGGCGCTGTGAGGTAGCAGTGCTAACCACTGAGCCACCATGCCACCCTAATATTGTCTGCATAAGATGCAGAAACCCTTTTGAACTATCTCCCTCATCAAGAACTTTCAAGGAGTGTCAACAGTGTTGACCAGCAAGAACATGGTCCAATTTAATGTAATTCCCTTTCATAAATCAAGCTTGTTATTCGAAATTATGTATTTACCTATTCACTGTTGCCTCTTGGTATAAAGTACTCAGCATTTTTGTTTGCTCTGTATTAAATTCTCTGTTTGACTAAATTCTCAACAAGCTATTCAGCAGATTATTTCATTTAGTTGATTCTCCCAGCCATGTGTGGAGTAAACCCATTTTCTTTATGTGCCCTACCATTCCCTCTTTACTACTACCCCACCATCTCCTTTCATTATCTCAAAGATAATCTCTCAACTCTCTCCTTTCTAGATACAAAAGTTCCTCAATTCCAAAAGCAGTGACTTTCGAAGACCTCTTGAAAATCCAAACACATTACATGTACCACATTATCTTCATCTCCACACCTTGTGACTTCTTCAAAGATTTCAATATGGTTAATCACACATTATGTTCCATTTGAATCCCATGCATTGGCAATATTTTTAGTATCCACTCATAGCTTCAGCTTTTATATTGTACCTTTGAGTAGGTTGCATTATGTTTCCTACCAGTGATTTTAAACCGACTAGTCCAGAGCTCGTGTTTGTGTGTATGCGTGCGTGCATGTCAAAAGTTTAGTTATGCAGTACCTTAGCATTTTCCAAACAATACTTCAGATTTCTTTCTGAAACTCTATTTCCCTTTTTGTCCTTACCTTTGTTGCCAATGTATTTAACTTATGCCGTTCTCCTTATTTTCAGTTTTACCCTTATCTCTTTTTTTATCTGTGATGGTTCATTATTGGCCAAAATCATCTTGTCAATTACTGATATATAATTTTTAACTCAGGTTACTCATAAAATATTTACCGCTGATATTCTCTGACTGCCAATTTTGTTTTGAGTTTTAATTATTTCTGCCTTTCCAATAGAGTCATAGAGATCTACAGCACAGAAAAGACCCTTTGGCCTATCAAGTCTGCGCCAGTTAAAAACAACCACCTTACTATTCTAATCCCATTTGCCAGCACTTGGCCCCTAGTCTTGTATGCCTTGCATTGCAAAAGCTCATCCAAAAGTTTCTTAAGTGTTACGATGGTTTCTGCCTCTTGCACCCTTACAGGCAGTGAGTTCCAGATTCCCATCACCTTCTTGTGGGAAAAAAAAGTTTTCCTCACATCTCCTCTAAAACCTTCTTGCATTACATCCACGTCCTGGGCCATTGATCCCTCCACCTCGAGGAAAAGTTCCTTCATGTCTACCTTGTCTATGCCGCTCGGAATTTTATACATCTCAGTTATGTTTCCACTCAATCGCGTCTGTTCTACAGAACCAACAGAAACAACTTCTGTCTATCAGCCCAGCCCACATTCTAGTAAATCTCCTCTGCACTCTCTTCAGTGCAATTACATTCTCCCTATAATGTGGATTCTAGAACTGCACACAATATTCTAGTTGTTGTCTAACCTGCATGTTATACAATTCCAGCATTACTTTGCTGCTCTTAAACTCTATGCCTTGGCTAATAAAGGCATGTATCTCATATACCATCTTATCTACCCATCCTGATAGCTGAAGGAATTGCTGTACATGCACACCAAGTTCCCTCAAATTCTCTATGTTTCCCAGGGTTCGACTATTCATCATGTATATCCTTGCATTGTTTGTCCTGCTCAAGATTTCATTCTTCATGTTTCGGTCCCCAAAACCTCTGGTTCCTCCAGTTCCCATCACTCAACAGGATTGATTCCTCTCTGGTCTCTTGCACACATGGTGAGAAAATAATTTTGAACAAGGCAAAAATGGAATTTCCATTTCCTCAGCACATTTTCCAGGTAGTTCAGAGATGACTCAAATTTGTCATCAATAATCTCCCATGTCTTTTACTTATTTGATAGATTTTATGGGATGGTTCTTCCTTTAGTTCACTTCTACTGTTACCTGAACGCAGATCACCCATCTGTAAATGACTGATTCTTTCTTATTATTTGGCAGCACAGTGGCTCAGTGCTGCTTCACAGCACCATGTTCAATTCTAACATTGAGTGTGGAGTTTGCACATTCCAGCCATGTTCATGTGGACTTCCTCTGGGTGCTCTAGTTTCCTCCCACAGTCCAAAGATATGCAGGTTAGGAGGATTAGCCATGCTAAATTGCGCTGTAGTACTCAGGAATGTGCAGGCTTGGTGGATTAGCCATTGTAAATGTTGGGTTACACTGACAGTGTCAGGGGCTAGGTGTGGGTTGATGCTCTTTGGTTTGGGGGTTGGGGGGAGCAGGAGGCAGTACAGACTCAATATGTGAATGGCATCTTTCCACACTGTAGGGATTCTGTTTCTTAAGGTCACTTAAGTCCCCTTTTTCTATTCAGCTCGTACTGTGGAAATAGAAACAGGACAGAGATTAAATTCAACAACATGTTCCAGTAAATGTTACCCATTTATTTCTGGATTCTACTTAAGAGCATTTTTTGTTTTATGTTGTGAAAGACTTTGAAGTGTTCTACCTTGGTGGTTATTGATTCTGGGTTTATGACTTGAAGCTTGAAAGAGCAATTCACAGCTTTGAACTTTTATTCCACTGCAGAATGCAACACCGAGATGTGACAAGGAGACACCTCAGCTGTTATTTCCCAAAATGTTTTGGCCATTTTTAATCTGCTTGTATAGCAAATAAAAACATGTTTCATAATCAAGACTCCTGGTATAGGACTCGAGTTCACAAGCACAAAATTAACAAGCCTTAAATGTGATCAAAGATTAGAAGATGTTTTTGTTTTCTGCAGGATTGTAGACATCCCAATTGCCCAATAAAAGGAGATAATGGTGTATCAATTGATTCCTTCAAGTGGATCTAGCTGAATAATTGGCCAGGAAGGAGACTGAAAGTTTTCAGGATGAGTACTGACAAGTATGGTCAAATATTTGACAGAAAAGATAGCAAGGCAGCTGTAAAAATGAAATAGTCCATGTATAACAAATGCAACTGCAAATTTATATCTGTACAGCAGACTTGTGCTCAATTGTCCTTGGGTTGTTAGGAAAGAAAATACAATGTTTCCCTTAGGAGATTGAGTAAATGGGATGTTCCAATGCGCTGTTCCAATTGAGTTGGACAAATGCAAAATTGGCACTGCAACTTCATTCCCCTGACTGAGGCCTTGGCTCAAGTGCCTGTTGCATTGCTGGCTGTCTCAGCACTCAACAGAGAACTAAGCATCATTATTAATATTAAATGGAGCAGCCCATCATCTTGACTGGAAGCTGAATCACATGCTTTTTTGGCGAAGTCTGAGTTGCATTAAGTCTATTGGAGAGATTCTCATTGTGGGGCTAAGTGTGTTCGCTTGCTGTATCTTACTAACTTTGCCTCATTAATTATCTACTCTGTGCCCATTGGCATCATTCGCACCTGAATTCCACCCTAACTCACCAAGAGGAGATTTGAAGAAGGACTAGCATCTCCTGCACCTCCTGCCCTGGACATGACAAATGGGGAAATCAGTGGGCCAGTTTGTGGGAAAGACGCTGAAGCTTCTGTTGGATGGGCTAATGTATAGACAGGATTTCTTCTTTCTCCTTGGACCAACAGCATCGGGTATGAAACCAGACCATACCCAGCATCGGGTATGAAACCAGACCAAGGTTGCCACTCATAATAAAGTAGTCTCAGCCATCTGGGAGAATGCTCAGCAATGTAGGAAGAAGGTCAATGACTTTCTCCACTTTGCCATCTACTCTCTCATATCTTACACTCGCTCTGTTGCTGCTATTGAACTCATCTCCCACCAAGGTTCTGATTGATCACTCTCATTATTGCTTGCAAATCTTCACCAGTCACCCTTATTCACCCTGTACCTCAATTGCTCCAGCCACCTTCACCCTCTTTGCTGACTACAAACTCACTCATAACACCTCCTAATCTGCACCAGTAGTAACTGTGCAGCCCACCTTTATCTCCTGTTGTATCTGTCTGTCTGTCTGTCTCTCTCTCTCTCTCTCTCTCATTCCATGAAGAGAACAGCTCACAACAGAGCTTGTGGCGAAGATGATTTTCTGCAGTACGTGGCTAGCTGCAAGCAAATTGGGAAGGCTGTGGAAGGGCTTGGAGAAAGGGCATGGAACTGACAGATGGCTTGCCATGTGGGAAATTGTGAGGTTATGCATTTTAGTAGGAAGAATAGAGGATTAGACTATTTTCTAAATGGGGAAAGGCTTCACAACTCTGAGAGCAAAGGGACTTAGAGGATCCTAATTCAGTCTTCTCCAAAGGTTGAAGTGTTGGCAGTTAGGAAAGCAAATACCATGTTAACATTAATTTCAAGAGGGCCAGAATTCAAGAGCAGGGATATTCTGCTTAGGCATTAGAGGACTTTGGTAAGACCACATTTGAACTATTGTGAACAGTTTTGTGTCCTGTATCTAAGGAAGTATATGCTGACATTGGAGGGGACCCAGAGGAGGTTTAACAGAATGATCCCTGTGGTGAATGGCTTGAGGAGTGGTTGAGGACTCTGGGTCTGTACTTGATGGAGTTTAGGAGGATGAAGGGTTGATCTGATTTAAACTTACAGAATAGTGAGACACCTGGATAAAGTAGACACGGAGAAGATGCTTCCACTAGTAGGAGAGATTCAGGCCCCTGGGCATAGCATCAGAATTAAGGGATGACACTTTAGAACTGAGATAAGGAGGAATTTCTTCAACCAGAGGCTGGTGACGCTGTGAAACTCATTGTCGCAGAGGGCTGCGGAGGCCAAGTCATTGAGTATATTTAAGACAGAGAGAGAGAGAGAGAGAGAGAGAGACAGACAGGCCTCTTAATCTTGTGAAGAGGATTAAGGGTTGCAGGAAGGCAGCTGTATCATGGGGTTGAGAAACATATCAACCACGATTGAATAATAGAGCAATATTGATGGGCTGAATGGTCTACTTCTGCTCCTATATCTTATGGTATGTGCAGAGTGTAGGAGAAAGCTAATGGGCAAGATGCTGGATGAATTGGCTGGCCCACTAGACAGCCTCCTATTATTGTTGAAGAGCATGGAGGAAACCAGTTCTAGGTTGACGGAAGATGCTGCGCAGATTCTCCACGTCTTTTGCTCCATCAAGCTGTCATGCTGGAGGCTCAGAGGGAGTTACCATACCTATTGAAGCCTAGTCTGATGAGGCCCTGTAGGTCTTCTGTCCACTTTGAGATCATGCAGCAACACTCTGCCAAATTCACAACAAAAATACACATCTCCAAAACCACTCCTGAATATTTCCAGGCACTTTGCAGCAGCTATCTAAAATTGCTTTATTTTATTATGATCGAGTAAGGAGAGATAATTTAGCTCTTCTCTGTTTAATTCCCTCTTGGATAGTCACAATAAATCTATTTATTTCTATTTAAAACACATTTATCATATTTCAGTTAAAGTGTAGTTAATTAGAAAATATTCAGTCAATTATCAAAGTTGTTTTGTAGTGAAAGAAAGAAGAATTTTGTTATCTAAAAATTCCAAGAAAAAAATAAATAATGTGTGACGTAAAACACAGACACAAACAAGGGGAGAGTGCCTGGTACAAAAAGAGGAAAATAAATGTTACACATTCAACACCCTTTGAATTCTTAAGGTGTTAGACTCTTAAGCTGAGACTTGAGTTGTTTAATGGTTGTTTTATATCCTTGGCACTATTGGAATTTATTGATAATTCTGATTACTCAGTGAATGCCTGAATTCCCAATTTTTCACTGAATGCTGTATTCAAAGATGATGAAAGAAATTGATAGGGGGAGAGAGAGAGAGATCTAACACTTGTTGCTTTAAATTATTTTCTCTTTTGCTCTCCCTCCTGTGTTGCTTTTAAAAGCATCTGTTGAAATATAGTTCAGTGTGCTTTCTGGCATCTAGATCCATTGCCTTTCCAGGCTGGTTAACTGACAGATGAGTCTTTCACCCACTGATATGTGAAATTATCACACATAGAATCATAGAGTTGTGTGTGACATAAACAGGAGACACAAATTTCTTAATGCTGACTCAGTTGCCAGGTTTTGTTTCTTTATATAAAATGGCAATCTCAATGCAGACGGTTCTGTTTATCCCACCTATCTCAAAGAAATTACCTTACTTTTTAGCCATTTTAGGATCATATTTCATCTTTCTTAGAACATCCATTTTATTCCAGGAATGGCCACAGACATAACAAGCAGATGATAGATGCTAAAATTCAGTAGTCCATGTCTACCTTGATTGTAAGAGGTTCCAACTTCGGAGTTTGGGCCATTAACTAATGCTGGTGCTAATTCCTACATCTGACCAAGCCTTACAGCAGAATGTGTTGAGTGACAAGAGAATTTACTTACTGGTCCTGTGGAGTCCAAATTTAGCACTTGGGCCATGCATAAATTCATTGAGCCACATGATATAATGGGAAGGCAAATACAGAAACTTCCAGCATATGCACAGAAGGGACATATGAGGGACCTCCTGACAATTGTGAATGTTACTGGAAATCACTAGTAGTATAGTGGCCATCCTGAGGAGGGTGATCAGCTTCCTTATTGTCATCCCTTGTACTGCCATTTGATTCATACTTTGAATGTCTTTGCTCAGCTGAACAGCCTTTTCTCATTCTATGTGCATGCCCTCCAGTTCTCTTGACTACGGTAGCTGGAATACCTTGATTTTGAATAAAGAAGCTTACATTGGCTTAATTTTTGTATTATCTTGGTTTTTCTGTTAATACCAGAATGAAGCAACAACAATGACTGTAGTAATACTTTAAATTGGCCATTTAGTTCCCAAGTATATTTTTAATTAACATGATAAAATAACTTCTTCCTATGATGTGTATGTGAATCCGACAGCTGGCTGCATAACTGAGATTCAGCTAGCTGACTTTGCAATTTCTGAAATAATGATGAAACATGCACAAACCTATAATTCCTCCATTTGCAATGAAATTTTCAAACAAAATTATGATACCACACTTACCAGAAAACAATAGCTATCTTATACAATGTAAGAAAGTGTTGAATGAGGCTGGTTGATCCCCTGGGCTTCTAGTTTCCTCTCTATGTTCAAGGACACTAACTTAATGCAGTTTAAAATTCTTTAAGTGCTGAACTTGCAGGTTTTAAAAGATACTACCTTATCCCAAATCCAAGTTAATCTTCTCAACATTTGCAATATGATGGCCTGGAAACCGATTATACCCAATAATGTGAGGGGCAAGACATGTCTTGTACACAGCTGTTCTGCTGATCTCAGGAACTGTGTTAAGTTGGTATTTGAAGGTCATTATCATGAGTCAGATGGGAAGGCTGCATTATTTATTAGCTTTATCTTTCATTGCTACCACTTAAAGACAAGAAAACACTCTTAACATTAAGTATACCCAGAGTTTGGACAGCAGGGGATCGAGGTAATAGGCAGGTGGGAGGCAGAAAGTCTTCCAAGCGACTCTTCTCACACCAGTGGGAAGTGGTTACAAAGGATGTCATTGCTCAGACTTTAGCTGACAGGTCAATGTAATGTTGAATGAAGGCTAATCATATATTCTGCCAAGGTCATCTGTTCTGATATTTCATGTGGTTCGGTTGCAACTTTTATTTGATAATGCTCTTGTGAATCATTTCAAGTAGATCAAAGCAACTTCTTCTCAATATTGGTATTCTCTACAAGGGCATGGCTGCAATGCCATAAGAAATTCAGTACTTTCATTAGAGATACAAAAGTATACTCTTAATCAGTTTTGTTTACATCACATAACCAGACTAGCCCAGGTTCTGCAAATTAGATCGCTCGGGTGGAGTTCTGTCTCGCTTTTTGCAATCCCAAGTAACTAACTTGAAGGGACTATTGCTTGCCATGGTGTAGCCAGCCTATGAACTGATGGCCTGGTCAGAATGGAGGGACACAGTGAATTGGTGTAACAGGAACAAATATTACTGCAGCCTGGAAGCTGTATACAGATCTTCATAATGTATTGCTGTAGCCACTCGCAAACACTAACGGAGAAGAATTCCTTTCTAATCAAAAACATGTCAGACTGCTGATGGGGATTATGCAAGGCAGTGTGCATGCAGTCTACAGCAACCGCACCTATAGAACCCTGTGGTGAGGTGAAACTTGATTTCCCCCTTATTGCAGTTTCTCTCTTCATTGGAACAGAGATGCAGATGTTCCTCTTGATGTAAACAGTCTTGATGACCTCATTGATACAGCACTGAGGTTTGCCTTGCTGCAGTTTAGGCAGGGTCTAATGCAGTACACTTTAAGGATACAGTGATGCATAAGCCATGTTACTCATGCCATAGATCTTCACACATATACTGATCACAACTAGCTCTACTGCACAACCACCTCTCTTGTCTGCTGCACTTATGTTAACTTATTAGAGTGCATATCCAACATCTGATACTAAGTGAGCAGAAATTTCTTTTAATTAAATGTTTAGAAGATCAAAATCATTGTTTTAGTCATCGCTCTGAACTCTGTTCCCTCGATACTGACTTCATTCCTCTCCTAAGCAGCAATCTAAGACTAAATAAGTCTATTCACGAACTTGGTCTCACATTTTATCCCAGGAAAAGCTTCTAACCACTCCAACCGTAAACCTCTTATTTCCACTTTTGTGACATAACTTGGTTTTGCTCTAGTCTCTGCTCATCCACTACTGAAAACCTCCACTCATGTCTTGTCACCTCTAGACTCAAATATTCTAACAGAACAACAAATATATCGCTGTTTCCCAGTGTTGCTGGGTTACTTTCCTGGAATTCCCTCCCAAACACCTTTGTGGGTGGACCTACATCAAATGGACTGCTGTAGTTCAAGAAAGCAGCTCACTATCACCTTCTCAATGACAATTAGGAACTGGAAATAAAATACTGGTCCAGGCAGTGATACTCAAATTGCATGAATGAACAAAATATACAACTGGCCAGACTACTAAAATGTCCTGTCTAGAAACATAAAGTAATCCACAATTTTGCTGCCTGTACCTTACCGTATACCAAATCTCATTCAACAATCATCCTTCATTTATTCCACATCAAACAATGACTTAAGCCTGGATTTCCTGCATGATGAAAAGTCCAGGGTGCCTTTTAAAGGAAGCAAGTGCCCTTTGGAGGAAGTAAGTTGTTCTTTGGAATAGTTAAAAGTAGGCATGATTGTGTTTAGAAAGTGCATAAGCTCATTAACAGTCAAAATATATGGAAATGTCATTAGACCAGTGTAAGCTCTATGTTCTAGAATTCCCTCTCAATTCTTCTCCGTCTTGCTATCCTCCTTTAAAACATGTTATAAAGTCTACTTCTTTGACCAAACTATTGATCATCTGACCTAATATCTCATTATATTGCGCGATGTCATATTTTGTTTTATACCGCACCTGTAATAGGGTTAGGGTTAGCCCAGCTCTAACTCTGTGCTCCAAGCAAAAGCCACAATCTAAATATAAGTTTTTGTTGATGTGTATCTTATTATAATCTGGACCAATTCTTCAACATAGATTATTTATTAAGAAAACCGTCACTCTTCATCTTAGACTTTTTGGTTTAACCAGAACACTGAGTTGCCCAATTAGTAGTAAACTAAACATGACAAGAAGGGAACCAGCAATGGAAATTAGCATGGTATGAAGTAATGGTAGAGGATGCTTGTGTGGAGCCTAAACACTGGTATAGACCTGTCAGGCCCAATAGTCTGTGGCTGTGCTGTAAATCTTATGCAACCTTGTTTGGTGACATACTACCTCTATGGCTCACAAAGCATCACATTTGGGTCAGGAAACTTTACTCATCAGCAAATTGTCAGAGTAGAATTAATTCAGCTGGGACTCCGTTCAATTCCTAAGTGACCTGAGAGTTCTGGAGCCAGGTGCAGTAAAGTGTCACGTGACATTAACTCAGATAAATTCTTTTGAGACTCCCAAGAAATGCTGGCACTGATAATTTAGTACAGAAACATCTGCTTATTGTCATCTCACTGGCTCAAAAGCATTTTAATGTGAAATAACCAAACGGAATATGAAGTCTCTTGCTGAAACTGTCCCACTTCGGTGCAGCAACTTATGCATGACCACTCTAAGCCCCTTTAACTGAAACTAAATTCACTTGAATGACAAAGAAACAATGCAACAATGCAGAGAGCAAATAAAAGTACCGATTGGCCCAAAAGAGATGGCAAGATAATTTCTGCCAATCATAGCTAGTAATCAAATGTACATTATTAAACATATTGTTTGTCATGGCAACCTTCCTTTATACACTCATGTTAATTTAATCCATATAAGATACAAGTGATACTGACCCCCAAAGTAAGAACCATCTGATAGCTTCATTTCTTTGCTGGATTTGGTGATAACAGTAGCCACGCCATGTTGAATGAAATACATCTTCTTCCCAATTGACCCTTCTCGAACAATGTAGTTTCCAGGCTGAAACACCTCAAATCGCAGTTTGCTCAGCATGCTAGTCACAAAACTTGGGTCAGCATTTGCAAACAGGGGCATCGTTGCAACCAGCTTCCGACAATTGAAGTTGACAATCTCCTGAAACAGAAGTAAGTGACCAGGCTTTAACCAAATGCAACAAAGTAGATGACTGACCGCGTGAATATTTCAAATTCTCTAGTAGGCTGAGAAACATGGTAAGTACCTTGTGTACAATGTCTATATAAATGACAAATCAGATGGTAACTGTCAAAGGGTTTAGAATAACTAACTAAATAAGCTAGTAATTTATTTGGAAGAATATTGTTAAAATATCCTGAATGGTTAACACATGGACCAGAAAGAATGAACTGGTTAGAATAAATATTTTTTCTGATGTTGCAGAATGCTCACGCAGTTGACTCATGGCAGTGGGGAGGAAGAAGAACTACCTTGTTTCATAATGCTTCATGCATTTAGAATAGGTTTGCTCATGGGATTCAATTTAAAGACAAAAATGCAGAGAAAGCAATGGCTCAAAGAAGAAAATCAAACTGTCACAGCTTCTGTAAGGTTAATACAGCAACAACAGCAACATATTTAGATCCAATTTATTTTCTACTCAGTAAATCAAAGCAGTTTAGAAGATTTGGCCTATTTCAACAATGAAATTACAATAATGTTGGTAGGAGGAAAATCTGTGGAAGACTTCAGTTTCCTCTCATTGACCATTCCTTTGTTTAGTTCTGGGGCCATCACATGAGGAGATGGGAATGGTCAGTGTCAGGATTCCTGAGAACTCCTGTCTTTTTCTTCCATCCTTTGACCAGCAGTAAGGGCTGACTGCACGAAGTAGATTTACTTGTTGTACAGAGCAGTAAGCAGGACTCAAAATATCATAAATGGACATAAATATGAATTGGCAGCAAAAATGGGCCACTTGGTCCATCACGCCTGCCCTTCCACTCAGTAACACCATGGCAATATGTTTTTGTTTTGAATTCCATATTTCCATGTACCCTCATTAACCTTTGATTCCATTGTCTGACAAGGATCAAAATACTTCCACATTAAGAATATTTATTGACCTTGCCTCCACTGCCTTCTGAGGCACAGTTGCAAAACAGTTTCTCCTCATCTCTGTCCTGAAAGGCAGGCCCCTAATTTTTATCCAGCGATAGTAATTCTGGATTCATCCATAAGAGGCAACATCTTTCCCTTGTTTGCTTTCTCAGTTGGAGCGTATCACCCTTTATTTTACATTCAATCCCTCTAATAATAAAGGTTCGTGTCTCACTTGCCTTTGTAATTACTTGCATTTATCACTAACCTTTTGTGATTCATGCACTAGAACACTATAACTCCTCTGTACCTCAGAATACTGCAATCATTCTCCATTTCAATAATACTGTGCTTTTTTATTCTTTCTGCCAAAATGAATAATTTTGCATATTACCACATGAGACTCTATTTGCCAGATTTTTGCCCACTCACTCAAGGCATGTATATCAGCCTGCAACTTTCTTATGTCCTCTTCACAACATACCTTCCCACCTATCTTTGTAGCATCTGCAGATTTAGCTAACATGCCTTCACTCCCCTTATTTAAATCATTGATAACATTGTAAAAAGTTGAGACCCCAGCACAGACCCCTATGGGCCACCATTCAACACATTAGGCAATCAGAAGAAGACTCAATTATGCAGTTTCTGCTCCTGTCAGCCAGCCAGACCTCTCCCCATGATGTTGTTTTGCCCCATTTCATGAGATCCTGCTTTGTGCAATCACCTATCATATGATACTTTTTCATATGACTTCCAGGAGCCCAGGATATATCCACAAGCTCTTGTTTATCCACAGTGCTTGTCACTGCTTCAAAGAACTCCAATAATTTGTTAAACATGATTTTCCTTTTATAACATATGCTGACTCTTACTGACAACCTTGAGATTTCTAAGTGCCTAGTTTTAACTGTCCTAATGATAACCTTCTCTGTGACAGACATCAAGCTAACTTGCTTATAGGTTCCAGCCTTCTGCCTCTCTCCTGTCTTGAAAACAGAAGTTGTATCTATTACTTTCCAACCTAACCTGTCAAGATCCAGCAAATTTCAGAAAATTAAAACTAATGCATCTACTACCTCATTAGCCACATCTTCTAAGTCCATCAAGACCCAGGGATTTGTCAGCCCTCAGCTTCATTCAGTTTTGTTCAGTCGTGCTTACCTAGTGATTACATTTTCATCAAGTTCCTCTGTCCCTTTCACATTTTGATTTAGATCTGTTACTGGAATGTTGTTTGTGTGCTGTATAGTGAAGACAGAAGTGAAATATTTGTTTGTTTAATCCATTTCTTTATTATCTACAATTGAGTCACCTTTCTAATCTCTGGTGGGCTAACATCATTTTGCTTACTCTATTCCTTTTTAAATAACTGTTGAGACTCCTGCTATCCATTATTACATTCAGAGCTAGCTTCTTCTCATACCCCAATTTCTTTCTCTTGATTAATTAATTTGTCATTTTCTGCAATAATTCGTATTCTGTCCAGTCATCTGACCTGCCAATTACCTTTTCACAATTACTGTATATGCTTTTTCCCTTAGCTCCTTATGTCAACCACAGTTGGCGAGTCCAACCCTTACATTCTTTTGCATCAGGAATACACTTATTCTTAGTATTCTGAAATATACCCTTCAATATCTGTCACTACATCCCTTAGTTTAGTAAGCCATTTTACTTCAGCTAGCTCAACTTTCATGAATTACATAGTTGCCCTTACTTAAGTTAAATAAAATAGTCTTAAGACCCATTCTTCTCCCCTTCAAACTGAATGTAAAATTCAATTATATTGTGTTTGTAACTAACAAGGGGTGCTTTTGCTCTGAGATTATTAATTCATCCTGCCAAATGAAACAATGCTCAGTCTAATATCATATGCTCATTGGTTGGGTTTCAGAAGAAGGTGATTTAATAAATTATCTTGTAAGCCATATCTCTGCAATGACTATCGGGTCATACTTATTTCCATCAATTGGCATAATGAGTTTGGTTACTTAGTTATGAATACCATGCACATTCAGAATCTTATAGGGGTCTATTGTTGATGGAGATTATAGCAAAATTTGTGGTAGCAGTAGACAAGAAATTCGATCCTAACATTGGGAACATCACATTACGTCTTTTATAGTTCTGCTGAAAGGCAAGGCCAGTTTCTCACGAGGCAATGGTGAGCTGCCAATTAAGGAGGATTATAGCTTCTGAATTGCCATAATAATACCACAACTCACCTCATTAATATTCAGCTTCCTATCTTTGCAAACATGTCAAACAAGTGAGACATTGAGAAATCTCAACAAGGAAGCTCTCTGCTTGCTCCAAAGGACCTCCATGCTGGACTCTGGACACTGACAATTTGGACATGCTCCAAGGGCACTGCCACATGCAAGTCCCACTCATGGAAATTTGCACTTAACATGGTCCAACCTCTAAGAACATACATACCACATCTCCAGTGCACTTACTGTACGCTTTTGTACTTCAATGCTGCACCTCGGACTGCACAGGGAGCTATCACTGCAATGCTGCAGCATGGGCACTTTGCTCTCAGGGTCATAGACCCAACTCATAGACTGGACCAGGCTGAATTTCAGGCTCTTAGCTCACTGTCATAGTGCTGAGTCACACTGAGCCCAATTGGACACTTACAATATCCCCGCCTTGCCTTGCCTTTTTGTGCTTAGCACCCTCAGCAAGAGATATGAGACTCAAATTGCTTCTGTCTTGCTTTGCTGTTTAGCTCAGATGCAAAGTCAGGAAGCTTATCATGGTTGACAACAGTCCTCAGTCAAATTAAGGGGGATAGCCTTTGCATTGGGAGTCCAGGCACAGTAAGTCAAGGATAGCCTCTGATATCAGTCCAGGGGCTTGGATATGGCCAGTCAGCAGCTTGGAGCATTCAATGTAAGGACAGTTTCCATATAATGTGTGAGGAGTTGAATGTTGGGTTGCCCACTACCCATCTTAAGTCTTTCTGTGGACTGTTTTCCTCCCAGAATGAGACATAGGCAGGATATTGTGAGAGATGAAAGTTGGTGGTTGTTATGGACTATGCCAGACCACTCAAAACATTCTTAAGCAGGCAGCCCCAGACCATAACTTTGCAATTTGTTTCGGTAAGTGTACAGTGAAAATTACCCGGATTAAATTAGCTCAGTTGACTACTAGAATTTAAAATAGACAAACATTTATTCACAAAATTACGCAATGAAACACAAAGAACAGAAGAAAGAACCCCTATAGAACTCAGTCTATCCAACTAGATTTAATTATGCTATTCCAAATACACACAACATTCCCAAAGAGCAAACTCCCTTTAAAAACCAGTATAAATGCTTGCAGGTCAAAGTTGAAGGGCAGAAAAAGAGAGAGAGAGTTTCGACACAGCTCCCTGTTGAGCTCCTCACCAGGTCAGACTGAACTAAAATTGCTCAGCTCAGCTAGCTAGAAGGCTGACCATTCCCCTTTCTTTATACAGGTCACTTCTAAAACATGACCACTTTGGCCTGAAGTCTGATCTGTTTACATGTAAACAAAAGACCTCTCAAAATCCTTTTCATCTCTGTACCAAACCAGACTGATTTATTACCCCTATGAAAAAAAATCAAGTACAGAGTACCCTGGAGTCAAGGAACAGCTTTTAGAAAAAAAGGACTAGCTTTGTGACAGTGGTACATGAGCCACTTTTGGTGCAGGTGAAGAAGTGTTCCAAAGGGAGTGGGCAGTGCAGAGGTCATTGAGGTTTAGTGCCATTGGGTACTGGGGCAAGAGTGAGAGTGAGTGAGTATGACCCATGGTGAGAAATGGGGACAGTAGCTACCAATCTCCAGCAACAGCAGAGATACAATGTGTATGAGGTATCGGACACAAGGTGGTAACATTTATATTGTTGGAGAGAAAAGGCAGTTGGCTTCTTCCTACATTGCTGGGTATTCCTCCAGATGACTGAGACTGCACTGAAATAAGTGACAACCTTAGACAGGTGGGCACAGATGGCTGTCATAGCCTCCACTGTTGGTCCTGGGGAAAGAAGAAGTCTTGTCTCTTCACCACACCATCCAGCAGGCCCACTACGTCCCTGCCCACAAAGAGGAAGACCATGTATGGGGGCAGCTCTGGACAGAGCTCGTCTAGGTTCACATTAGACTTTGGTGCAGGTGCAACATATTCTTGTCTTGCTGAGGATATCTGGTTAGTGGGGAGTTGTTCCAGCAGCAGTTTACATGATATAATGGGCATATAATCAGATATGAGAGACACCATAGGGGCTGCGTAGATTATCAATGAAATACGTTTACTAAGAAACAAAAACAGAAGCTGCTGGTAAAGCTCAGAATCGGACACCAGATCTAAAATGTTAACGCTGATTTCTCTTCACAGATGCTGCCAGACCTGCTGAGCTTTTCCAGCAGCTTCTGTGTTTGTTTCTGATTCACAGCGGCCGCAGTTCTTTTAGTTTTTATTGCGTTTACTAAGTCGTGGCCAGAAATCCCACTGGGTCTTGTGTTCAATAAACTCCATATAACTCATACTTCACCAAAACAAAAGTATGTTTCAGCCCCCAGACACAGAGCCTTCAATTTTGCCTTTTTGAGACCTTTGTAGCATTGATATATTTTTGCGTGTTTTCTCTCAGTCCCTTCCTGTCTCTCTTAGACCTTCATTTCCTGTATTATTATTTTGCTTTCCTGACTCAACTCTATACTTTGATTTTCAAAATGATCTATGATTGATCCCTCACACCCAGCATTTTAATTAAAGCCCTCTTTATTTTCCTAATTATATAATTTGTTAGAAACTGCTCCCAGCATGATCTATATGCAGACCACCCAATATTACAATCCTCACTCTCCCCAGCGCTGATGCCAATGCCTCACTTCTCCCATGCCAGACTTTGAACCAAGTATTAATTTCACTAAAATCTTGTGTGCCATCTGCCAATTGGCACATGTTTCAGGTAATAACTCAGAGGTTATTCCCTTAAGTTTCAGTTCTTCGTTTTGGAGCATAGCTCCTCATACTGTGCACACAGAAAACTTTTCCTCATCTTACCTATGCTGTTGGTACTTGCATAATGATTAGATCCTTCCCCTCCCACTCCATGTTTGTATCCAGCCCTGAAGAGATGTCTTGAATCCCCATATTGGACAGCTTTCTAGACTCAGGCCCTTGGCTGCCCAGAAAAATGTCAAACCTCCCACCGAACTTTACTGGCTCCAACTATCAATATATTCCTTCTGACTCCCCCCACTGGAAAGAATTGTGAACCAGAATACCCTGGATAGTCCATTTCTCCTCCTTATAGAACATTAGCTTTCATCCACAGTCGAGAGCATCTCCAACATGTTAAATAAACGTAGGAGTGTGGCTCCTGCATGATAGTTTTCTGCCACCACTTATCTGCCCTAAGTGTCATCACACTCATGTGTCCCTGACAATAGCTGGATTTATACTGCCCTTTACAGAGGAACTTTGATTATCTGGCTTTCAATTATCCAAATATCGGATTATCCGGAAAGATTGCAAGGTCCTGATGCTTGGCTAAACTATGTAATCCGGCATTCAATTATCCAGAATTCAATTAACCAAATGAAATACACCCCGTCAGTATCCTTCAGATAATCGAGGTTCCTCTTTACTCAGTGGTTTGTCTGCTTCTGAAAAAAAGTGCTCCTATGGTAAACACTGCTGCCTCACAGTGCCAGAGAACTGGGTTTGATTCCAGCCCCATGCACCTGCCTGTGTGGAGTTTACACATTCTCCGTGTCCATGTGAGGCAGCACAGAGCAGCTGAGGTGCAGTCTGGCATCGATATGGGACTTGTGGCTCAGTGGTAAGACTTCACTGAGGCTGAAAGCTTGGTGCCCTTGCTGAGCTGATCAGTGGACAGCTGGCACTCTGCCAGTCAGCCATCAAAAGTGAAATCATTCCCTTTGAGTCTTGATTTTTCTGAAATTCATTCATTAATTTATACATTCTACCTCATCATTGATCACTGTGGCATTCTACATATTACAGGTTGCCATCCTGAAAATGAGCCCCTTATCCCAACTTTCTGTATTTAATTAGTCCATAAGGACATCATTGCTTGCCATTGGCTTAGTTAGTAACACACTTACTTCCATAGGCGGAGATTGTGGGTTCAAATCTCATTCTGCAGAATATACCCACTGGGCCCTGATGTCCAGATAAACTGCAGCTAGCAAACTAGGGAAATAATCATTAGGCAAAAGTGAGGACCTCAGATGCTGGAAATCAGAGTCTAGATTAGAGTGGTGCTGGAAAAGCACAGCAGGTCAGGCAGCATCCGAGGAGCAGGAAAATCGAATTTCGGGCAAAAGCCCTTCATCAGGCCTTCATTCCTGATGAGGGGCTTTTGCCCGAAATAATCATAAGCCCTTGCTGTGAAACCAAAACTTGAAAAAAAACTTTCATTTTTATTGATTGTGTCAACCTTTTGTATCTGTCTCTTTTTATTCACAAAACTTTCCCCTAGAATGATGAACAGTGCCCTCTTTAAATGAGGACAGCACAGTGGTTCAGTGGTTAGCACTGCTGCCTCACAGCACCAGGGACCCAGGTTCGATTCCCTCCTCGGGTGACTGTCTGTGAGGCCTTTGCACATTCTCCCCGTGTCTGCGTGGGTTTCCTCCAGGTGCTCTGGTTTCCTCCTACAGTCCAAAGATGTGCAGATTAGGTGAATTGGCCATACTAAATTGCCCACATTGTTCAGGGATGTGTAGGCAAGGTGCATTAGCCAGGGGAATTGTCGAATAATAGGGGAGGGGAATGTGTTTGGGAGGATTACTCTTTGGAGGGTCAGTGTGGACTTGTTGGGCCAAATAGCCTGTTTCCACACTGAAGGGATTCTATGAATATTCTATGAAAAAAAGTATTCATAAAATATAAGAGCAAAAATAGGCCATTTGGCCCATCAGGTCTGCTCCACCATTCAATTAATACTGATATGTTTCTCAACTCAGTTCTCCTGTCTTGTCCCCATAACCCTTGATCTCCTTACTAATCGAGAACCTATCTCTCTCTGTCTGAAATACACTCAATGACTTGGCCTCCACAGCCTTTTGGAGCAATGAGATAACAGATTCACCACCCTCTGGCTGAAGAAGTTCCTCCTCATCTCAGTTCGAAAGGATTTCCCCTGCATTATGAGGCTGTGCCATTGGGTCCTACTCTCTCCTATGAGGGGAAACATCTTCTCCATGTCCACTCTATCCAGGCCTCTCAGTAATCTGTAAGTTTCAATGAAATTACCTCTCATCCTTCTAAACTCAATGGAGTACAGATATGAAGAGCTCAACTGCTCGTTATAGTCTTTCATTCTTGGGATCATTCTTGTGAACATCTTCTGGAACCCCTCCAAGGTCAGTACATCCTTTCTTAGATACAGGACTCAAAATTGCACACGTTATTCCAAATTGGTCAGACCAGAGCCTTATGTAGCCTCAACAATATATTCCTGCTCTTGTATTCTGGCCCTCTTGAAATGCATGTTAACATTGCATTTGTCTTCCTGGCTGAATCTGCATGTTAACCTTTAGAGAATGCTGAACTAGGAGTCTCAGGCGGCATTGTGCTTCAGATTTTCAAAGCCTTTCTCCATTTAGAAAATAGGCTATGCCTCTGTTTTTTTTAAACAAAGTTTATAACTTCACATTCTCCCACACAATCTGCCACTTCTTTGCCCAATCTCCTAGCCTGTCCAAATCGTTCTACAGCCTTTTCATTCCCTTAACATTACCTGTCCCTCCACCCATCTTTGCGTCCAGGTCACTGTCCACCTCCCTGGTGCATTGGATTGTTTTTAATTATCCAATTCAATCATTCTGAGTTGGAGTTCCTATAGTTTTACACCATTGTTATATGTTTATCCTGGATCACTTTCAGACTCAAACTCCCACATCTGCAACTGCAATACAAATGACAGTCTCTCTATTGTTTGTGTCTAATTAGTTAAATATATTTTGTCCATTTAATCCATCATGTAAAATTAATTGTTATTCTTTCACTCAA
This sequence comes from Chiloscyllium plagiosum, assembly GCF_004010195.1. NCBI lineage: Eukaryota > Metazoa > Chordata > Chondrichthyes > Orectolobiformes > Hemiscylliidae > Chiloscyllium > Chiloscyllium plagiosum. The sequence goes on from NC_057710.1 coordinate 63,734,165, forward strand.
TTTTACTATTATCTGTTACATGTTGATACCACTTGAGTTACACAAATGCCTTTACTAGCCGATCGGTTTACTAGAATGTGATGATGTTACTCTTGTTTTTCACTGCTTTTCACACTGAGCATATGCTGGCTCCCAGCAGCTGAGATGGTACAGTGCAAAACATTTTGGAAAGTACAGGCAAAGATATCCCTCCTTCCCTCACTTCACTGAGCTCTCACAGGACTGAATACCCAAGCTCTTTATTTTGTGCCAACGGCATTTAACTGTGAGTTTTAATATCTCGGGGAGCTTGACTGGAATTCGGAAGTGAATACTGACATTGCAGTCATGAAGAATAACACAGATTCCTGCTAGGCAACGAAACAGCAAGATCCTGTTCTGGGATCCTCGTGGCCCTGATAAGACCATAGATAATAAGAAAGAGGAACAGGAGTAGGCCACTCAGTCTCTTGAACCATCTCTGCTGTTCAACAAGATCATACCTGATCCAACATTCCTCCTGTCCACTTTCCTGACTTTTTCCCATAGCCCTCGACGTTTGAACAGCCACCCTGATAAAACATTGAGTTCCATCCTGTTAAATCTCTTGTAATTGAACTGAAATGTAGATTTCTTACTGATGGATTTAACTTCTTCCAAACTAGGCAGGAAAGAAACAGTTTAGTTTTAAGATAAATGTTACATCTAATTGATCGGATTGTCTATTTAAATTCTGTGTAGGAAGAAAATGCAATTGCTGTTATCTTGCTTCTATTATTAATTCTATCCTGACACTCCAATTATAAACACAGAATCTCTACAGTGTGGAAACAGGTTCTTTGGCCCAACAAGTCCACATCAACCCTCTGAAGAGTAACCCACCCTGACCCATTCCCCTACCTTATATTTACCCATGTACACATCCCTGAACACTCTGGGCAATTTAGCTTGGCCAATTCATCTAACCTGAACGCCTTTGGACTGTGGGAGGAAATCTCTGCATCTTCAGCTTGGCTGACATTAGTAACTCAACACAGACCGAAAATTGAACCAACATTGCTTAGATATGCTTTACTCTTGTAAGAAAAATATTTTACTCTTGAAGCTTTGACCTCAGTATGTCCAATACTTTTTTTTATTATTTTACTTTTTTAAAGTTTTATTATTATTATTTTATTTTAAAAATTATTTTACTGCTAATGCCATTACTAAAGCTATTTTATGCCAGAAGAAATACTGTTCCGTTAGATTAAACAATTTTTAACTAAAAAAAAATAAATCAAGATTATGGTAAAATGAAAGACAATTTTCTGATCATAAGAACTTTTAAAATGCCAATATTTGACGGCATGAGTTAAAAACCAAGTTGCATTAAGCCTCTGAAGAGTGTACTTGTTAGCAATATATTGAAATTTGTTAAGACTGCAAAGCATTAAATAAAGCTTGTGCAGTCATCCATAATAGGCATTACTGATTCTTGCTAAGATAGCTGCACAAAATATTTCATACAACCAGCACAAGTGACCTCTGAAATAAATGCAGTTCTGCAGTGGGAGTAAAATATATTCACATCAGACTATGTGGTGCCAGCAATGCTAAGCAGCATCACAAAGATTACAGAATAAACCCTTTGGTCTCACATATCATACCATTTTTAAACTTTAATAATGTGGGTCTAGGATCCTGGAATAAAAGCTGTGAATGTGTATGTGACATTGATATTGTTTTTGTTCTTCTTGTCTAAAGGCTATACTTGGAACATGCATCAATATCTCCTGGCTATTTCCTTCCATTTGATTTTAAATTAGATTTCCATGAGTTAGGCTTCAGATTTCTTTAAATATTCAGAATAAAAGTGATGTAGTTATTTATAGAAATATTATTTAAAATCAATAATATTTAAAAAAACATCTGTGGGCTTTGTTAAGTCTAGGATCTGTAACCTAATCCAATACTTCCTACATTATTGGCTACAGCTACAAAGAAAACAGTCAACTTTATAATAATTTTTAATGAATGAACTTTGAAATTGGTTTTAACTCTGAATTAATCCAAATTTGCTTGATCTAGAAGTTACTTGACCCAAGATATTTCCTAATTGTGCTGTTATTACAAATATCTAAAACACTAAAGCAGGAGCGTTTTGAACCTAGGCCTGCCTGATCGAGAGGATCTAGAATGTGAAGGGTTTAGATTTTTTGCACCTCTCCCTTTTAAAGAAATAATATAATCACACTGGGTTAGTTTGTTTGTCAAAATTACACAGTGATATTTACGTGCCTAAAAATATGTATGGAATCAGTGAACTAAGAACAGCCTTTTAAATAGAACTGCAATGAAAGTCATTGACCTGAATTTTTGCCAAGCAAGGCAAGACTTGGAAACCCTTTAAAGATGGCACGTCGATCCTGAACTGGGATCCCTGACCCCTTTATTGTGGTTTCCAGTTTGTCACCAAAGCCATTTAATGGTACAAGGTACTTCAGATCATGAACCTGCATCACGTAATCCCAACCTTGCTGGTTCCACTGCAGAGAATGTTATATCCCAGTCCTCTGCAACTGTAATGGTGTCAGACCAATGTTTTAAAGAGGTAGTGAGGACTGCAGATTCTGGAGAGTCAGAGCAGATGGTGTGTGGCACTGGACAAAGCACAGCAAGTCAGGCAGGGTCTGAGGAGCAGTAGTGTCAATAGTTCAGGCAGGACCCTTCATCAGAACTGTGCCCAGTCCTAATGAAGGGTCCTGCCTGAAACACCAAATCTCTTGCTCTTCAGGTGCTCCCTGACCTGCTGTGCTTTTTGCAGCACCACACTATCGACAATATTTTAACAAGCCATGGTCCATAGCACCTCAGAAATCCAAAGGAACCTTTTGAAAAGAGGAGTTCAGAAGGTCCTCCTCATGTTTCCCATGCCCATGCTCATTTCAGACAAGCCAGATGATCCCTCATGACCCCCACACCATGTATGTCCCTGAATACAAAGCCGATGGACTCTTATGATCACCCCTGCCCCACCCATGCCATGCTAAGGCATTTTGATGTGCAATCAGACATCACACACTGTACAGAAGCAATCAACATTAGAAAATCCAAATGGATCTAGACTACTGTCACCTAGCAACAGGTTCTGGAATGAGGTAATGGATATTTTTTTCAATATACACCCAGCAGCCTGGACAAGCATTACAGCATGGAGATGAAAGCAGCATTTTCTTGATCTCTTTCAGTGAAATCTTTTGAGAAAACCTGATAAGATTTCAAATATTGGCAACTCTAACTGTTTCTCAGCTGAATCCAAATCTAATCTGTGACTGTTAGCAAATGGATCTCATTGATAGGAATTAAAATTAATTGAAAAGTCAATCTAATATTTCTTCATCTCAATTCTGAATAAAGTATTCTATTTAGTTCATCTTTACCTATTTTCCCCACCTACAGTAGATCTACAGAGTTGTGAATGTTTTGTCTTGTCTGTTTATGAATGTCCATGTTTTTGGATATGGGGGGTGGGAATGAGGGTAGGTGATGCTGAATAAAAGGAGAAGATATTGTTTAAATTACATTGCGCCTTAGTTGATAATCAATTTCCTCTTTGTCTGAAGAATATGTTTGCTTGTAATAAACATGTCTTTTATTGAGTTAATTGAAAGGCCTTGTCAGAGTTATCAATGTATTGTTTCATGGTAATAAAGAGAACAGCTTGACCATTCTTGGTGATTGAATAACACATTTGTACTGTTAATATGGAGTAGCAGGGCTTGATTTCAGAGTCATAACAACATGACATTACCATAGGCAGTAATGCAAACGACACCCCTCCATTATAATCCTCTTCAACCCTTTCAGACCCATATAAAATAGCATACAAGATTACTAACAAATCTAAAAGGCTAATTGGATTGTGTAATTCATTCGTAAACAGATATTTAAAAGGCATGTGGATGGGTACATGAATAAGAAGGGTTTAGAGGAACATGGGCCAAATGCTGGCAAGTGGGATTAGATTAATTTAGGATATCTGGTCTAACTCAGCATAGATGAGTTGGACAGAAGGGTCTGTTTCCATGTTGTACAACTTTATGACATGATGCAAAAAAAAAATACAATTGTTAAACCTAACAATTGTGTGCGGCACGGTGGCACAGTGGTTAGCACAGCGCCGGAGACCCGGGTTCAATTCCCGCCTCAGGCGACTGACTGTGTGGCCATGCTAAATTGCCCGTAGTGTTAGGTAAGGGGTAAATGTCGGGGTATGGGTGGGTTGTGCTTCGGCAGGTCGGTGTGGACTTGTTGAGCCGAAGGGCCTGTTTCCACACTGTAAAGTAATCTAATCTAACAGAATTTTATGTCAAGATTTCCTGAGGTGTCAATTCTCTTTGGTAGATGCTAACAAGGTCCAAGTGACTGATGAAATGGGTAACCAAAAATACCCTGAGGTTTGCTGGAATTACCTCATTTTATACATTCTGTTGGCAATCTGTAATATTGTTGTTTGAAATAGGTTTTAGGGACAAAGGACAGGACTAAAATGTACAGTCCCTCAAATCTGTTGGATAATTATTGGTCAGCACCTCAATTCCAATGAATTATCTTTCCTTGGTGTCTTTACATAAAAGAAAATCAATGAATCTCAGCTATTAAACTTTCAAAGTACCTTGCATCCACTACCTTTAGGGACAGAGGGTTTCAGATTGTTGCTCCATTTTGTCTAAAGAACAGTTCCATGATTTTTTTCATGAATTGTCTGGTTTTAAATTTCAGCTTCTAGTCTCGTCTACTATCAATGTCTTTTATCATCTGAAATATTTGGATTAGATCATCCCTCAGTCTTTTAAAGTCAAGAGAACACACCCCAGGTTTATGGAATAAAATAAAATACAGTTTTTGTCCCCAGGAATGAAGGGCTTTTGCCCAAACTGTCGATTTTCCTGCTCCTCGGATGCTGCCTGACCTGCTGTGCTTTTCCAGCACCACTCTAATCTTGACTCTGATTTCCAGTATCTGGAGTCCTCACTTTCGCCTTCCTGAGGTGCAGTATCTAGTCTGAATTCGGTATTCTAATGGAATTTGACCAAGACTCTGTACAATTGAAGCATCACTTCTTCCCTTTTGTAATCAAAGATTTTTGAATTGCAATCCAACATTCCATAAGATTTTTTAACTTCTCCAATAGCTTACTGATATTTATTTATTTATTTAAAATGTCTTTGTTATTGCAGAGTTCATAAAATGCTCTGATTTGTCTTGGATCCAAACTGGATGAGCTACAGCAACTTCGATCTGAGAAAGTATTGCCTGTTACCAAACACTAAAGGCATTTATATCAATGTCCTTCCCCAGTTTATTTTCAGGACAGCATGAATAATTTATTTGGAAACCTCACTAAGACGTCAGTTAAGGTAAAGGGAGAAAAGAGTTTGAAACTTTAAAGAGGGGTCAATCCAGGCTGTTGTCTGGGATGAGTAAATACATATTTATAAAAGAAGAAATTAAATATTAATTGTTTTGATGAACAGTGCAGACAATATGTGTTTAAAATCATTTTTAAAAATCAGAGAGTGCAGACAGATCGCAGTAAAGAACTTGGGGCCATAGATATAATGTTAAAAGTATTATGTAAAGTAGATGCCTGGAAACATTTCCTTTTAGTGTTGAGAGTCTGTGCAAGTTACTTCTAAATCTTCAGGATTTATGCATATACTCAAGATTAGATTTGATTGGTAGATGAAGAAAAAGGCAGCTGAAGGGAAATGGGAGAAGTTGGGTCATAGCAATTCGAACTATCCACTCCATGTAGCCGGATAATTAAATAGCAAATGGCTTAAATAGCCCGTGTGCATGCTGGATCCTTTATGGTTTACTGACTCTATGAAAGTATTAGAAATAGGAATTTGATTCAAGCGCTAATGATAAGTATGAATTTTGACAGGCATGAATTTCAGCCCCTCAGAAGTAGTATTGGTGTAATAGTCGACCCCATAAATTTAACCTTAAAAAGTAGGCAAAAAAAAATGACTATTACTCGAGTATATATGGTATTTTGATTTCTTACTTTAATTCCTTTTGGATCATCTGACTCTGTTTGATGACTTCAAACCCAGTGAATGAAATGGAGGCCCTGATCCTAATTAGTCATTAATCATGTGGAATGTGCCTTTTTGAGTTAGTTCTCAATTCTGCAGGGATAGAGTATCTCTGCTTGAGCTATATTAGAACTGTGCTGAGGGTGGTTTAAAATAGATTCTATCAAAACTGGTTTCATGTGGTTCTAAAAACACCACAAATAGGTTATAATACACACAGCCCAACTTGTTAGCATATTACTCCAAATATGCTGACAAAGCCAGATGCTAAAAGCTAGCCTCTGTCATTTAGTTATTAAATTTAGCATAATACTAATTTGTTTTCAGCCTTCTGCTGCTATGTTTTGGTTCATAAATTGAACTGTCATCGAAGAGACTTTCAATAGCTATTTGTTTTTGAAACTATTAACTTATATATTTTCATTTCTATTTATGTTGCTTATCTTAAAAAATGTATTTGCTCAAATAGTGACTGCTGATGATATTATCAGAACAGGACAGGATGTGATTCTGAGAAAAATGACATGATCGCTGATGCACTCAGACGTTATCTATGCGATGTTATTTCAGCTCCCTCATACTGTCAGCTAAGAAACAATTCCCAGTAAGACTTCAAATTGATTCCCTTATGACATTCTTACAGTTCTTGGGTTCAACATGAAGCATTAGAAAGCCACAATAGAAGTAGAATAGAATAAAATATGTCAATGCAAACTCGCTGAAACTGTGATTTCTATAAAAAAGTGCTACTTACAGCAATACAGCTGTAAGTTTATTCAACAACCCTCTTGCGTTTAGAATTTCTCAATTACAATTACGTAGACCAACTACAAACTGGCTCAGCTGTGAGATTGCACATCCCATAATAGAGCTTGGAGTAATGTGGATTACTGGGCATGATGGCTAAAATGTTTACATTTTTAAATGGGAATGATATGATCTGCCTTTTCAGAGCTGATTGTGTGACTAGTTTTTGAAGACCTTAAACAATGAAAGTGAGGAGTTAACATTCTTAAGAGAATGTTGACTTTCCATAAAATATTTGCATTCCTCTTTTCCCACCGGTATAATTTTCTTTTGCACAGCAAACACAAGTCACTCATGCTGACAAATAGATACATTCCAGATACAATGGGAAAACTGTTTGCCTGAAAGTAAGGACAGAGGAAGACAATATTCCTATTTAACTTTCAATTTCTGGGGCTGCAATGGCCGAGTAGTATCAGTACTGGATTGTTATTCCAGAGACCCAGGTAATGTTCTGGGGACTCAGGTTCAAATCATCCCATAGCAGATAGTGAAATTAAAATTCAATAAAAAATTGAAATTAGGGGAGTCTAATGAGGACCATAAATCTGCTGCTGACAGTTGGGAAAAACTCACCTGGTTCACTAATGCCCTTTGGGGAAGGAAACAACCATCCTTATCTGGTCTGGCCTACATGTGACTCCAGACTCATAGCAATATGGTTGACTATTAACAGTCTTCTGGGCGATTAGGGATGATCAATAAATGCTGGCCTGGTCAAAGATACCCACATCCCATGAATGACTTCAGTGCAAATATGTGTGACTTAGTATAGATGACAGGAAAGATCGCTAATGTTCCCACCCTAATTGTGTAGCCAATTCATGGTGATCAAAGATCAAAGTTCAGAATTCTGGATTTGACTCATTATTATTCAATGAAAATGAATCCTTTATTTTGTGTTCAGGCATTCAAACCAAGAGTTTTCTTCCTATGGTACACAAGAACATAAAATAAAAGAGTAGGAGTAAAACCGTCAAACCTGCTCTGTGATTCAATAAGATTATCACTGATCTTATTATGGCCTCAACTCCACTTTCCTGCTTGTTCCCCCATAACCCTTGACCCCCATGTTGATCAAAAATCTGTCCTGCTCCACCTTGAACATATTCAATGACTCAGTCTTCACTGCTTTCCAGGAAAGTGAATTCCAAAGATGAACAACCCTTTGAGAGAAGAAAATCCCCTTCATCTCTGTCATCAATGGGACCCCTTTGTTTTTACATTTTGTTTCCATTCTAAATTCCCTCACGTGGTGAAACATCATTAGTATCCAAACTTGTCAAGCCCCCTTAGGAACATAGCCACAGGAGTAGGCCATTCAGCCCCTTGAGCCCATTCAATTAAATCATGGCTGATTATGGCCAAACTTCAAACACCTGCCTTTTGCCCATATCACTTAATAAGTTTATTTAACAAAATGCATCTATCTCAGATTTAAAATTAACAATGGAACCAGCATTCATGGCATTTGTGGAAGAGAATCCCAACATCTACCATCTTTTGTGTGTCGAAGTGCTTCCTAACATCTCTCCTGAACAATCTGGTCCTTATGCTTCAATAATATCATCTATCATTCATTGGAAGTTGAATGAGTATAGGCCCTTTTCCACATAAGAAAACCTTGCCATCTCAGGAACCCATTTAGTGAACATTCTCTGAAATGCTTCTAATGCAAAGTCATCCCATCTTAGGTAGGGAGACCAAAACTGGCACACAATTCCCTAGATGCTGTCTCATCAGTGGCTGTGTAGTTTTAGCAAATCTTCCTTACATTTTTGTTCCATTTATGTTTATAATAAAAGTCAACACTCTGTTATCATTCCTGATTACTTGGCGTACTTATTTGCTAATATTTTTTGATCCATATACAAGGACACCCAGAACCCTCAATGCTGCTGCATTCTGAAGTTTCCCTTCAATTAAATAACAATTTGTTTTTCAATCCTGCCTACAAAAGGGGACAACATCACATTTTCCTTCTTTATACAGGTCATTCTGGTATAATGCGTTTTGTTAACATGAATTGGCTATAACGTGATAAATGAATCATGGACGTTGTTTGGATAACATGAACTTTCTACTGAATGAGTATACTGATATTTTAAAAGTGACCTTGTATACCACGATTTTCTATTATGGTTTTCTGTAGCACAATTTTCTAGCGGGTTGTAGAGGAACACAACGGTTATGTTTTAACAAACGACCTGTCTTCCATCCTCCAATATTTTGGCCACTCACTTAACCTTTCTCCATCACTTGAATTGAATTGAATTGAATTGAATTGCATTTATTGTCATGTGTACTGAGGCACAGTGGAAAGCTTTGTCTTGCGAGCAATACACAGTTAAGTAGCATAGATAGTAAATAATAGGTAAACAGCAGCAAAAAACAAAACACAGGTACAGGCGAATGTTAAGATGTTGTGAGTCCATTCAGTATTCTAACAACAGTTGGGTAGAAACTGTTTTGGAACCGGCTGGTGCATGTGCTCAGGCTCCTGTACCTTCTCCCCAATGGTAGAGGTTGTAGAAAAACATTGCCAGTGTGGGATGGATCTTTGAGAATGCTGGCAGCCTTTCCTTGACAGTGGGCCTGGTAGATAGATTCTACAGATGGGAAGTTGGCCTTTGCGATTGTCCAGGCCGAGTTCACCACTCTTCCAGTCGTTCCACCTCTGTGCTGTTAATGTGTAGGGGGGGGCATGAGTAACATCCCGCCAAAAGTCAGTAATGAGTTCCTTGGTTTTGCCAGAATTGAGACCTCAGTTGTTCTCAGTGCACCATTTTTCCAGGTCTTCCACCTCCCATTTGTAGTCTGTTTTGTTGCTGTTTGAGATTAAACTGACTATGGTGGTGTCACCAGCGAACTTGTAAATGGCATTAGGCTGGTATTTGGCCAGCCTGTCATGACCAGCCTTTCAAAGCACTTCATGACCACCGAAATTAGGGCCACTGGGCGGTGGTCATTGAGACATGCTGCATGAGCCTTCTTAGGCACAGGGATCATGTTGGCCCTCTTGAAACAGGCAGGGACAGTGTCCTGCCTCAGGGAGAGATTGAAAATGTCTGAGAAAACCTCTGCCAGTTGATCTGTGCATGCCTTGAGTGCACGGCCTGGTACTCCGTCTGGTCCCATCGCTTTCCTTGGATTCACATGAAGTAAAACTGATCTGACCTCTGATGCAGTGACTTTGGGATAGGTTTGTCAGGACTTGTCAGAATAGGTGTTACCTCTCCACCAAAATTCTGCTCAAAGCGAGCACAGAAGGCGTTGAGACTATCTGGGAGGGATGTGTCATCGTCTGCTATCTTGCACTGTCTCTTTTTAGAACCTGTGATGTCATTCAGTCCTTGCCATAATCGCCGAGTGTCTGTCTGGGTCTCTACTTTGGATTGGTATTGGTCCTTGGCTGTCTTAATGGCTCTGCAAAAGGTCATACTTGGATTCCTTATATTTGAGTGGGTCTTCTGATCTAAAGGCCTCACACCTGGTTTTCTATATATCCTGATTCATCCAGGGTTTCCTGTTGGGGAACACCCAGATTGACTTCCTCAGTATGCAGACCTCCATACACTTGCTGATAAAGTCTGTGACGGTGGTGGCGTACTCGTCCAAGGTACCTGCGGACTGTTTGAACATGGTCCAATCAGCCGATTCCAGACAGCACCAGAGTTGATCCTCTGCCTCCTCCGACCAGCATTGGACCTGTATCCATGAGGGGGTCTCCTGCCTGAGTTTTTGCCTGTAAGCCGGGAGAAGAAGCACGGCATTGTGGTCGGAGTTCCTGAAATGGAGGGTGGGGGATGGAGTGGTAGGCATTCTTCACAGTGGTGTAGCAGTAGTCTAAAATGTTCAGGCCCCTAGTGGGGCAGGTAATATTCTTTGGTACTTGGGCAACACCTTCCTTAGATTGGCTTGATTGAAGTTGCCAGTTACAATTAACAAGGGTTTGGGGTGTTCTGTCTCCAGAGTGTTAGTCGTTAGAGCTTGCTCAACCTTTGCTTGTGGTGTTACGTACACAGCAGTTAGTATCGCAGCGATAAATTCCCATGATGGATAGAAGGGGCAGCATTGTAAACTGTTTCCAACTTCTTTACAACTAATCCTACTTACTTTTGAATCATCGGTAAATTTGCATTACATGAAGTCTGTTCCTTCACTCAAGTCACTTGTATAAATCAGATATGGTAAGGCCTCAGCACTGATCCGTGTTTTGCTCAATTAGTTACAGTTTGCCAACCTGAAAATAATTGATTTATCCCGATTCTGTGGTGAGGTGAAGTGAGTTTTGTGGAGATTAAGGACTTGCTGACAAGCTTGGGGACCAGTGAGAGACCCTGTATTGCCTCCTGATAATATGTGCTACTGATAGGAAGTGTCCATTATTCATTCAGTAGTGGAACGTCTACCTCAGGATCAAGGATCCCTCGAGGCACCACTAGCTGCAGTGGAATGGTGGCTGCTGTCAGAATGAAATTGTACAGGTTGCAGATAAGTAATGACAGGAGGTGTTTTGTGGAGTGGAGCCTCTCAGCAGAGAGTTTGGGGGTGCTGGTGCCAACAGCAGGGGGTGCGATGAAGCTCATTCCCACCACTTAATGGCCTGCATTGGTTGTGGTGTGGAACATCTGATTACTCACATCCCCCTGCCCTGGCCTCAAATTTTTGATGAGGTGGGAAGGCAGTGGTGAGCTTGCACATGACCCTCCTGCCTAATTATACACTCTCAAAACTTTAAAAATGACTCAACAGCGATCATAAAACCTTCTCATTTGTTTCCTGTTGGTTTGCTAATCATCTATCCATATTAATAGATCACTCTTAATATCACAGATCCCACACTTTGTTGTATCTTTTATCTATCACCTTATCAAATCCCCTTTGGAAATGCAAAAGTACTCCAACTAATGATTCCTCTATATATACCCTGCTTGTTACATACTGATGAACCTCTCATAACTTTGTCAACTGGAGATCCTTTTTAAAAAAAAACATGTTGACTCTACCTGATTGTATCTTAATTTTCTATTACTACTTCTTTAATAATGGATTCTAGCATTCTCCCAATGACAGATATTAAGGTATCTGGCTAAATGTTCCAACTTGGCCAGGCTGCTTTGGTTTAAAAGTTCCCAGATTGCTTAATGTTTGGTTCAGAAGTTGGAAATGGGAGGGGCTAAGGGTGAACAGATGCGAGATGCCCTAATGGGCCAACCTATCCTTGAAGCAGATTCTATGGGTCTGGTCACTGTGGAGGAATGTTGATTAGAAAGAGGCCTGTCTTAGTTCCCTAATACTCTCCTTGGCCCCTCATACTAGCCATTCTGACTCAATAAAAACTCATGCCTATTTGTCAGTAAACTCTAAATACATAACCAGTGGGTCATTTAACAATAGCAAGTGTGATAGTGCTCCATTCAGAATTTTTGAAAATTAAGTACTGCTCTTACAAACCTATAGAAGTGTCAATCTAATAGGATATTAAAATAGCAGTAACTGAGGTAGGAAATACTCCACATATCTGTTACTTGTCCAAACAACATTGTGACATTGACAAAATTGCTCATGGTCAAAACACATTATGAAAGCCACAATAAATTCCTACATTGGTGCCAGCGTGGTTGGGAGTACGGGGAGTGGGGTCAAAGAGTGCTGACACTGGGTGGGAATTCGTGAATTAGGTGCCTGCCAATTTTAAGTTGCTCCTACGTCATCCTACTGTTGCAAAAATCCAGTGCAACTTATTCATTTTGAGAGATTTTTTTCTTAAAATAGACTGGTTCAAAGACATTGAGAAAGGTGGTCTGGAAGATGATTTTCCAGAATAGTACTGTGCAAATTTGTATGGTTTAATTTGTATGTAATGGTAAAAATGAATCAATAAGGAAACACTGACCATAATGCAATTTAATTCCATATTATGCTTAAAAATAACTTACTCGAGTCAATGTTGTGAACTCTTAAATATTTCCAGGCAATTAGGAATGGGTAACATTGCTGACCTAGCCAGCGACACCCAAATCCCATTAATACATTTTAAACACGATCAAAGCCAACTACATGAGTATGATGGGAGAGCTAGCTATAGTAGATTGATTAATAGACTAAAAGCTATAGGAGGAAATATGCAGTGGAAAACAGTTTAAAACAAACCATTTTAAAATATTTTTAAAAATACATTCCATTGGAAAATGAAATGTCAGTGACAAAGGTCCAACCATAACTTATTCAGGAGGCTAAGGGTTGTATTAATTGAATGAAGAGGTTTATAACATTGGAAAGAATGATCGCCAGTCTGAGTACTAGGAATTGTTTTTCAAAACCAGTAAAGTTGGTGAAAAAGAATAAAACACAAGATGAGAGTAAGTTAGCCAGGAATATAAAGTGTCTAAAAACGAAAAGGCAGCTGAAGTAAACATTGGTGCAGAGCCAGGTAAAATTATCACAGTCACTGAATAAATGCTGTGTTTGTCCTATTCAGAGTATAAGATACAAATTACATAATAGAAGTAGAGATTAATTTTGGAGTTTAAAGAAGAAGAGGAAATGAAGGTAATTAGTATCAGCAGAGAAAACATACTGGGAAACTTCCGGAATCAAAATCAACAAAGCCCAAGGACCCGATGGCTTATAACGTATTCTGGAAGAGATAAATTCCCTAGATTCTGGAATGGTCTCAGTAAATTGGAAGTTAGAAAATATAACTCTGCAATCAAGAGAGGAGGGAGAGAGAGAACACCCAAATGTCAGTTAGCTTGGCATCAGTCTTTGGGAAAGTCGTGGAATCTGTTATTTATGAAATGTCAACATTGCAATTAAAAAATCATAACATACTTAGAACAAGTTAATGTGGTTCTCCAAAAGGAAAATCCTATTTCTTGAGAATCTAATAGTAGTGAAGATAAAGGGGAATGAACAGATATAGCATGGCCTGGATTTTCAAAGGACATTTGATAAGATGCCACACAAAAGTTGAATGCACAGGCGATGGAATTGGGGATGATACATTGGCATGGAAAGAGGACTGTTTAATGGTCAAGATTTAATGGGCAGGAAGCCAAGAGTAGGGATAAATGGAGCATTTTCAAATTGGCCTGACTGTGAACTCTGGAGTGCTGAAAGTTTCTGTGCTGGAGCCTCAGCTATTTATAATCTACCTTCATTACACAGACACAGTGTAACATGTCCAAGTTTGCTGACCACGTAAAGTTAGATGGGAGTGCAAGGTGTGAGGTTGCAAAGCAACATAGACAGGTTAAGTGACTGAGCAATAACATGGCAGGTGCAACATCATGTGCTGACCAATGGGCCAAATGACCTATTTCTGCATTGTAACATTTCTATAATTCTGTGAAGTATGAGATTATTTACTTTGATCATGGGATTAGGAAAGCAGAATTTTTTGTTTCAAAAAGCATGAAGCTTATAACTGTTTATGTTCAGAGAAACTTGGTGAACTTGTACAGAATGTGAGGCTCCAGGTATATGAAGTATGTAGGAAAGCAAATTGCATGTTGAGCTTCATTGCAAGTGAATTGGAGAATATGAAGAAATCAGGCTAAAGATGAGAACACACCTGAATACTGTTTACAATTTTTGTCTCCATATTTAAGGAATTGAAGGCAGTACATGAAAGTTCAATGGATTGGTCCTTGAGATAAGAGGTCAAGTAAATTGGGTCCATGTTCTCCAAAGTTTAGAAGAATGTGAGGTGGTCTAATTGAAACTTTCAAAATTATGAAGAGTCTTGATCAGGTAGATACCAAGATATTGTTTCCCCTTAGCTGGGAAATCTAGAACAAGGGTTCACAGTTTCAGGATCATTTAGAACTGGGATGAACTTTCTTCACTCAAAAGATTCTGAATCTTTGGAATTCTACAATCCACAGTGTTGTGGATGCATTGTCTTTGAATGTATCTGAGGCTGAATTAGACCGATGTTGGTGTCCCAGGGGATCAATATATTTGGGAAATCAGTGGTAAAGTGGAGTGTAATGAACGATTAAGATTAATTGTGCTCATGCTGAGTGATGGAACAGAACTGATAGACCACATAGTCTTCTGCACTGAGTACTTATACACTTAAGATTTGTAATCTCAGGACATTCCAAAGTGTTATTAAATGCTGATTAAGTGTTTTCTGGCATCATTACCATTGCATAAGTAAGAGTTTCTGATTCTGAGGGGGAAACTGAAAAGTGACTTCACAGGAGGGCTGTGATTTGATTGGCTAGTAAAGGGTCTGCCAAATTTGAAATTGTGTTAAATTGAATTTTGTTAATTTATTGGTTACAACTTATTTTTTGGTTAAAACTTGAATAAATAGGGATACAAAAATAGTTAAAAAAAAATTTTAAAATCAAATTCAAAACTAATAAAATTATGATGGATGGTCAGGTGATGTGGGATCTGGAGGTCCCCATTGTGGTTCCCAGTGACCATGCCTGTAGTAAATGTTGGTTGCGGGAAGAACTCTGGCTCCGGCTTAGAGTCAATGACCTGGAGTCTGAGCTTCAAACGTTGCGATACATCAGGGCAGGGGAGAGTTACCTGGATGCTGTATTCCAGGAGACAGTCACACCGCTTAGACTATCTAACTTGGACTCAGCCAGTGGTCAGGGACAGGAGGGTGTGGCTGTGAGTGAGACAGATAGAGGGATCCAGGAGATGGAGATGCAGGAGCCTCAACCTGTGTCCTTGTTCAATAAGTTCAAGAGTTTTGCTACCTGTGTGGAAGGGAATGGGGACTGCACAGAGGACAAGCTGACTGGCCTCAGTACCGTGGTGCAGAGAGCCATTCAAGTGGAGGAAGAGAAGCGAAATGTTCTTATAACTGGGGATAGTATAGCAAGAGGCATAGACACGGTTCTCTGTGACCAGGATTGAGAGTCCCTAAGGTTGTGTTGCCTGCCTGCTACTTGGGTTCGGGATATCTCATCTGGGCTGCAGAGCAACTTGGAGTGGGAGGGCAAAGATCCAGTGGTCGTGGTCCACATAGGTACCAATGACATCGATAAAACTAAGGCAGGGGTTCTGCTTTGAGAGTATGAACAGCTAGCAGCTAAATTAAAAAGCAGAACCAAAAAGGTAATCATCTCTTAATTACTACCTGAGCCACGAGCTAATTGGCACGGGGTCAATAAGATTAAGTTGGTAAATACGTAGCTCAAAGATTGGTGTGGAGAAATGGGGTTGAATTCATGGCACATTGGCACCAGTACCGGGGAAGAAGGGGTCTGTTCCGATTGGACAGTGGTCATTTGAACCGTACTGGAACCAGAGTCCGAGCAAATTGCATAACTAGGGTTGTAGACAGGGCTTGAAACTAAATGGGGGGAGAGGGCTCAGTGACAGGTGAAATTAGAAAACCCGAACTAAAGGAGGAGGTAGGAGTGCAGAAGTCAGGTGAGATTATGAAAATCTCCAGCACAGACACAAATAGGACAGAATGTATGGAAAGGGTTAGCAATCAAACTTCAAGCACACTGCATAAATGAATGACAATGAAAAGAGGGATTGTTAATACAGGACTGAAGGTGTTATATTCAAATGCACACAATATACCGAATAAAATATATGAGCTTGTGGCGCAAATCGAAATTGGCAGGTATGATGCAGTGGGCATCATGGAGACGTGGCTACAAGGGGATCAGGATTGGGAGCTGAATATTCAAGGATATGCATCCTATCAAAAAGATAGGCAGTTGACAGAGGAAGTGATGTTGCCTGATGAGTAAGAAATAAAATTAAATCAATAGCAGGAAAAGGTGTATGGTCAGATGGGTAGAATCTGTGTGGGTAGAATTGAGGAACTGCAAAAGGTACAAAAAACCATGGTTAGAGAGTTACGTACAGGCCTCCAAATGACAGTCAGGAGCTGGGGCACAAGATACACCAGGCGATAGAAAAGATGTATAGGAAAGGGAAAGTTGCAGTGATCACGGGGATTTCAATATCCAGATGGAGCAGGAAAATCATGTTGGGGGTGGATTGCAAGAAAAGGAATTTGTGGAATGTCGAGAGATGGATTTTTTTTGGAGCAGGTTGTGGTGGTGCTCATGAAGGAACAGGCAGTACAGCATTTAGTGTTGTGCAATGAGGCAGACTTGATAAGGGAGCTTAAGGTAAGAGGAACCCTTAGAAGCAGAGATCATAATATGATTAAATTTATTCTGCAATTTGAGAGGGAGAAGATAGAATCAGAGGTAATGGTATTACAGCTGAATAAAGGCAACTAGAGAGGCATGAGGGAGGAGCTGGGAGAATTGACTGGGAGAGGAGCCGAGCAGGAAAGTCAGTGGAACAGCAGGAGTTTCTGGGAGTAATTCAGGAAACACAGCAGAGATTCATCCCGAGGAAAAACAAGCATGGTACAGGGAGGATGAGGCAACCATGGCTTACGAGGGAAATCAGAGATAGCATAAAAGCAAAGGAGAAAACATATAATGTGGCAAAGGGCAGTGGGGAACTAGAGGATTGGGAAGCTTACAAAGACGAACAGAGGGCAACAAAGAAAGAAAGAAGTTAGAGAGAAGAAGGTTGAGAGGTGACTTAATAGAGACATATAAGATAATCAGAGGGTTAGACAAGGTGGACAGGGAGAGTTTTTTTCCAAGTATGGTGACGGCGAGCATGAGGGGGCATAGCTTTAAATTGAGGGGTGATAGATTTAGGGCAGATATGAAAAGGTAGTTTCTTTACTCAAAGAGTAGTAAGGGTATGGAATGCTTTGCCTGCAATGGTAGTAGATTCACCAACCTTAAGTACATTTAAGTCGTCATTGGACAAGCATATGGACGTACTTGGAATAGTGTAGGTTAGATGGGCTTCAGATTGGTATGACAGGTCGTGCAACATCGAGGGCCGAATGGCCTGTACTGCGCTGTAATGTTCTATGTTCTATGAAATAATGAAGGAGAAGATTCAATATGAGGGTAAGCTAGCCAATAATATAAAGGAAGACTGTAAGAGTTTCTTTAGATAAATAACAGGAAAACAAGAGGCAAAAGTGGATATTGGGCCACTGGAAATTGACGCTGGAGAGATAGTAGTGGTGAACAAGGAAATGGCTGAGGAACCGAATAATTATTTTGCATCAGTCTTCACAGTGAAAGACACAGGTAATATCCCAAAGATTCAAGAGAGTGAGGGGGCAGAGCTGAGTATGGTGGCTATCACCAAGGAAAAGATGCTAGAAAATCTGAATGGCCTGAAGGTGGATACGTCACCCGGACCAAATGGGCTACACCCCAGAGTTCTAAGGGAGATAGCTGAAGGGATAGTGGAGGCATTCGTAGTGAATCTTTAGAATCAGGGAGGATTCCAGAGGACTGGAAAATCGCTAACGTGACACCCCTGTTTAAAAAGGGAGTAAGGCAAAGATGGAAACTTACAGACCGATTATCCTAACCTCGGTCATGGGTAAGATCCTGAAATCCATTGTGAAGGATGAGATTTCTGAATATTGGCAGTGTGTGGTAAAAGAGGGCAAAGTCAGCAAAGTTTCATCAAAGGGAGGTTATGCCTGACAAATCTGCTAAAATTCTTTGAGGAAGTACCGAGCAAGTTAGACCAAGGAGAGCTAATGCATGTCATCTACCTGGACTTCAAGAAGGCCTTTGACAAGGTGCCACACAGGAGACTACTGAGTAAGATAAGGGCCCATGGTGTCAGAGGCAAGGTGCTAGCATGGATAGAAGCTTGGCTGTCTGGCAGAAAGTGGAGAGTGGGGATAAAAGGATCCTTCTCAGGTTGGCAGCCGGTGAGAAGTGGAGTTCTGCAAGGCTCTGTGTTGGGACTACAATTTTTCACTTTATGCATTAACGATCTAGATGAAAGAACTGAGGAAATTCTGGCTCAGCTTGCAGATGATACAAAGATAGGTAGAGGGACAGGTGCCTTTGAGGAAATGGGGAGGCTGCAGAAAGATTTGAACAGATTAGGAGAGTGGGCAAAGAAGTGGAAGATGGAGCACAATATGAGATAAACTCAATGACCTGGACTGCATAGCCTTCTGTGGCAATTAATTCCATGGATTCACCACTGTTTGGCTGAAGAAGTTTCTCCTTATCTCTGTTCTAAAAGGTTTCCCTTTACTCTAAGGCTGTGCTCTCGGGTCCTAGTCTCTCCTACCACGGAAATATCTTCCCGACATCTACCCTGTACAGACCATTCAGTATTCTGTATGTTTCAATTAGATCTCACCTCGTCCTTCTAAACTCCAAGTATAAACCCAGAGTCCTCAAATACTCCTGATATGTTAAGCTTTTCATTCCTGGAACCATTCTCGTGAACTTCCTCTGAACACGCTCCAGGGTGAGACATCTTTACTGAGTTATGGGACCCAACTGCACACAATACTCCAAATGCAGTCTGACCAGAGCCTTACAGAGCTGCTGAAGTACATCCCTGCTTTACATTCAAGTCCTCTCAAAATAAATACCATCATTGCATTTGCCTTCCTAACCACTGACTCAACCTGTAAGTCTATCTTGAGAGCACTCCCAAGTCTCTTTGTACTTCAGACTTCTGAATTTTCTCCCCATTTAGAAAATAGTCCATCCATCTATTCTTCTTACCGCTTCCTCATACTTTCCCACATTGTACTCCATCTGCCACTTCTTTGCCCATTCTCCTAACCTCTCCAAATTCTTCTACAACTTACCATCTCCGCAATGCTATCTCTCCCTCTACCTATCTTTGCCTTGTCTGCAAACTTAGCCAGAATACCCTCAGTTCCTTCATCTAGATCGTTAATGTATAAAGTGAAAGGTTGTGTTCCCAACACTGAGCCTTGCGGAACACCACTTGTCACTGGCTGCCATCCCGAGAAGGACCCTTTTATCCCCACTCTCTGCCTTATGAAAGACAGTCAATCTTCTATTCATACCAGCACCTTGCCTCTGACACCATGGACCCTTATCTTACTCAGTAGCCTCCTGTGCGGCAACATGTCAAAGGTCTCCTTGATGTCCAGGTAGATTACATCCATTGGCTCTCCTTGGTCTAACCTGCTCGGTACTTCCTCAAAGAATTTTAGCAGATTTGTTAGGCATGACCTCCCCTTGATGAAACCATGCTGACTTTGTCCTATTTTACCATACACTTCAAGTATTCATAAATCCCATCCTTCACAATGGATTCCAGGATTTTACCCATGACTAATCGGTCTGTAAGTTTCTATCTTTTGCCTTACTCCCTTTTTAAACAGGGGTGTGAAGTTAGCGATTTTCCAGTCCTTTGGGACCATCCTTGATCCTAGTGATTCCTAAAAGATCACTACTAACACTGTGTCTTCAGCTATCTCCCTCAGAACTCTGGGATGTAGTCCACCTGGTCCAGGTGATTTATCCACCTTCAGGCCATTCAGTTTTTCTAGCATCTTCTCCTTGATGATGGCCACTATACTCAGCTCTGCCCCCTCACTCTTGGATTTTTGGGATATAACTCATGTCTTCCACAGTGAAGACTGATGCGAAGTAATTATTCAGTTCCTCAGCCAATTCCTTGTTCATCACTACTATTTTTCCAGTGTCATTTTCCAACAGCTCTTGTTTTCCCCTTATACAATCAAAAGAAACTCTTACAGTCTTCCTTTATATTACTGGCTTGCTTACCCTCATATTTAATCTTCTCCCTCCTTATTTCTATTTTTGTTGCCCTCTGTTGGTCTTTGCAAGCTTCTTAATTCTCTGGTTTCCTCCTGCCCTTCATTTTCGTGCTAATCCTGACTTCCCTAGACAGCCACGATTTCCACATCCTCCCTGTACTACGCTTCTTTTTCCCTCAGGATGAATCTCTGCTGTGTCTCCTGAATTACTCCCAGAAACCCCTGCCATTGCTGTTCCATTGTCTTTATTGTTAGGCTCCATTCCCAGTCAATTCTATCCAGATCCTCCCTCCTGCCTTTATTCAGCTCTGACATCGTACCCTCTGATTTTTTCTTCTCCCTCTCAAATTGTAGAGTAAATTCAATCATATTATGATCACTGCCTCTGAAGGGTTTGTTCCCCTTAAGCTCCCTTATCAAATCTGTCTCATTGTACAATACTAAATCCAGTATTGCCTGTTCCCTAGTCGGCTCCACCAAAAGCTCTAAAAAGCCATCTCGTAGACATTCCACAAATTATTTTTTTTGCAATCCATGCCAACCTGGTTTTTCCCAATCTACGTGCATTTTGAAATCCTTCATAACCACTGTAACTTTCCCTTTCCTACACATCTTTTCTATGTCCTGGTATATCTTGCACCCCAGCTCCTGACTACTGTTTGGAGGCCTGTACATGGCTCCAACTGTGGTTATTTTACGTTTGCAGTTCCTCAATTCTATCCACACAGATTCTATACCATCTTCCTCAACTATCTGCTCTTAGTTGCACATTACCCTCTATTTTCCCTGTGCCAAATAGCTAGCTTACTAGCTATCATAAAATATGTAACTCACCTCAAGATGTGATGCACTCAGGCTACATTTTTAGCAAAGAACTAAATGTAACCAACATTTTTCTCAATCCTCATTCAGAATGTAGGATGAGTTTAGATTAGATTTGGAGCTGGAACAAATGGGCTCCTTAGGTTTGCTACCCCACTTGACACTTACATTAAGTCACAAAAAAAGTTGCAATTTCTGTCAAGGTATAAGACTGCTTTTGGCAGCAGATTTCATGGAGTACACTTTAAAACCTATTTTATTCTGTTATATACCTCAAAGACTCCCCCAAAATACTAGCAATTCATGTAATATTCCAGGCCTCTGTCATTATTATTGACTATAAGACCATAAGACCATAAGACATAGGAGCGGAAGTAAGGCCATTCGGCCCATCGAGTCCACTCCGCCATTCAATCATGGCTGATGGACATTTCAACTCCACTTACCCGCATTCTCCCCGTAGCCCTTAATTCCTTGTGACATACAAGAATTTATCAATTTCTGCCTTGAAGACATTTAGCGTCCCAGCCTCCACTGCACTCTGCGGCAATGAATTCCACAGGCCCACCACTCTCTGGCTGAAGAAATGTCTCCACATTTCTGTTCTGAATTTACCCCCTCTAATTCTAAGGCTGTGTCCACGGGTCCTAGTCTCCTCGCCTAACGGAAACAATTTCCTAGCGTCCACCCACTCCAAGCCATGTATTATCTTATAAGTTTCTATTAGATCTCCCCTTAATCTTCTAAACTCCAATGAATACAATCCCAGGATCCTCAGTTGAATTCACAGACTAGTTGAATTCATAATGGCTGATGTGTCATTCATCAAATTCACAATTCCAATGCACGCTAAAATAGGAGTATATATTGAAACTTTACAATCCCTGCAAATTTGTATTATTGAAGCATATGGTTGGAAAATTGAAGGGTATGCATTCAAATTGTGGACACATTATCCTGCCAAGATCAGCTGACTGTAGCAGCATATAATTGAAATGTCTTCCTTTGGACTTATGTTTTGTTATAATAGAGGTTCTGTGTTACATGAACAATGTCACTTCAGCTGTGCCTAGAATAATGCAAAATTCAAACAAAAATATCAGATCAAGATGATTCAATAAAAATTCACCAATTTGTAATAAATAATTAATTTAAGATGTTCTACATTATTTCTGATTGAGAACTGATATTTGACACTATCTGAAGCACATCTTTATTTTACGTCTTTATCATCATGTTGAAAAATACGAGTGCAGTCAATTGAAATAAGAGAATATTATCTGCTACTCTCTTAAAAACTGCTGGGTTATGACAAATAGGATTCATTAACACCTCCTTAGATTTGATATCCATGGACACAGAACTCCATTGACACCACTCAGGACTTGGCTTAGCTATCTGACTGAGAATTAAAGATTTATACTGTAGTATCAAAAAACTGAACAAATAAGGAAGGATTGCCCCAGCAATCCAGAAGCCAAAAGTGGATCTTTGAACTGATATGTATTCCTACAATTTGCTGCTTTTATTACAACTACTAAATAATAGATTTTTTAACTCCAAATGGTAATTCAATGTGGCATTAAAAAAGTGTGTCTGAGTGTGTTTTTTTGGGGGGGGCGTTGGTGGTGAGCAGTTGGCACTGCCACTGAAATTACAGGGTGAGGATGTTATCTTTACACCTCTGTAACCTAGTTCGAGATTCAACCCAAAATGGTGGGATGGAAGACTATGGAATGGGTATGGAGGTCTGAAGACACCACTGAGCAAGCACAGGAATGCAGCTCTAAATACTGCCCTGCTGTGTGCTGACTTCACAATGTCAGTCTACAAGGTTAGTCTGGATATTGAATGATGTCACGTTGCCCACCCCTCTCTTCAGAAGAGTAAACAGATCAAGTTTCATTCTGCTTTGATTCAGGCTGAGTATCTGGGGAGCAGATGATGTTCACACTGGATTCCAGAAATGGGTAACATCCCATTGCTCTCCATATGTAAGCAATCCTGTATCTCTGTGCAATACCTGCTCCTTCAATAAAAAAAATCACTATTTATTATGTAATAAGAATTACTCATTTCAGAAAGCCCCAGTTACATTCTTGTCGATAGTGATGATAATTAAGTAGGCAGTTTTAGGATTCTGACTTAACAGCATTTTTGGGAGTATCCTCAAGTGATGGATTAAGACAGCTCAGCAGCTTTTCAAAGGCAACCAGGGATAGAGAGTAAAATCCTCATACTCAAAGAAAATCAAAAGCTAATAATTTTAAATAGTTAACAAATTGAAACAGAAATGTCAAACGTTTAACAATTGTTAAATCAATCTTGCAACTAAGAAAAATCTTTTGCAATAAAATAAAACCAATGACTGCTGATGCTGGAAAACTGAATCAAAAACAATGCTGAAGGAACTCAGCTATTCTGGCAGCATCTGTGGAGAGAAAGCAGAGTTAACGTTTCGGGTCCAGTGGCCCTTCATTAGCTGACGTGTCTCCACCAAAGCCTTCAGATCCTCCCTACAATATGGGTTTATGAACTGGAGACAAGAGATCTGCCAATATTTTATTTAGGATTAGAAAACTTTTCTTTGTATTATAGATTTTTAACCATACTGCCCAAGATGCCATTTATTTTAATAACTGCTTTAACCTATTCTTTCATCTTTTATGATTTGTACATGACTATCCCCAAATCTGAGGAAGGTGACTCGACCCAAAATGTTAACTCTGATTTCTCTCCACTGATGTTGAACTTTTCCAGCAATTTCTGTTTTTCTTAAACCCAAGTCTTTCTGATCTCATCATCCCCCTAAAACTGTATGATTAAACTTGTATTGCATCTCCTCATCACCTATTTAAACCATAACAACTCACTTTTCTCCACTTAGTTTTATCAATCTATTTCATTAACATGTCTAGGAGCTCTTCAAGTTTATTCTAATCTTTCAATCAATGACACTTCCTCAATTTTGTCAACTGCAAATTTCAAAATCCAAACCATTAATGTAAATCAGGCATGATCATAGTGTTATACAGTCATAGAGCCGAACAGCATGAAAACAGACCCTTTGGTCCAACTCATCCATGCTGACCAGACATCCTGATCTGACTTAGTCCCATTTGCCAGGATTTGGCATATATTCCTCTAAACCCTTCTTATTCATGTACCCATCCAGATTCCTTTTAAATGTGGTAATTGAATCTCAGTTCCACCACTTCTTCTGGCAGCTTGTTTCAGATGCACACCATCCTCTTTATGAAAAGGTTACCCCTTAGGTCCCTGTTAAATATTTCTCCTCTCACCTTAAACCTATGTCCAAAAGACATTGGCTATTTACCTTATCAGTGCTCCTCATGATTTTATAAACCTCTATGAGGTCACCTCTTAGTGTTTGTTGCTCCAGGGAAAAAGGCCCTAGCCTATTAAGCCTCTCCATTTAACTCCTATCTTCCAATCTTGGCAACATTCTTATAAATCTTTTTTGCACATTCTCCTGTTTAACAACATCCCTCCTATAGAATGGGTGACCAGAATTGTACACAGTATTCTAAAATTCAGCCTCAACGATGTATTATACAACTGCAACATGATATCCCAGCTCCTATACTCAATGTTCTGACCAACGAAGGCAAACATGTCAAATGCCATTTTCAACGCCCTGTCTACCTTTGACTCCACTTTAACCAACCATGCATCTGCACCCCTCAGTCTCTCTGTTCAACAACACTCTCCAGGGCCTTACCATTAATTGTCTAAGTCTTGGCCTGATTTGCCTTTCCAAAATTCAATGCCTCATAGTTATCGAAACTAAACTGCATCTGCCACTCCTCGGCCCATTGGCCGTTCCGATCAAGGCCCCATTATACTCTGAGGTAATCTTCTTCACTGTACACTACATCTCCTATTTTGGTGTCACCTGCAAACTTACTAATCCTGCCTCCTATATTCACATCTAAATCATTTATAAAAATTATGAAAAACAGCCAACCCAGCATTGATACTTGTGGCACACAACTGGTCACAGGCCTCCAGTCCAAAATCATCCTTTCACCACCACCCTCTACTTTCAAGCTAATTTTGTATCCAATGCTAACTTCCCCCGCATCCCATGTAAACTAACCTTGTTAACCAGTCCACCATGCAGAACATTATCAAACACTTTATTGAAGTCCATTCAGGCAATCTTGACCACTCTGCCTCCATCAATCTTCTTTGTCACCTCTTCAAACAACTCAATCAAGTTAGTGAGACACTATTTTCCACACACATCATCATGCTGACCATCAGTCCTTATCTTGGTACCAAACTGTGGGGAATATCAATGTATTATTTCTTCCAGTCCAAAAAGTGGTCAATCACCATAATTTTCCATTGTCTACTGCTGAGTCAATTTTATATCCAATCTGCTACTACCTTTCTTTTTCACTTCATGGGTTTTAGTTTTAATAATAAGCATAATATGTGAGTTTTGATCAAATACATTGGACAGACTCTTAAGGGGCCTGAACAAAATGGGCGATGGCGAGTTTTGGAACAAAATCAGATGACAGGTCTCGTGAGGCCTAGCTTGATATCAGAAGCAACTCAATGAATCTTTTAGACTTTTGCTGAACAGTGAGGTGAGTTTCTTGCTTGGTAGTGGTGGGTTGCCAATTTAGGGGGTTGAGAATTTATTAAACACTTTGTTAACACCAAAACTAGCCTCATTTGTTCCAGTTTCCTATGTTACCAAACACGGTGAACAAGCACTTGTCAAGAGTTCTCAACATGAAAATCAGAATGGGTACCTGGAGACTACAGTTCACCACTGGATCTTCCATGTTGCTCAGTATGAAACAGCATCTTACAGTACAATCCATGGGCATCAGCTGTACACATCCTTTGACCAAGGATTTTGGTATCAAACACTGTCGACCCCCTCACAGCCATCATGGCATCTCTCCAATCCACTCGCATGTCATTTAGGAATCACAGACTTTCATCATAGGGTGCACTGGCAACTAATATTGAAAGGTCACTGCAAGGACACTTCCCACAGACAGCTCCAGACACCTAGATTAGACCAGTTTAATTTGCAGGATTGCTCACTTGCTCTCTTAGTGCTCAATCACTTAGTGCCAAAAGCAAGCCTTGTCATGCCATAACTATTAATGCTTTGGCACTTCAGTCAGAGCCAAAGGCTATCAGGGCCATATTGATGTGCTGTCTTGCACACACACAACAGGCTGTTTATCAGTAGAGATCTCTCTGGTGGTAGGGTAGTTATATTTATGAACGGCACGGGGAGACAACTCTCTAACAACCACAGCTTTTGACAACTGTCCACACGACAAACACATTGCACTATTTGTACAAGCAAATAGTCATGCTGAAAACTGGTTGGGGGCTACAGTCCAGTTAAGGGGACTACAGTCCAGTTAAGGGGACTACAGTCCAGTTAAGGGGACAGCTCTGTCTGTCAAAGGGCCTTGGTACTGTCAGTCATGGGCACAGCTTGCAAACAGTCTAGGGGCTTAGCCATGGTCAGACATCAGCTTGGGCCTCTCAAGGTCAGTGGAACTGTCTGACTTTGGTTCATTGTGCTTGGTCTCCACATGCACGTACGGTGGAACTGAGCTGTCAGGACAGTTATTTGGTCATAGGGACATGGAGACTCCAAGGTGGCTCTGGGCAACCAGGCAGAGCCCACATTTGCTAGTGTCCACCACAAGCTACATTCTGTGCCACCACTTATTGTTGTCTAGCCATGAAAATGGCTGGGACAATTCCCAGGGTGGGTCACGTCAATGATACTTTGATGGGCAAAAATTCAGGTTCACTCGGACATTGAAGCATGTGTTTACAAACGCTATCTACACATTACTTGCAATAATTTCTTCACTCATTTACAATGCATGCAGAGGGTCCAGAAGCTGGTCAAAGTGATTCGGGCCATTGGTATCTCAACAATATAGAATTTAGGGACAATGACATAAGTCAGGGGAGGGGCGCAAATGCTAGCCAAAAGCATCGCATCACTTGTGAAATTTCCAAAGCTGCTAGGAGATGAGAGGAACATTGCAATTTAAATATGACCATGGATTGGATTGACTCAATGGTGAGTTTCACATTTGTAATTGGTCTTGGATTGAAAGGGGTTGGAGCAGGGCAGGAACTCTCTTTTTGATGTAATATGTTACACTCTCAGCCAGTGCAACACCTTCATCAAGTTGATGTCCGTGCCATGATCAGGGCCACGGTGGAGCACACAATAATGCTGCTGGAGATGCAGTCCCACTGCTGAGAGAGGTCTTGGAGCAGTCCTCCAGTATCATTTTGAAAGAGTATACCACATCTTCCTGGCATGCGATGTTCTGTTAAAACTAGAGCAGGCAAAGGAGTGATGTGATAAATGCTGAGGAGGCTGGGGAACTGGAGTAGTTTTCAGGGCAGAAGGACGAGACACTGGAAAGGATGAACCTCTCTTTTGTGCATGACAAAGTTCAGCTACATCGGGTAAATACCAAGCCAGAGAGGAGCTGACTGACATTCCGCTCCAGTTAGACACAGCTTGGCACTGATGGCAATCATGGAACGCAAAATAATCATTGATCATAAAGGGTAGCACTTCATTTGGATTGTGGGTGCAAAGTGCAGCCTCTATTCATTTGTTTTGTGTTTGTTATTGCTGGCAGTGAATAAATGTTTACGGTTTGATTTATTTGATAGTTTGTGTGCCTGTGATCTTCTCCTAGTGGACACTGACAATCTGCAGATTTCCAGTGAGGGTCAGAGACAATGATGGGTGAGAAGGCGTTTAGATGGATGTAGCTAAGGACAGGTAAACTGTGTGGCCTGGTGGTGAAACAGTGACTACTGTGCAAGAATGGCATTCTATGTTCAAAATAGTCTCAGCCACACTGACTACATGCTGTGAGCAACATGGCTTTGTGGTTAGGTAGACAAACAAGAGGCTGGAAGAACACAGCAAGCCGGGCAGCATCTGGAGGTGGAGAAGTCAATGCATCGGGTATTAACCTTTCTTCAGGACTGGGGTGGGGTTAGGGGGAGCTACTGATTATATCCAGTCCTCTTTTTCAAGATGGTGCTCGTGCAAGAGGTGCCGACTTTTTGTTAGTATGTGCTGAGTTGTGAATTGTTTTGGGAATGGCAAGTGGTAAACTGGAGATCGAATCCGATGAGAGGGACACCATGGGGTTCGGGTAGATTGTTAATAAAGGATGTTTGGTCAGATATAGTGAGAAAATTTGCTTGGCCTCTTGGCAAAAATCTCTCCAAAACCAACCTGTAAGATTCAGCCCCATATGTTACTACAAGTCAAGATACTGAAAAGTCATTCTTAAAGTTCTTTTCATACTTGTTCAGTTATTTGGTGACCTTAACTTGCTCTCATGCAAGAATAGGTGAGCATAATGTATAAGACAAAGAATTGTTTCTGGGTGAATTGAAGGATGGCCAATGAAATGAGGTGGAAGAATTTACTGTCACTGAAGCTTGTAGAGTATCACTGGCTGCCAGTTTGGGAATTTGACTTTAAGTTGCTTGAAGACATTCTGTTGAGTGAGCCACATTCATTCTTAAATTGTTGAAAGAACACGCTTCACCATTGTAAAGTAGTCGGCGATACTCTTAGGTCAAACCTAGCTCTATTTATAGTTACACAGTTGAAAAATCTTTGTTGTGCCAAAGTGAAAAGAGAATTGATAGGTCCATGCAATTTTCAATCATACAAAGCCCAGATCAGTCGAGCTGATGTGACAACTGCATTCTCTGAATACTCTTTCTGTTGAATGATGAATGTCCTTTAATTGGTAATCTTCAAAGGACCTAAAGTCTTTGAGGACTTGGAAAATGATGAGTAGTGAGATTGAGTACCAATAGCCACATACTTAATAATGTGTTCTGTTCTCAATCAAATGTTAAATAATCAACTGTGCACAATCTAATATGAAACAATCTCTTCCTTCACTCAGGGATTGTGCATTAAAACAGAACTTATTAATATTATTGCCTGATCGGCATTTGATTTTTTGAACAGTTTTTGACATTTGAAGTAATAGTGCAAATGCAAAACTCTCTTATGTGTGTGTCAGCCTCCAATCTAAATTCACCACAACTGTTCAAAATATAAATTAGCAGTATTATTGCTAATAAAATTGAGACAACGTGGAGAAAAATATGTTACCTCCCTAAGTGGATCATTCAATTCTTCTAGAATATTGTCTTCATCGAAGATCTTGCCTTGGTAGCGGTGCTCATAATAGTCATGTATCTTCTGTCGCATTTCAGCAGGAAGCTTGTGGAAAGACATATATTGTTCCACTTGCTTGTACTAAAAGAAAAAGGAGAAATATTATGTTAGATGGGGCAGGAAGAGACATTGAGTGAACAAGCTTACACTACAATGTGTTGTTTTCGAAGAAAAATGATATACAATAAACTGTTGAACAAAACGAAAACAGAGTACACAATATACAGATACTTGAACATAATAAGGAGAAGTGAAAATAAAATGACCATATGTAGTATGTGGTCAGGTTTGAAAAGAATATGTGTGATAAAAAAAATCAGTAAATTTCACTCTTCAATCATTTAGGTGGTACCAAGTCTCAGTTTAAAAACCAGTATGTTGTGATTGAGACAAAGTGGCTGACTTTGGAACATAGTGATTCAACTGCTCAGGTTTATCCTTCTTATCAGTATAATTTCTGTTGACTTAAATAATGGCCATTAAATTGTTCTGCCCCATGGCCCAACATTTCAATTCCCCTTTCCACTCTGCTGAGGACATGTAGGTCCTAGGCCTCCTCCATCGCCGTTCTCTCACCACCCGACTCCTGGAGGAAGAACGACTCATCTTCCACCTCGGAACACTTCAACCCCAG
>NC_057710.1:63764855-63838204 GCF_004010195.1 Chiloscyllium plagiosum
TTAACTCTTTGAGCAGTAATGTGAGGTAAGTCCAATTTGGGGAAGTTAGAAAAAGAATAAAATCTTCCTTGCATAAAAATAGCAGTCAGAAATAACTAATAAGAACAGATAGGTAATAAAATTTGAATAGAAAGAGAAAATGTCAAAAAAAAGCTCAGCAGGTCTGGGGGCAACTGTGTAGACAGTCAATGTTCCCTGTCCAATGACTCTTCAATAAAACCTAACAAAATTGAGCTCAATTAGTAAACACTTACATAATTGGTTGATGATTAAAGTGGAAATGCACGGTTAACCCCCAGCATTACCTTTGACTTCATACGAATATGAACAAATCACTTGGTTCCTCAAGCCTGTTTTACTATTCAATAATATCACAGTTGAATGTCCCTTTGTAGCTAAACCATGTCTGCACCTCTGAAATGTAGGGATCCCCAGGGTCTGCTTAGGCTAATGTGGTCGGGTTGGAAAATGGCCAACTGATCTCACTAGAAAATGTTCTTCTCTTATACAAGAAGTAATTTATTACATGTTAGCAATGCCTTACAGATTACATTGATATGATAGAGATTGTTTCAAAGAGGACCTGGATTTTAGGCCTTGATCCACTGAGATTCCAAACCGTTCTATCCACAAGGCTCCTTGACATCCTTAAAGAGGGAGGTGCTTAAGACACGCTTCAGTAATAACCTTTTGAGATCCTTTTTGACCCATATACATCTCCCCACCAACTTTTTTATCCAATTTTTATTATATATTTGTTCACATAAATAATATTTATCTCTACCCTGTCTCTGACATTACAAATTTATGTAATGTTTCATTATCCTCCTAGGAAGTTTCATTGTCCTCCTACGATACTTTCCCTATGGACTTGGAAAACTGCTAGCTTGTGGGGTAGGCAGTTTTAAGTCTGTGGACTCCATTAA
Organism: Chiloscyllium plagiosum; assembly: GCF_004010195.1. NCBI lineage: Eukaryota > Metazoa > Chordata > Chondrichthyes > Orectolobiformes > Hemiscylliidae > Chiloscyllium > Chiloscyllium plagiosum. The sequence goes on from NC_057710.1 coordinate 63,765,782, forward strand.
AATGGATGACCTCTAATCTTTCAGAATTTCTTTGCAGAAGACACCTTCTCTGCTGAAACAAGAAATTCATTCTTTGCAATATCCTGAATCCTTGGATATTAGTTCTCTCTTTTCAGCAGTAGTTTCCATGGATTTGTAGGCACCATCTGCAGAAATCATTATTTAAATAATCTATGGATTCCAATAGATTCTGAATTCTTCTACTAAAACATACTCTTTTAAGAATTTTATTTTTCTAAGACAAAACAAGTTCAAAAATGATTTCAGTACTTCTTCATAGCCATCCATTTCTTCTTTTACACCTTTAAAAGCTATAACATCAGTTACAGTACCAGTTGCATGTTGAAATATATTTACTTATTCAGCTTCTGATTTACTGTCTAATTTGGAAGCTACTCTGTTTCTTAAGATTCATTTTGTTCAAGATGCCTAATTCTGTGCTCCATTTCATACATCTCTGAAATTAAATGTTCCTTAGAGCATTATTTCTGATGACATGTCTTTACAATGTAATTAGTTTCCTTGACTGAAAGGTTTTTCTTTTGTGATAAAAGTGGTATTGCTGTCGTTATGGAGGATGTACCCATATTTTATGGCGAAAATGGAGAATTCCTGTCTTAATGTGACTAAAATGGAAGTTTGCCAACCTTTAGTAGATAAAATGGATGATTTCTAATTTCCTGCAGCTTCACAGAATGAATCCTATTGTTTGTGGCTTTAATAAACAATTCCCATTTCCTTAACGGCTTTACTGACTAAATCCCACTGTAGTTTTAATAAATGATGCCTGCTTTAATCATTGTAAAACTAAATAACTCCTGCTATTTGCATCTCTAAAAGATCAATCCTGCTTCCTTAATACTCTTTACAAGATGTCACCCACTGTCTGTACTCCATTAATGATTCCTGTTTCTTCCAGGATCTTTTCCCAGATGATTCCCATGCACCTCTTCATTTAAATAAATGCTGCTCATCTTATTTTACAACTTTAAGGAAGGATATCTTGCCTTTTCTGTGGCTTTGATAAAATTTCCTTATATCCTTATTCTTTAAACTGGGGCAGCTGAAGCTTCTCATCTGCCCCATTGTCACCTTAATTCTGGCTTCACAATACCCTGTGTTGGCAATCTTGGCTTAGATTGCTTTTGTGGCATTTGATTTTCCTTGGCATAGGCATGATATGTGCTACCCACTCACTACGGTGACAATACTCAATCTGAGCTGAAAGGAATTTCATTCTTTTTGCTTTTCCAGTCTGTAATATTGCACCTTAAAAAAATTCCCTTATCCATCAGGGATTTTAACTTCGCTCACAGAGTCTCCAGCTGAAACCTGACTCCAGATTCCCCCCATAGACCACTGCCACGTGATGCAGTCTGCTTCTGCTTTGGAGTAACTAATTCCCCTTCTTCAGGGAGTTCCTAACTCTCCAGCTGCAGCACATCACTTACCAGGTCTGAAATGTCTTTGTCACTAACTATGTAAGGCCCTCAAATGTTCAAATCTTCTCTGTTTCTGACTATCTGCATGAACAGGTGACCCGCAGCTATGTCTAAAGATGCTGAAGAAATCTTTAGACCTCTCCTGCAGACCGCATATTCCAGGAGGGAGCTCAATCAAATCTACAGCACTGCTCACCATTTTGTATCTGCAGCTAAACAGAGTCTGCATCTCACCATGCAGTGGACTTGCTGCCACATCCTCTTTACATCTCAAGAACTGCAAAACCTGCAGTTCTAATGTGGTAGAGGAAAGCTAATTCTTGGCCTAACTCGAAGAGGCTCTTGTATTGAACAAAATGTACTTTATTATTTGTTAGCAATTAGTTAGAGGTAACACCAACAATGACATGTTGTTATTGAGATTTTAAGGAGGATCAGATGTTAAGTCTTTGACATCCAATGCCATTCAGCCCCCAAATTCCATGTGGCATCTTCATAGTGGATGGTAGCTGAAAGGGCATTGATATGAAACTTTAAAACCATTTCTCTCTTTACAGATACTGCTGGAAGTCTTGAATATTCCCAACAATTTCTCTTTTTGATTTCAGGTTATGAGAATCCAGAATATTTTTGCTCTTTGTGGATTAGCAACACAAATAAATGACCACAATGTCTTAAAAGCTGAAGTGACTTGCTAATGTCCTTTAGGAAAAGAAATGTGCCAATCTTACACGGACTGACCTATACACCTCCAACCCCCTTTACATAGTTTACCCTCATTAGCTATTTTAACTGGTCATCAAGCCACTCAACTATCAATCAGAAAGGCAGACATCACCTTCAAAGGACAATGAAAGATTTGCCATAAATCAAGCACATTCTTAAAAGAAGGAAACCATTTGGTCAATTATGCACTATAGGCAGGAAAGCACATTCTTAGAGCAGCAACATAACAAACTTGAGGTTTTAAGTGGGGTAAGAGTCAATTAGATTAGATTCCCTACAGCATGGAAACAGGCCCTTCGGCCCAACCAGTCCACACCAACCCTCCGAAGAGTAAACCACCCAGACCCATTTCCCTCGGACTAGTTGGCCTAACACTATGGGGCAATTTAGCATGGCCAATTCAACTGGCCTGCACAACTTTGGACTGTGGAGGAAACCCACGTAGACAGAGGTAGAATATGCAAACTCCACACAGACAGTCATCCAAGGCTGGAATCGAAGCTGGGACCCTGGTGCTGTGAGGCAGCAGTGCTAACCACTTGCCACCCCCAGTGAGATAGGTGAGATATGTGAGATGAGTGAGATATCTTCCACAGCCAAGCATATCCTATTGTAGTTCCAGTTAAGAAGTGATGGAAAAATCTGTGCATTAACATATAGAGCTAAAGAATTTAGTCAAGTTTCAGTTTCTCTTTTATACACATGTAGGACTCAAACTCTCCTGAACTCATTCAAAGTGTAACATTTCATTCAATTCCTTTTTTTTTACAAAATGGCCTGTCACCACTTCAGGTATTTACAAATTACAAAACACCTTACTTGAATTAAAAACTGAAACTTGCATCATTTTAATCTGAATATGGAGGTACATGATAGCTACACAGCTCTGTTTAGAGGAAATAAGATTTGTCTCTGTACTCATGATTACACGTGATTTTTTTTGGCCTTTTTGTCAGCTGGAAGTGCCTTGTGCAAAAACACAGACCTAACACCATGGATTTTAAATGGAGAATAACAATCGGATTTCCTCCCACATGTCATTTATATCTGGTGATGCAGTATTTGGAAGTGAGAGTGGTGGCGTGGTGACTCAGTGGTTAGCACTGCTGCCTCACAGTGCCAGGGACTCGGGTTCAATCCCAACCTCGGGTGACTGTCTATGTGGAGTTCCCAGTGTCTACGTGGGTTTCCTCCCACAGTCCAAACATATGCAGGTTAGGTGAATTGGCAATGCTTAATTGCCCATAGTGTTCCAGAATGTATAGGTGAGGTTCATCGGCCAGGGGTAAAATGTAGAGTAATAAGGTAGGGGAATGGGTCTGGATGGATTACTCTTTGGAGGGTCAGTGTGGACATGTTGGGCCGAAGGGCCGGTTTCCACACTGTAGGGAATCTATGAAAATAGAAATCCTGCTGAGAAATCTGGAACATACTCAAGATGGGTGCAACATTTTCTCATCTTTAAATGTCACTGTTGGGTGCTGTATTTTAAAATAAACAAGTTTTGCATGCAGAGATTCATCATTAGGATCTTTCCTTTAAAGGTAAGTTGGACATTACATTGGCTAGCTGTGTGTATTTGTTCATATGCATTGCTGTGTTTTTCTCAATTAATAAATCATAGTGCAGTGAAATGTTCTGTCAGCTTGTGCTATCACCTTTTCCATTATTATTTAAATGGATGTGGCTGGTAATAAAAACTGGCTTTGAACATGATAAGCAATTTGCCACCAACTGGGGCATTAGTTAGTTTGCTGTACAGCTGGTTTATAACATAGAAGTACTCGAAAGCATGGCTTGAAACCTGCACTGGCTGAGGTTACCGTGAAGGATTCTCCTCCTCAACATTTTCCACTTGCCTGAGGTGAGATAACACTTTGCTTAACCCACGGTCAGGTGTCTTTCTCTCTCTAATAAGAGAGAAGTCCTATTATCTGGTAGGACTATGGCCACCTTACCTTTACCACTTTCTGTCTTACATTGATTGACAGGCACTAAACTCTGATTTCCTCTTGTTGTCAAGTGTAGTCTGTTGTTTGGATAACAATGATCAATATCAATGCTTGGCTGGGTTTCAACACAGAGGTGTTTTGTTTTCAAGAAACTGTAATAACAGATTTTCCCGTTGATTTCTTATTTATTGACACAATTTAATAGAATTGCAAGTATTGCAATCTTTAATCCAAATGGCAAAATGCTTTTTTAATTCACTGACATGAGGATTCATTTAGATGGTAAGAGGTTTGTGTTTAATTTTCCCAAGAAAAGAGAGGCTTTTCAGGTCACACAGGGTTAAGGACAGACTTGAAGTTAACAGCCTCAGGCAAAGCGTTATCAATTTTCCAGGTCTTCCCAGAACAATGTAATGTGGTAATGACTATGGAATAGAAAAACTGAAACCATATGAACAGGACATTAATTAATTAATTCAACTGACTGATAAATGTGAAATTGAATTTAGTGGCCATAAAACTATCAGATAGCCATATAAACCATAATAGCCATAAAGTTTGTCTGTATTTGAGTGGCTCTGTAGTACCACTATTGATCAATTTGCTTGAATCCTAAAGAGTATTTCTAGCAGAGTGGGCTACCACAGTAGTGAGGGTGTCAGCAAGTCAGAAAAAAAATACTTGACCTTGTTCCCACCAATCTATCGGTTTTAAGTGCATTTATCCATGACAGTATTGGGGGAGTTAATGCACCATCTTCACACTGAGGATATTCTCCAATGTGTTGTGTACCACTGTGCTAAATGAGATAGATTTTGAATGCTGGATTAGTGGTGCTGGAAGAGCACAGCAGTTCAGGCAGCACCCAAGTAGCTTTGAAATCGATGTTTCGGGCAAAAGCCCTTAATCAGGAATTGGGCTTTTGCCCGAAACATCGATTTTGAAGCTCCTTGGATGCTGCCTGAACTGCTGTGCTCTTCCAGCACCACTAATCCAGAATCTGGTTTCCAGCATCTGCAGTCATTGTTTTTACCTCGTAGATTTTGAATGCATCTAGCAACGCAACACTGGATGTTCAACAGGTGCTGTGAGCTGTCAGCAGCAACAGAATTGTATTTAACTACAATTTGCAAAGCATATCAGATACACTGAATCCACCATTGAACAAGCCAGAGGATCAACCCTGGTTTAATGAGGTTTGCAGGAGGGCATACCATAAGCATTACTTGGCAGACCTAAAATGAAATAGTGCAAACTGATGAAGATACATCACAAGTTTGAGTTAAAATCACAGCCAGAATCCATTGACCTGCATATTTAAAGTTGGTGGCCATTCAGTATAGGTCACCTGCTCAAAAGACAATCAAACCAGGATTGTTATGATGCATGTGTAAATTCAATGGGCAAGTCAGCTATGTCATTTTAACTGTTGACCCAGTGTTAAAATCTCCTCCAGATACCGTTTACACTGCAGTGGAATCCTTTTGCAAACAGAATTATTTGCTTAGCAACTACTGACATTCTTATTGAACATTTCCCTCAGGTGAAATACACGGGGTTTCAGCTTCACAGATCCCTCATGCTTGGTGGTACTTTTCAATTAATAGAAGCTAAAAAAGGAAATCTGGCATAAAAAATGTCCAAAAAAATAAGTATACACCCAATGCACCCTGCGATGCTTCATTTGTAATGTGAGAGAGCAGAATATGACACAGACACAGACAACAATCTCATTACAGCTGCAATTAACTACTTCCAAATTTATCAATAATTTACTTACTGCTGGTGTCTGTTGTCACCCTTTTTGGTAGGATGATCAGTACAAGGGATAATATTTAATATTTCAGAAGGAGGGTGATTAAAATGCTAGGAAGCACCAGATGGCTTATCCAAAGAGAATAAGTAATGTCAGCCTGCACTTGCAATGACTGAACTATTTCCCTGTGATGCAATCAAAAATAAAGCTCTATTAACAATGTAAACATCCCTCTTTTGAGCTAATGTTGGAACTGGAATTGACATTGGGATTAAAGATTCGATTATAAAATGAATGTTACCTTTGTACACTTAAGTAAAATTGTACAATTTAAAGAATTTATTTTAACTGTACACAACGTGCAATAGAGATGATCTTCCACCTGCCCTTTAAATTTACTCCTCTCCTGTCTTGAGAGAAGTGAATTTGCATTAATAGTGTGCATGTGCCCAAATACTCAATTTCATTCTCAGCAGGTGAAACTCTGAGCTGAAATTGTAATCTGATTTGGACCATGTAATGATTGGAACCAGATGATAGCAAGGTTCTTGATTGGGGTTGTTAACCCAGGCTGATCAGAAAAGCCTTCACTGACCAATATAACCAGGAGGTAAGAATCTCCACAGCCAGTGAACTCTGCACTGTTAAATAAAGAGTGACTTGATGAAGGGACACTGCCTCTCTGCAGTTATTTCAGACTGACAAAAGGTTCCACAATGACAGAGGTCCTCCAATTTCTCATCCAGCACTATGGTACTACACTGATGTAATAATTCAGTGCACGTGAATTCAAATTCCACTCTGACAATTTATCAGACTTAATTCAACAAGTCAATCTTTTTCTAAGAGGAAAAATGACAATGAAATTGTGAGATTGTATACCACTTCAGTTTTCTAATGTCAAATTGTCTTTACTGAACAAAGTTGAGCTTTTCATTCAAAGTTCAGCCCTCCCAGTAATCAGGTTTGAATATGGCCATGCTCATTAAAACTTGAGAGAGATGTACCAACATCAACTTTACAATGGAATTATTATTCCCAATGTCAAGTTTTTTTCCCAAATTAGTTCAAAAGGACTCTATTTTGATTATATCATAGGGAAATAGTTCAAACATTGAAGGTAGAGTCTGACATTTTGTATCCTCTTTTGGGAACCTATCAGGTATATCCTAGTCTTCTAAACACTCTTCTTTTGAAATATTAACTGTACCTTTATCTGTGGTGGAATGGGTGTTGACTACTCAGTGGGCAATTGATATCCTCAACTAGGTAATTAATTCCTATGTAAGTGTTTCATTCTGCTGCCTCCAGAATTTAACTAGAGGTGGGATAGTCCCATACTACAAGGCAGCCTGCAAGTTACCCTGCCTGGGTGGGTAGTGAGCAGGGCTGTCCCTGCATTTTAGAACCCATTGGCACATCTGAATGGCCTCTGAAGTATAATGTTGCTTTCTGTTTCTCTCAATACATGACCTCTCAAACAATAGTTTCAAATACCTTGTACCTACCAGTTTGGCACCCAGTGAGATACCCAGACACCTATCCAAATTACACTGTGCCTCTGCCCATTATTTCCTTCAATTTTGATATGGCTGCGTGGTTCTCTATGCATGGTAGTGACACCAATCAATGTGTGGAACATCAAAGTGGCTGTGCATATGTGCAGCTTCAAGGAAACATTGCCTCTATCCAGAAACTCTGGAGAGCTGCCAAATGACAACTTTGTGAGGAGGAACCTCCTGTTTTAATGGGGTGGAAACCTCACATTTGGTGGCTTACTGACCAGATTTTATAGCTGGAGAAAGAAATCTGGCACATTGTATAATTTAACTGAAGACCTGGACAATTATCAGGTTTGGGCTGATACAGGGCAACACAGTGTCTCAGTGGTCAGCACGACAACTTCACAGCACCAGCGACCCAGGTTTGATTCCAGCCTCGGGCGAATGTCTACATGGAGCTTGCACATTCTCTCCGTGTCTGTGTGGGTTTCCTTCAGGTGCTCGCATTTCCTCCCACAATCCAAAGATGTGCATGTTAGGTGGATTGGCCTTTTTAAACTGTCCATAGTATCCAAGGATGTGTAGGTTAGCCATGGGAAATGCTGGGTTACAGGAATAGTGTCGGTCTGGATGGGATGGCCTTCAAGAGGTTAGTGTGGACTCCATGGGCCAAATGGCCTACTTCCACAGTGTATGATTCTATAATTCTGATAAGAGGCAACTAGCATATGTGCCGGTCTATGGCAATGATCATGTTAAACAAGCGAGAATCTAAACAGATCCACTTGACATTTAATGGCATCACCATCACTGAATCCTTCCCTGCCCCTATCAAAATTTCAGAGGTTGCTACTGACCAGAAATTGCGTTAGACCAGCCATTTAAATCATGCTGGGAAAAGATCAGGTTAAAGACTGGGTATTCTGCAGTTAGCAACCCACCAAAGCATGTGTAATATCAAAAGGCATGAGTGAGGAGTGTAATAGAAAACTCCCCACATGCCTAGATGAATGCAATTTTAACATCACTTGAAAATGTTGATTAATCCAGGACAAAACAGATGTCTCATTTATCAGCTTAAACATTCACCTCCCTCCATCACAGATACATAGTACCATCTAAAAGATACACTGCAACAAGTCACCAAAGCTGCTTCGACAGTACCTTCAAAACTTGTGACCTTTACCTAGAAGGTCAAGGGCAGCACATGCATGGGATCAACACCATCTGAAAAGTCTCTTCCGAGTCACATATCATCCTGACTTGGATCTATAACAGGTTTCTGGGTCAAAATCCTGGAACTCCCTTCTTATCTGCATTGGGAGTGTACCTACAACAACTACAGCAGTTCAAGAAAGAAGCTCACTGACACTTGCTCAAGGACAACTAGGAATGGACAAATGGGCAATAAAGCCAGCAATTACCATCTCCCATGGAAGAACAATAACTAAGTAAACACAAACCCCTAGATGGACAATAAATACTGCCTAGACATGAAGAGTCAAATACATTGAAATAATCAATAATCAAAACAAGTTCTTTACATGTGAGCATATAAAATATGGTCAGTAGTCTACAGCATAACTTATCTTAGGCAGAAGACAGCTTGAACAAAGTTATCATTCCTGGAGCACAATCTGGTGCAGAAATCTTGGGATCTTTTCTCCCCTTTCAAGTTTCAGGACATAAAAATCTACATTGTTACACTGCAGCTAATATATCATTGTTAGATTTATTTTCAACATCCAACTGAAACATCATTCTTTTTCTTGCCTCAACTTTGAAAAGGTAAATTGAAAGGTAAAGAAGTTCAACTATAATCTCACTAGTCAAGAATGGGGAGAGAAAACAAAAATAGAGAGTTGGAAACATTTGAGGAACTAATTCATAAGTTTCAATGACTTTACATTCCCTTAAGTAATAAAAATCTCCCAGGAAAAGAGGCCAACACAGTGGGTTAAAAACCCAAATACTAAAGAAAGAAGCTTATGATTTTGCCAAAGTCAGTTGTATCCCTGAAAATTGAGATGATTTTAAAATTCAGCTAAGGATAATAATAAGTGATAACAAATGTTGATGTTCAGAGTAATTTGGGTATCTTTGTACAAGAATCTCAGGACGTCAATATGCAGGTACAATAAGCAATTAGGAAGGCAATCAGTATGTTTGCATTAATGTAAAGAGATAAAATATAATAATAATAATAAGGAGGATTTGCTATGATTATATAGGACTTAGAGACCACACCTGGAGTACTATATATGTTCTTGGTATATTAGGAAGGTGTGTGAGCTATCAATTTGTGCCATTGGGTATTTCTTTCTTTCTTTGAGCACTATGCTGCTAAATGTCTGTTTAACTCGCTAGTGACATATAATGGCAGTGAAACAGTACTACCAAAACCTTTATCATCAGATTGAACACATCTGCTAGCCCAGGAATCATTGAGGAGAGATTAGCCCTATAGTATCTGACATTAAAAAGAATGAGATGTGATTTCACTGAAACATAAGATTCTTGGAGAGTTTGCCAGGATAAACGCTGAGAGGTTGTTTTCCTCTGGGTGGTGAGTATAGAACTAGGAATCATGGTCTTCAGAGAAGGAATTGGTCATTTATGATTGAGATGAGAAAACGTTTCTTCACCCAGAGTGTCATGATTGTTAAAAAAAAAACCTCTCGAACCAAAACAGGAATGAATGGCTATATTTAAAATGGAGATCGGGAGAATTTTGGGGACTCAAGAAATCAAGGCGCAAGAGAATAAGGTGAGAAAGTGGAGTTGAGGCATATGAGCCATGATCTTACTAAATGACGGAAAAAGTTCAATGAACGTATATTCTTGCATCTATTTCTTATGTTTTTACAAAATTTGAAGCAGAGAATCTCAATACAGAACATGAGAGAGGTAAAGACAAAACATCAAAAATAACACAAACTCCAAATTTCTGTGTCTTTATTTTCACTTAAATTAAGTATTTTCTGCAGGTATGAGTTTTCAGATATGAGTTTTAAACTGGGAAGCTATAACTTGAAGTGATCTCTTTGGGAATTTGTGCATTACTGATGATATATTAGGAATGTGTGTGAGCTATCAATTTGTGCCAGTGGGTATATCTTTCTTTCTTTGAGCAGTATGCTGCTAAATGTCTGTTTAACTAGCTAGTGACATATAATGGCAGTGAAACAGTACTACCAAAACCTTTATCAAATAAGTCTGTCGAGTAGATTGAGAGTTGAATTTACAAATATAAAGCAGATGGGTAAGGCTCCAGTAATGTGTGTTCATAAAATTAGCTTTATTCAAAATAGATCCTTTTGTCAAAGCTGTACTTGTACTGATAGTAATTCATCTAAACGCAAATTGTGTAAAACATTCAACCCAGTTTACTGGTGATGTTACAAAGACAGTAATCACAGAGAAATACTTTGAAAAGGAAAATCAACACAACAACTATAGAATAAAAAAAATAGCTGAAGAAGTCTTTAATTTCATGGTTCGGACTGGATTTGGCTTTTTTTCCACCTTTACCTCTTTGATGGGGAAGAGAATCCTTTAGTACACCACAGCTGTCGTTGAAGCAGTTAACAGGAATTAGTCAAAGCACGAGTGAACACCATTTTTAGATTACAGATTGTGCTTCGTAAGCTGTCACCCTGCAGTCATCTTTTAATGAAGTCCCAGTGTGTAGTGGAGGACGTATGTTGTCACATACTCATGGCACAAGTGGCTGCTGTCAGCCGTCAGGAGAGGGAAAGGAAGAAACATTTTTCTTTCCATTGCAATTACTGCAGCCAAATACTTTTCATCAATATCATTTTGCAAGGTGAACTATTACAAAGCTAACCTCAGCTTCTGAACAGTAATATCTTGGTTATTAAGTGGTTAGCCAAGTTGTGTATAGGTTACACCATATCTATGACCGTAATTGCAACTAGGTTCTGTTTCCACTGGGTTAGCTCTTGGTGCCTTACGATTCTCTACTTATTTCATGTGACATTGTTTTATTATTAAATGATCATGAAACATTAGTGAGACTGACCAAATCTTCCAGTGCAGAAAAGGGCCACTCTCGCAATCAAATTGCATAACCCCTTTGTAAAGCTTTCATAGAGCACTCTTGGAATGGGATTGAAGCATTCATGTAAAAGACAATTAAAATGTCATAGTTAAGTACAAAAAAAAATCAAGTGAGTGGAGTGTTAACATTTCTAACTAAAGGGCTACGTACAAAAGGATGAGAATATTGCTTCTGCTGTACAAAGCCCTGGTTAGACCACACCACACAGTTACAACAGTGGGTAGTTCTGGGTATCACACTGGGGAATAATTTGGTTTTGGAAGGATTATTGTACTAGAATTTTATATGGTTCAAAAGGGGTGAAAGGTTTCTGAGGGAATGTGGGGTTTGAGATAATAATCAAATGAGCATGATCATATTAAATGGCCAAGCATGCTCAAGGGGTCAAAAGCTCTACGTCTGCTCCTGACTCAAATACTCACATCAGAAAATTTTACAGAGATTTGAGCAGAGTTGTTTAAAACAAAACTGATATCTGTCCCATGTGTGTCCGCAGAGAATTGTGAAACAGGTAAATTATACCACAGTGCTCATATATTAGAGATTTGTTTAACTGAGGTTGGTTATTATGGTTTTGCAGTAACAGGGTCAGGAAAACTCTCAATTCATTGTGGATATTTGGGAATACAAGTACTGCAAGATCCTCTCCGAGACACACATCACTGTGAAAAATATATTGCTGTTCCATCACTGTCTCTGGGTTGAAATCCTGGAACTTGATCCCTAAAAGCAATTACTCTTTTACCAAGTAGGGCTCGGAAAACAGCAAGGGAAGGCAGTGGGTAGATGACTTGTTTTCATTCTGCCGTGCCATTGCCAGAACACAACTAAGCCACTTCAGAAGGCAATTAAGTGCCCTTTCTGTCTCTGGATATCTTTATTCTAGCAGTGGTGGACCCTTCATCATATGGGAAGACCACCAGATCTTAGACACACTTTGGGTTGCAGGCAAGTGTCCCACCCACACACTACTCTCACCCCATTTGAAATAGGCCACTCAGCCCACTGAGTCTGCTCTGTTCTGCCATGCAATAAGATCATGCCTGATAAAACCATAAGAAATAGGCGAGGAGTTGGCTGTTCAGCCCCTTGAGCCTGGACCACTATTCGCTAAGACCATGGCTGATCCAACACTCCTCACTTTCACTTTACTGCATTTTCCATGACCCCTGATTTGATAATCCTCAAACCCACTTTCTTGCCTTTTTCCAATAACTCTTGACTCCCTTGCTGATTAAAAATCTGTCTATCTCAGCCTTGAATATTCTTAACAATCCAGCTTCAACAGCTTCTGTTCGAAGTTTAAAATGGTAAGGTTGGATGGCATTTATTTTAATGCAAGGAGTCTTGTGAGTTGGGTATTTCTCCACTGCCCATGTATCTTTCTTTAGATAAAGGACCCAAAACTGTTAACAGTATTCCAGCTGTCGTCTGATTGGTTCTTTTTATAGTTTAACAAACGCTCCACTTATATGGCCTAATCAGTGGAATCTTCTTAAGGTATCATCATTCGTTATTGCAGTAATCGACTCCTTGATCAATAATTTGATACCACCTTCTCTTTTATACTCCTCCATCACTCACCTAAAGATTCTACGTCCTGAAATATTGAGCAGCCCAATGTGTCCCTTCCTCAACATGTATCTGTGACGACTATGGTGGTCAACGTCTTTGATTTATCTTTCCTACTCGCAAGACTGCTTGCATTAAAATAAATGACATTCAACCTTGACACTTTAACCTTAAAAGTTGTTAGAAGTGGCAACATTAACTGTTACTTGGATAAATGTTTATTAATTAAGAAAAGACAGTCTGTAGTTGTCAATAGTAAATTGTGATGAACTAATTTGACTAAACTTTTTGATAAGATGGAAGAGTGGGATGATGAGAATAACGTGCTTGGTATGGTGTCCCTGGACTTTCAAACATTAGTACATAACAGGTTCTTGGAATAGCACAGATGTGAAATTGGCTAAATGTCAAGAAGCAGAGAACTGTGGCTAACAGCTATTTTTTGTACAAAAGGGTAGCAGGTTTTTTAAAAAATTATTTTGGGAATTAGGGCATCACTGGCTAGGCCAGTATTTATTGCCCATTTCAGCGTCAACGAAATTGTTGTGGATCTGAGTCACATGTAGCAATTCCCTTCCCTAAAGGACATGAGTGAACTAGTCGTGTTTTTAGTTTTTGTACTACTGCTATTCTTAATGTATGTGGGCCAAGCGCAGGCAGGTGGGACTAGTTTATTTGAGTTTATGGTCAGCATGGACTGGTTGGACCAAAGTGTCTGTGTCTGTGTTGTATAACTCTAATTAATTATCTAAACTTGGGTTTGCATGGCAAAATGTCAACATTTACATATAAGACTGAACTTGGAATATTGTGAACTTTAGGGAGGGTGGTGACAGACTTCACGAGAACTTGGACACTTTAGCAGACACATGTAGATGAAATTTATAGGATTGGAGGGACTGGGACAAACATGCTAAAATTGCTGAAGATGCTAGTTCAGATTGGAAAAAATGGTTAATGAGACATTTAAAATCCTTGGCTTTATAAACAGAGCATATGGTACAAAAGCAAGGAGGTTTTGGTGAACTTTTATTGAACAGCTGCAACTAAAGTATTTTGTCCAATTCACAGCACCACTTCAGGAAGGATATGAAGGCAAAAGTCTGCAAACCTTTGCATTGAATGAATCTTGGTTGATTGAATTTTTCTGATGAAAAGTTTTTTTTCTCCAGCTCAATCCTGAGGATAACGCATGTGTAATTCTGCCTATAAATTGAATTTATTATCATTTCATTCATTTGGAACCAAACATGGAATACTTTACAAGAAAAGGTTCAATTGTTCTTGTAAATTCAATTTCTCTCTCAACATCAGGTTACAAAAGAATGTAAGAAAGTGTGCCGACAAAAAAATGTTAATTTGGTAATGCTATGACAAAGGCTCTATGTAAAATAGCAGAACCAGCATTGCAATAGAAAGAGTGATGAGATTGTGCAACCGATGGATCAGGTTCTAGTTCTGCATTCCTGCCATATCCACTCATGAATGATGGTGGATAATTCAACAACTTAATGGAGAAGGAGTCGCCATAAAGACCATTAGACCTGGAAGCAGAAGTAAGCCATTTGGACCACTGAGTCTGTTCCCACCAATCAATGAAATCATGACTGATCTGATGATCTCAACACTTTTTTTTTGTCTTAACCTCACAGCACTTGATATTCTTACTATTTAAAAATCTGTCTATCCCAGCCTCGAACACATTTAATGGACTATTGAGGTTAAATCATTGCTGTAAAGAATTCAACAAATTCACACAAGTCATGAAAGAAACTCCAACAACACTGAAGAAGCTTAGTACCATCTAGGACAAAGCAGTTGCTTGATTGAGACCATAACCTGGGCAGCACGGTGGCACAGTGGTTAGCACTGCTGCCTCACAGCGCCAGCGACCCGGGTTCAATTCCCGCCTCAGGTGACTGACTGTGTGGAGTTTGCACGTTCTCCCCGTGTTTGCGTGGGTTTCCTCCGGGTGCTCCGGTTTCCTCCCACAGTCCAAAGATGTGTAGGGTCAGGTGAATTGGCCATACTAAATTGCCCGTAGTGTTAGGTGAGGGGTAAATGTAGGGGTATGGGGTGAGTTTCGCTTCGGCGGGTCGGTGTGGACTTGTTGGGCCGAAGGGCCTGTTTCCACACTGTAATCTAATCTAATCTACATCAATCAAACATTCATTCCATCCACCACCAACCAACAGTAGTAACAGTGTGCACCATCTACAAGATGCACCGCAGAAATTCAACAAGCTCCTTAGTCAGCAACCTCCAAACACACAAACATTACCATCTCGAAGGACCAGATCAGCAGTTATATAGAAACATCACAACGTGCAAGTTCCTCTCCAAACCACTCACCATCCTGACTTTGAACTATATTGCCATTCTTCCTCTATATTTCAGTCAACGTCCTGGAACAGAAAACATAGGGGTTCACGCTCGTAGTTCTTTGAAAGTTGTCTTACAGTTAGACAGGGTAGTTAAGAAGACGTTTAGCATGCTTGCCTTCATTGCTCAGACCATTGATTATAGGACTTGAGATGTTATGCTGAGTTTGTACAGGATATTGGTGAGGCCACTTTTGAAATACTGTGAAATACAGGTTCTCATCATCCTGCTATAGGAAGGATGTTATTAAATTGGAGCGGGTACAGAGAAGATTTACCAGAATGTTGCTGGTAATGTAGGGTTTGAGTTATAAGGAGAGGCTGGATAGGCTGGGACTTTTTTCACTGAACCATAGGTGGTTCTGTGGGGATCTAATAAAGGTTTTGAAAATCATGAGAAGCATAGATGAGGTGAATAGCAAAGGTCTTTTCCCGAGGATGGGAAGGGTTCAAAACTACGGGGAATATTTTCAAGATGAGAGGAAAAAGATTTGAAAGAGATCTGAAGGGCAACAGTTTCACACAGAGAGTGGTTCATTTGTGGAATGAACTGTTGGAGGAAGTGGTAGATGCAGGTACAGTTACAATATTTAAAACCCTTTGGACAGGTGCATGAATCAGAAAAGTTTGCAGAGATATGAGCCAAACACAGGCAAGTGGGACTAGTTTAGTTTTGGGAACCTTGGTCAACATGGATGAGTTGGACTAAGGGGTGTGTTCCTTTGCTGTATGACTCTATGACTCTGAGTCTATAACTCCCTCACAAACAACGTTGTGGGTATATATACATTGAATGGAAGGCAGCTCACCACCACATCTCAAAGGAAGTGAATGATGGGCAGTTAATTCTGACTTGGCTAGTTAAGCCCAAATTTCCTGAAAAATATTTTAGTTAGTTAAACATGATTTTCTTTGTCAACCCACCTTTTGCCACTCGAGTGCCAATTCTGTCAAAATAATTACTTCTGGAAGTTTCCCCACTACAAAGTGAAACTGACCTAGCTATCCTTCTAACCACTTTAGAAAAATAATTCTATAGGACTTTAGTTTTTTTCTACCCCAAGTCCAGAGAAGACTAATAGATTGTAATATTCTAGAAACATCCATTCTCTCAGTATCCTTGGATACATTGCATCCATTCTCAATGCCTAACAATTTTAAGACCCGACAGTCTATCCAAGAAAAGCAGAGCTTGCTTGACAAATATATCAGATCAGACAGCATCTGCAGAAAGAAAATAGAGTTCATGGTTTGAGCTCAGTGACCTTTTACCTCCTCCTTATCAGTTTTGAATATTTCTGGTGATACAAATTTCTTGCTATCACCATGGACTGGGTAGAATTGACATCCATGGCAAACAGGTTCAAAATATTCATTTCAGACTTCAGTCATGCCTCATGCCTCCATGTGTAAATTCCCTTCCCTCATGAGCTTTACTCCTCTTTATCATTTTATATGTGCCTGGAGGAGGCTTTGAGATGTTCCTTTATATAGTCAACAGTCTTTTCTCATTGTCCCTCTTACTTCTCAAATATAACACCTCCCTTCTGAACCTTCTACCTGACTACTGTCATTAGCACCCTTTTTCTGCTATTTTAATCTCTAGCCAGGGAGCTCTGGATTTCTTTGCCGTAACCTTCCTTTTTTGGTGGAACAGAACTTGATTATGTCTAAACTTTTTCTTTTCTGATGGTAGCTGAATATTCAGCTACAATTTTTCCCACCATTTGTTCCAGCTTAACTCCATTCTTGCCTCATTACAGTTGGTTCTCACCCTTTTAATTATTCTTACTCTGTAGTTCTTTATCCTTTAATATCATCATCATAAACTATATGATACAATGATCACAATATTCTTAAATGTCTCCCACTGACATTTGATCCACTTGACCCACTTCTTTTCCAAGAACCAGTTCCAACAATGCATCCTTTGTTATCGTACTGGGCACATACTGTTGCAGTAGAAATTTTCCTGACCACAACTTTCGAACATTTGCCCCTCGCCACTACCACTATCCCAGTCTACATATGGGAATGTGGGAAGGACCCCATTATATCTATGCTGTTGTGTTTGTATCTCTCTTTAGTTTCTGTGCAGATTTGTTCTTCTACATCCTTCCCATTAGTTCGTGGTCTATTGGCCATACTGAGCAATGTAATTGCATCATTTTGTTCCTTACCTCTAGCCAAGCTACTGTTCCAGCAATAAAGTTTCAACTTTGATCTCCAGCATCTGCAGACCTCACTTTCTCCTTCTACATCCTTCCCATTAGCTCGTGGTCTATTGGCCATACTGAGCAATGTAATTGCATCATTTTGTTCCTTACCTCTAGCCAAGCTATTGCTTTATTAACATCTTTTTCTTGCACTGCAATGCTCTCCATAACTAATATCACCATCCCTTCACTTTTCTATCAAAATTTGACCACTTTGGATTCAGGAATATTTAATACCAATTTTTGCTTTTCCTTGAGTCACATTTCTACTATTGTCACATCAAATTTTCACATGCCAACCTGTGCCGCAAACTTCCCAATGCACTCCATGCATTTTCCATAATTTATACAACAACACTGATTTATACTTCATTACTTTCTCCCTTACTCTGACTTCATCTATTGACTTTCCATTCTCTACAATCCGGTAGAAACCTTTCTGCTGACCTTTCCTCCATCATAATATCAGAAGTGGATGTGTTTCATTGATGGGATTGCACAATGTTCAGTGTCATTCATGACATCTTACATTCTGAAGCAGTCTGTACCCATGTACATCAAAAGTAACTCCCCGTTCAGATTTGGGTTAATAAGTGGCATGTGACATACATTCCATGTGAATGCCAGACAATGACTATCACCGACACAAGTAATCTATTTCCCCTTGATATTCAATACTGAATCCCAACAATCAACGTACTGGGAATTTTCATTGAACAAAAACCAAAATGATCTAGCCTTATAAATACAGGGGAACCTCGATTATCTGAAGGACACAGCAGGGAATATTTTGTTTGTTTAATCGAATACCGGATAACATAGTTTAGCCAAACATCGGGGACTTGCGATCTTGTTTGGTTATTCCAAAGTTCAGATAATTGAATGCCGAATAATTGAGGTTCCTCTGTACAATAATTACAAGATTACTCTGTGGTGAGTAGCTTCTAATTCCCAAAGCATGTTTAACATCTACAAGACACAAGTCAGGAGTATGATGGGACATTCTCTACTTGGTTGGAGGAATGCAGCTCCAACAACACTGAAGAAACTTCACATAGTTTAGGAAAACAAATATGTACTTAAGGCACTGGATGGGTTGCTAATCATGTGGGCTGCTTTGTCCTGCATTAGGATTAGAGTCCTGAATGGTGTTAAATTTCTTGAGTGTTGTTCAAGCTGTTTTCAGCTAGGCCGGTAGTGAGTTGCTGAGTCTAAATCCGGGAAATCTCTAGCTGAAAGCATTCTGGTTGTACCTAAAGCAGCTCTGGTCAGACCACGTGTAGAATATTGTGAGCAGTTTAGGTCCTGTATCTAAGGGAGGATGTGCTGACATTAGAGAGGGAGGTTTACAAGAATGATCACAGTGATGAACAACTTGTCATGTGAAGAGCGGTTGAGGACTCTGGGTCTGTACTTGATGGAGTTTAGAAAGATGAGGGGAGATCTGATTGAAACTTATGGAATACTGAAAGGCCTGGATAGAGTGGACGTGGAGAAGATGGTTCCACTAGTAGGAGAGACTAGGACCCAAGGGCACAGCCTCAGAGTGAAGGGATGACCTTTAAGAACTGAGATGATGTAGAATTTCTTCAATCAGAGGGTGGTGAATCTATGGAACGCATTGCTGCAGAAGGCTGTGGAGGCCAAGTCATTGAGTACATTTAAGACAGAGATAGATACACTTTTGATTGGTAAGGGTTACGTGGAGAAGGCAGGAGAATGGAGTGACGAAACACAACAGTCATAATAAAATAGCAGATCAGGCTCGATGGGTTGAATAGCCTATATCCAAGCCTATATCCCCAAGCATAGTTAGGGATGTTGAATAAACACTGTCTTTGACAGCAATGCTTACATCCTGTGAAAGAATATATAAGATATAATATGGCCTTGGCTCATTTTGTGTGTATGTTGCCCTCTGCTTTCAGAAAATAGAATCATTTTTACACTTCAGTTGACATTGAATTGAAAACAAATACTTTAGAGAATGCAATCTAATATAAAAGTTCTCGCTTTTATTTAATATTTTCCAATCCAACGTGAGTTTAGTTGTGCATCTGAGGACTACACTTAATCCAGGAAGAAGATTACTGCAAGTAAATTCCCTGATAATCCTCAGGTCACATAGCACTGCAAGGGCTGATTATTGAGAAAAGAACAGTAGCTGGTTCATAGAGGGGACAAGGTTTACTCTGTGAAGCACTGGAAAACTACTGAACGAGGAAGAAATTCGAGAAAACTTTCAAAACTGAACAATCTGTTGAAAACACATTATGCAGATGAATTTAATGAACCCATCTGCCATTGCCATATTTCATAAAAAAGATCCCCAAACAAAGTTGGAAAGATAGGACAGTGATTACTTGCTGCTCAGAAGGCCCCATTTAATTTTTGGCACACTTTTAGACAGCAGAATGAATGACAGTGGGAACAAAGCTGGATTTCATCCAATTTATACCAGCACAACAATTTTTTTTTTACCGATAAGGAGCTCAAAGACAGGCTGACGGAATGAAGACTTCATAGTAACGATTTGAAGTCTGAGCACTAAGAATACGCAAAGGATGTTGTTGCAATCTCCAATCGATCTATGGTCAATGATGCATGATCATTGGCAGAAGGCTGAGAATAATCAACAGAAATATCAATATAAATTTAAAATTCAAGGAGTTCACTTCATTTTAAAATTCCAAAAAGGCTTAGTTCAGCCTGTCTGGGAAATTTTGTCAAAAATGTTTCTGTGTTATTAGTACAATTTTTTTTTAAATGTTGTATCAACCTGTTTGGTTGTGTGATGTCACACTGCTATGGTCATCATATTCTGAAGTGGGACTTCAACACAGACTTTCAGGCCTAGCAGTAGGGACACTACCACAGCACCAGGTGGTCCACTTTGTGCAACTTTTATCAGTTAACCAATCAATCTCTAAAATCATTCTTTTAACTGTTATTCAGAAAAATTTATATTTGTTAGGCCTTCTATAAATATAGAGATGGAAATGTGTTGCTGGAGAAGCGCAGCAGGTCAGGCAGCATCTAGGGAACAGGAGAATCGACATTTCGGGCATTAGCCCTTCTTCCTGAAGAAGGGCTAATGCCCGAAACGTCGATTCTCCTGTTCCCTAGATGCTGCCTGACCTGCGCTTCTCCAGCAACACATTTCCATCTCTGATCTCCAGCATCTGCAGACCTCATTTTCTCTTCTATAAATATATCCTGCTAGAATAATTTCCTGTTTGCTCATCTTCAGTTTCTCTTCTGAAACATTTCTGTAATACTTATATGCTTTTACTGAATTCCTATGTTCTGTTAACTGTATCATAATTCTAGTGCCTCCTTTGGAAAGCTATTCCAGCTACGAGTCACAAATCCAACTGCAAGCACACTCCATTTGCAATTTGTCAAGATGTGTCCTGGGGAACTTGAATAGTGCAAGTAAGGTCTCACAAATTGTATTTTTAATATCAGATGCTTTCAATAATAAGATGTATTAAAGGTAAGATTGATTGATTTGAGTTGGAAATGTGTTGCTGGAAAAGCGCAGCAGGTCAGGCAGCATCTAGGGAACAGGAGAATCGACGTTTCGGGCATTAGCCCTTCTTCAGGAATTCCTGAAGAAGGGCTAATGCCCGAAACGTCGATTCTCCTGTTCCCTAGATGCTGCCTGACCTGCTGCGCTTTTCCAGCAACACATTTCCATCTCTGATCTCCAGCATCTGCAGACCTCACTTTCTCCTGATTGATTTGAGTATCTAGTGAAGTTAAAAGTTTAATAAAAGCTAAGAAATCCATGACAATTAGCGTTTCTTTCTGGATTAATAATACGTGATACAGAACTGATAAAGTGCAGAAAACAAAGGTAGTTGGATTTAAACAGGCCATTTAAAATTAAATTGACACAGGGTTACTGCACAGGCCAATAATTTGGATGTTACAACACCCATTTTAAGGGACATTTTGAAAAAAAAGCAACGCAGCAAAAGGTACAGAACATGTAATAGAATGTCCCTTTTGAATATTAATACTGAAAAATGGTATGGGAGGAGGGGGATTCATTATAAAATCAGAAAACAGAATTTAGTTTGCAAATACTGGATTGCAAATTGGCTGAGTGACAAGGAACAGTGAGTGGTTAATGGATATTTTTGGGCTGCAGGTAGGTTTGTCCTGCAGTTCCCCAGTGGTCAGTTCTGGGACACTTATTTTCTCTGATAATGGCCTAGACATCTTTACATCTGTCATTAGGAAATGCTGGAGTTTTTATTAAGGAAGAAATAGCAGGGCATTTAGAAAATCTAAATCCAATCAAATAGAATCAACATGACTTTGTGAAAGGGATATCATGTTTGACAAATTTGCTGAAGTTCTTCAATTATATAAATATATGAACAAGGAGCAACAAGCACTTGGCCCTTCCAGCCTGCTCTACCATTCAATAAGATCATGGTTCATCTGATTTTAATCTCAATTCTACATTCCTGCAAACTTTGATCATCGTTTATCCTTTTGCTAAGCAAGAATCTATCTATCTGCTTTAAAACTATTTAAAGATTCTGCAACCACTGCCTTTGAGAAAGGGAATTCCAAAAAGACTCAACCCTCTGAGAGAAATGATATTCCTCATTCCTTTTTATTAGGACAACCTGTTATTTCCAAACTATGACCTCTAGTGCCAGATGCTTCCACAAGAGGAAATCCTTTCCACATCCACCCAATCAAATCCCCTCAGGATCTTGCATTGTACCTCTAACTCTTCTGAACTCCAGAGGATGCAGGCTTAGACTTTTCTCATAAGGCAATCTCTAGTTAAGCCTTCTCTGAACTGCTTCAAATGTACTACATCCTTCCTCAAATATGGTGTACTCCAGATGTAGTTTCCCCAGTGTCTTGTATAAGTGAAGCATAAACTCATTCTTCTAACATTCAATTCCCGTCAAACTAAAGCATAATATTCTACAGAGGAATCTCGATTATCTGATATTCGATTATCCAAATATTAGATTATCAGGCAAGATCGCAAGGTCCCGATGCTAGGCTAAATAATATATCCGGCATTTGATTATCCAGAAAATATTCCCCATCCCTGTCCTTCAGATAATCAAGCTTGCATGATTAGCTGTATTAGCTTGCATGATTACTTGCTGTACCTGCATTGTAACTTCCTCTGATTCATGCATGAGAACATCCAGATCTCTCTATACCTCAGAACTCTGCAACCTCTCAATATTTGGATAATATGCTTCTTTTTCTTTTCTTTATGCCAAAATGGACAATTTTACACTCTCCCACATTGTACTCGAGCTGCCAGATCCTTGCTCATTAACCTATCTATGTACCTTTGTTGCTTCTTATGACTCCTTCACAACTCACTTGCCTACTCATCTTTGCGTGTCAGTAAATATAGTTACCATACCTTCATCTGAAATACATTTTAAAGAGTTGAGGCCTTGGTACCATTTCTGTGGCACAACACGTGACATTCCGCTAGCCTGACACAGCCACATTTATTCCTACTCTGTTTCCTGTCAGTAAGTAGCAAGTAATAGATAGAACTAAGTGATCCTACACCCAACAGATTAGATCTAAACTCCACAGCCCTGCTACATCCAGTTGTGAATAATGATGAGCAATTAAGCAACTCACTAAAGGAGTTGCCTCCACAAAAATCCCCATCCTCAATGATGGAAGTGCCCAGTACATCAGTGCAAAAGATAAGGTTGAAGCATTCACAGCAATCTTCAGACAGAAGTGTTGAGTGGATGATGGATCTCTGCCTCCTCCAGTTGTCCCCAGCATTAAAGATGCCAGTCTTTAGCATTTTCGATTCGCTCCATGTGATCTCAAGAAATGTTTGGAGGCACTGGATACTGCAAAGACAACATTTTCGTAACAGTACTGAAGACTTGTGCTCCAGAATTTGCTGCACTCCTATTCAAGCTATCCCAATAAGTTACTGGCATCTACCCAACAATATGGAAAATTGCTCAGGTTTGCCCTTTCTACAAAAAGCAGGACAAATCCAACCTGCCCAATTACCACCTCGTCAGTCTACTCTCAATCACCAGTAAAGTGATGGAAGGTCTTGTCCTCAAGGCCACATTACACTGTGTTTGGCATCAAGGAGCTGAGTAAAACTGAAATCAATGGTAACCAGGAGGCAATCTATCCACTGGTGGGAGTCATACCTGGTACATAGGTTTTGGTTGATGGAAGTCAGTCACCTCAGCTCCACGACATCTCTGCAGGAGTTCCTCAGAGTCGTGTCCGAATTGCAATTATCTTCAGCTGCTTCATCAATGACCTTTCCTCCATCATAACATCAGAAGTGGGGTTGCTTGCTGATGACTGTAAAATTTTCAGAACCATTCCCATCTCCTCAGGTACTGAAGCAGTCCATGTTCAAACGCAATGAAATTTGGACAATATCAAAGCTTGAGCTGACAAGTGGCAAGTAACATTTGCACCACACAAATGACAGGGAATGACCATCTCCATTCCATGGTCAAATAGAACAATTGTGTCTAGCAAATTTAATTGGGTTTTTTTGAAGAGGTGATGAAAAAGATAGATAAAGGCAGAGTAGTAGACATTTAATACATCGACTTCAACAAAGTTCCGCATGGTACACTAATTAATAAAGTCAAATCACATGGGATCCAGGGACAGTTAGCTAATTGGATACAACATTAACTTGTAGATGAGAGAGGGTGATGGTTGAGGGTTATTTTTCAGACTGGAGACCTGTGATCAGTGCTGTGCTGCAAGGATTGATCCTGGAGTTTAACAGGGACAAAAGTGATCTGTTGTAACCAGATTTCCTTAACTGAACTAGTCCCATTTGCCTGCATTTGGCCCATATCCCTCTAAACCTTTCCTGTCTATGTACCTGTCCAAATGTCTTTTAAATGCTATAATTGCACTTGTCTCTACTAGTTCCTCTGGCAGTTCATTTCAGGTATGCACCACTCTCTGTGTTAAACCATTGCCCATCAGATTCCTTTTAAATCTATCCCCTCTCACCTTAAACCTATGCCCTCTAGTTTCAGACTCCCCTACCCTCGGGGAAGTACTTTGCTTATTCACCTTATCTATGGCCCTCATGATTTCATAAACCTCTACAAGATCACTCCTCAGCGTCTGACGCTCCAAGGAGAAAAGTCCCAGCCTCTCCTTACAACTCAAACTTTCTAGTTTCGGTAACATCCTTGTAAATCTTTTTTGCAGCCTTTCCAGTTTAATAATGCCCTTTCTATAGCAGGGTAACCAGGATTGTATGCAGTACTTCAAATGTGGCCTAACCAATGTCTTGTACAGCCGTAACATGACATCCAACTCCTCTACTCAGTGCTCTGACCAAATACCTTCTTCACCAACATGTCTACTTGTGACATCACTTTCAAGGAACAATGTCCCTGAAACCCTCAGTCTGTCTGTTCTACAACACTCCCCAGGACCCTACCACTAACTGCGTAATCTATCTAGGTTTGTCTTATCAAAATGTAACAACTTGCATTTATCTGAATTAAACTCCATCTGTCATTCCTTGGCCACTGGCCCGGTTGATCAATATTCCATTGAACTCTTAGATAACCTTTGTCTCTGTCCACTATACCACCAATTTTGGTGTCATAGAGTCAGTCAGTCATACAGCAGGAAACAGACCCTTCAGTCCAACCAGTCCATGCTGAACATTATCCCAAAACTAAACTAATCCCACCTGCATGCTCCTGGCCCATAGCTCTCCAAACCTTTCCTATTCATGTACTTAACAAAATGTCTTTTAAACGTTGTAATTGTACCCAATCCACAAATGTACTAACCATGCCTCCTATATTCTCATCCAAAACATTTAGAAAAATGACAAAGAACAGTAAACTTAGCATCGATCATAAATATGAAAACATTCAGCAGGTTCCATAAGGATGCAAATGAAATTTTCACCTTTATTGCAAGAGGTTGCATTTTTAAAAAAATGGGCAATTTTTGTTATAATTGTTCAGGATATTGGTGAGGCCAGTGCACAGTTTTGGTCCCAGCATTTAAAAAATGATGTACTGGCATTGGAAGCAGTTCATTCGTGATTTATTCTGCTGTATATTGGGATGAAGGGGTTGATTTATCAAGTGTAGCTAAACAGGTTAGACTTTTATTTACAAAATTTTAGAACTCTGAGGAGGGAACTTATTGAAACATATGCAATTTTGAGAGGACTTCTCTGGGTCGATGTTGAGATGATGTTTCCACTAGTGAGGGACTCTCAAACAAAGGGACATAATTTTAGAATAGGGGGACTCTAATTTCAAACAGGAGGTGAAGGAATTTCTTCTCCCAGAAGATCATGAATGTCTGAAATTCTCTACCCGAGCAAGGGGTGGCGGCTAGATCACTGAAAGTATTTAAAGAGGAAGTAGGTATTTGAAATATTGGATTATTGAGGGTGATGAGGAGCTCCTGACTCAGAAGTAAGGACACTACTACTGGGCCACAAGAGCCCTCCTATTTTAATTCACACTCGGAAGGAGATGACTGATACTGGTATTATCTCTAGACTATTAATCAGATATTCAGGTTATTTTCTGAGAACTTGGGTTTGAATCCCATCATGCCGATGTTAGAATTTGAATTTGAGAAAAATGTGGAGTTAAGGGTACAATGATGACTATGAAACTGTTCTTGATTGTCAGGAAAAAAAATCATCTGGTTCACTATGTACTCAGAAAAGGTAACTACCATCCTTAGCTAGTCTGGCCCACATGTAACTCCACACCCACAGCAATGTGGATGACTCTTAACTGCTCTCCTGGCAATTAGGGATGGGCAATAAATTTTGGCCGAACAAATGATGCCTCCAACCAATGAATAAATGTTTTTAAAAACTTGTTTGACAATGTCACATATTGGAAGATTAAATGATCCAGCTTTGAAAGACAACGAAACACATTTGGAATACAGACTATATTTCAAGCATCACCTTAGTACAGCAGGAAAAAGACTCTAATTCCCATAAGCTATAAGAACAGAATTAAGCAATTTCCCCATCAAGTCTGCTCTGCCATTTAAATTTGGCTTAGCCCATTCTCCTGCCTTCTCCACGTAACCATTGATCCCCTAACTAATCAAGAAGCTATCTATCTCTGTCTCCGTTTTCTGTTTCAATTTAAATTTACTGATAAAAAGTGTTTTGTTATAATACTATAGGAGTTATTAAAGCTGAGAAAGTTTAAGTTTAGGGTCTGTGAAAGCTCCAGATTCTCAAGCCAGGGAACTGAAGAGTTACATTCAGCCATATTGATGTGAAAGACAAGGGAATACTCTCTGGTGGAGGACTGTAAAGTGATGTTTTCAGGATTACCGAGACTGTTTTTTTACAGTATGTTTCAATATCTTTTAATTTGTATTATATGTAAACAGTTTGGTTTTATTCTATTCTGATTTCATTTCCATTGCATAATAAACTTCTGTTTCCTTGACTCTGAAGTAGTGCATGTTTGTATTTCAGTGAAAGACCACCTTGTGAAAAGCAAAAAAAAATCTATCAAGCCAGATTTCAGTCTGGGATTTGACGGTTACAGTATTAAAATTAAGCTGGTATGATAGCAACATCTAAAAGACACTACTCCAGTCTCAGCTTAAGTATTGCATCCAGTTTTGGATGTTGCATTTCAGGAAGGACGTGAAAGCATTGGAAGGAGTACAAGAAAGGTTCACAAGAATGAGGAACTTTATTTATGAAGTTGGATTGTAGAAGTTATGACTATGTTCCTCGGAAAACTGAAGGCCATGAGGAGATCTGATAAGAGGTATTTAAAATCCTGAGATACCTGAACAGGGTAGAACAGGTAAAACTATTCCCACTCAAGAAAGGATCAAGAATAAGAGGGTATAGATTTAAAGTAATTGGTAAAATAAGCAAACTTGATATTAAGAATCATGGAGTTACAGATGGGAAAATGGTTCGAAGTTAATTGGCCATTCAGGGATATGAAAGGCTGAATGGCCTCCTCCTGTGTGATAACAATTCTGTGATTCGGTGGTGTTTCTAGAGACACTACTATGGGAGAATTCCTCTGTCCCATTTCAGTGATTGAATATCTCTTGATCATGGAATATTGTAAGAACATTTTGAAATGAGCACATCTCGTTTGTTTCAACATCCAGGAAGGTCAGTATGATCAAGTGCACATCCTAATCAGGATATCTTGGTTCTGTCAAGTCATAGATCATTTCTATCCTCAACTACACTCTGTATCACTGAGTAATCATTCTGTCACCATTTGCTGATTAATGCACAATAAATCTCAGCTCACTTTCACTCGAGTTGATACCGAGGTAAGATACTTGAAATAAATGGGCTCAATCTGAAATATTTGACTATTATAATTGTGTTTCAGATTGTCCTAATATCCTTTTCCACTGTCACCTCTGGAAAAAAAACAGAGTGACAATGTAACTGAGCCAACTAGTCAATGGCCACATCCTCTATACTACAGTCAGCTTCCTAATGCACCTATATTCTCTCACCCTTTGAAAACATAAGTTAAAAATTACTGTTAGCAACACTAGTGGATGAATGATTTTGAATTTAAGACAAATATCTTCATTTATTTGTGAACAAATTATCTCTATTAAATAATCAGGTCGAATTTCATGGGTGCATAATATACATTGATCCATTATGTTTGGTAATTATTCTTTCTGCTGTAAAATAACAAAGTGAAATTGTCCTTTTCTTCTCTGAAAATCAAGAAAAATCACTAAATTAGGGAAATGGAGGGTTCAACAATGTTATATGGTTAAAAAGATTACTTTCTGCTGAGACAGTATATGCCAGTTGGAGCAGGACTGGACTGGAGCATTACAGTGCCTTGGGCCAAAGGGTGAAGCAAGGGGGAATTAGCCAGATTATTACTGAGATTATTATTGAGTAATTCCTGCAGGAAGGTGTACATGTGGGCACTGAATCAGAATCGGAGTGTGTCCAAATGTGATTATATAGCTTGCTAGCATTCATTACCTAAAGTTTCATACAAGAATAACTAACTGTGCCAGGTACTGGAAGGCAGACATCACACAAGGAGCTGTACTACAACAGGACTTGGGCTTTGACAAAAATGCAAGGGAAGCAGAGACAGTATCAGAAAATTTGAACATTTTAGGTCACATAACATCATATTTCATTCATTGAAACATCGCCCATGTGACAGTCACAGTGTAATAATCACTCATGTGATATTCTTTCTGCAATTCAGACCATCTCCAGGCCCTTTATTTTTATTTCTATATGCTGTCACACTTGTGGTGACAACGTGATTGCGAAAGGCTACTCATTCCCTGCTTTGGTACACAATGGCCATGGTGGACTGCCGTTGGGGTTTTCAGTTCATGAGGGCCATGTGAAAGATTGTCTT
Organism: Chiloscyllium plagiosum; assembly: GCF_004010195.1. Lineage (NCBI taxonomy): Eukaryota > Metazoa > Chordata > Chondrichthyes > Orectolobiformes > Hemiscylliidae > Chiloscyllium > Chiloscyllium plagiosum. Next base: position 63,794,818 of record NC_057710.1, read on the forward strand.
ACCTGTATCTTTTCAGGAGAAACTCAATGACAAGGACTGCACTCAGCACATGTGGCTCTGACAGAGGTATCAAGAGCCCTTTGGTTGTGACCTTTCAGGCATCTTGAAGGAAACTCTCAGTGCCACCATCATTGTCCCTCTCTTTTCTGCATTTTCTGAACATTTAGCTGCAGTTAAATGTGTCATTCAGCCAGTAAGGAAACTCTCGGATCAAGGTTTTCTCAGATGATAAACACAGAAACCATTTCTGTGGGCCAGAATTTACTTTGCTTCATTCACTGTTGATTCTTAACAATGTTGGCCACTCTGCTACCAATATTCCGGGGGGGGGGGGGGGGGAGATTTGCTAATACTCTTTGGATGGGATTAAACTAATTCAGCCAGGGGATGGGAACCGAAATTGTAGTTCCGGTACACGAGAGGATGAGAGTAGTGAAGTCAGAACTAAAATTTTAAGATCACAAGAAGGCACCGGCAGACAAGACATTGGTTTGAAGTGTGTCTACTCCAATGCCAGGAGCATCTAGAATAAGGTGGGTGAACTTGCAACATGGTTTGGCACCTGGGATTTCAATGTTGTGGCCATTTTAGAGACATGGGTAGAGGAGGGATAAGAATGGTTATTGCAGGTTCCAGGATTTAGATGTTTCAGTAAGAACAGAGAAAATGGTAAGAGGGGGGTGGTGTGGCACTGTTAGTCAAGGACAGTATTGCAGAAAGGACGCTTGAGGGCTTGTCTACTGAGGTAGTATGGGCTGAGATTAGAAACAGGAAAGGAGATGTTGCCCTGTTGGGAGTTTTCCACAGGCCTCCAAATGGTTCCAAAGATGTAGAGGATAGGATAGGAGATAATCCTCAATAGGAGCAAGAGTGACAGGGTAGTTGTTATGGAGGACTTTAACTTTGCAAATATTGACTGGACATACTATCGTTCAAGTACTTTAGATGAGTCAGTTTTTGTCCAATGTGTGCAGGAGGGTTTCCTGACACAGTATGTAGACAGGCCAACAAAGGGTGAGGCCCCATTAGATTTGGTACTGTAATGAACCCAGCCAGGTATTAGATTTTTAGGTAGGTGAGCACTTTGGTGATAGTGACCACAATTCGGTTATATTTACTTTAGTGATGGAAAGGGATAGGTATATACAGCAGGGCAAGAGTTGGAGCTGGGTGAAAGGCAATTATGATGCAATTAGGCAAAATTTGGGATGCACAGGATGGGGAAGGAAATTGCAGGGCATGGCATAATAGAAATGTGGAGCTTATTCAAGGACCAGCTACTGCGGGTCCTTGATAAGTATGTACCGGTCAGGCAGGAAGGAAGTTGTCAAGCGCGGAAGCCATGGTTTACTAAGGAAGTTGAATCTCTTGTCAACAGGAAGAAGAAGGCTTATGTTAGGATGAGATGTGATGGATGAGTTAGGGCACTTAGAGTTACAAGTTAGTCAGGAAAGACCGAAAGAGAGAGCTAAGAAGAGCCAGGAGAGGAGATGAGAAGTCTTTGGCAAACCGGATCAAGGAAAAACCTAAAGCTTTCTATAGTTATATCAGGAATAAAAGAATGATGAGAATAAGATTAGGGCCAATCAAGCACAGTAGTGGGAAGTTGTGCATGGAGTCGGAGGAGATAGGAGAAGCGCTAAATGAATACTTTTCATCAGTATTCACACTAGAGAAAGACAATGTGGTCGAGGAGAATATAGGCTACTAGACTAGATGGGATTGAGGTGCATAAGGAGGAAGTGTTAGCAATTGTGGAAAGTGTAAAAATAGATAAGTCCCCTGGGCCAGACAGGAACCAGGGAGGAGATTGCTGAGCCTTTGGCTTTGATCTTTATGTCGCCATTGTCTACAGGAATAATGCCAGAAGACTGGGGGATAGAAAATGTTGTTCCCTTGTTCAAGAATGGGAGGAGAAACAACCCTGGAAGTTAAAGACTTGTGAGCTTTACTTCAGTTGTGGGTAAAGTGTTGGAAATGGTTATAAGAGATAGGATTCATAATCATCTAGAAAAAAATAAGTCAATTAGGGATAGTCAACACAGTTTTGTGAAGGCTAGGTCATGCTTCACAAACCTTATTGAGTTCTTTGAGAAGGTGACCAAATAGGTGGATGAGAGTAAAGTGATTGATGTGTGGCAAATGGAGTTTAATGCGGAAAAGCGTGAGGTGATTCACTTTGGAAGGAGTAACAGGAATGCAGAGTACCAGATTCTGGATTAGTGGTGCTGGAAGAGCACAGCAGTTCAGGCAGCATCCAAGGAGCTTCGAAATTGACGTTTCAGGCAAAAGCCCTTCACTTCTTGGTGGTTTAGATGAGCAGAGAGATCTGTGTCCAGGTACATAGATCCTTGAAAGTTGCCACCAAGGTTGATAGTGTTGTTAAGAAAGCATACGGTGTATTAGCTTCTATCAGTGGAGTAATTGAGTTTCGGAACCATGAGATCATGCTGTAGCTGTACAATACTCTGGTGCAGCCACATTCGGAATATTGCGTACAGTTCTGGTCACCACATTATAGGAAAGAATCAGAAGCTTTGGAAAGGGCTCAGAGGAGATTTACTCGAATGTTGCCTGGTATGGAGGGAAGGTCTTATGAGGAAAGGCATGGACTATTTTTTAAATGGTGAGCAAAGTCATAAAGCCAAAGTACAAAGGGATCTGGAAGTGCTAGTCCAGGATTCTCTAAAGGTTGATTTGCGGGTTGAGTCCATGATTAAGAAAGCAAATGTAATGTTATCATTTATCTCAAGAGGTTGGAATATAAAAAGCAGCGGTGTGCTTTTGAGACTTTATAAAGCTCTAGTTAGGCCCCATTTAGAATACTGTGTCCAATTTTGGGCCCCATGCCTCAGGAAAGACATACAGGCACTGGACCGTGTCCAGCGGAGATTCACATGGATGATCCCTGGAATGGTAGACATAAAATAAGATGGTCAGCTGAGGATCCTGGGTTTGTATTCATTAGAGTTTAGAAAGGTGAGGGCAGATCCAATAGAAACTTACAAGATAATGCATGGTTGGATTAGAAAGGTTGGAGGCTGGGAAGTTGTTTTGATTAGGCGGGGAGACTAGGACCCATGGGCATAGCCTTAAAATTATATGGGGTCAATTTATAATGGAAATGAGGCAACATTTCTTCAGCCAGAGTGTGGTGGGCCTGTGGAATTCATTGCCATGGAGCGCAGTGGAGGCCAGGATGTTGGGTGTCTTCAAGGCAGAGATTGATGAATTCTTGATCTCACAAGGAATTAAGGGCGACGGGGAGAGTGCGGGTAAGTGGAATTGAAACACCCAACAGCCATGATTAAATGGCGGAGTGGACTCAATGGGCTGAATAGCCTTGCTTCCACTCCTAGGTCTTATGGTCTTATGGTTCATGTGGACTTGAGGCTGTTTTCATTAGAGCAAGAAGTTTGAGAAGTGAAGTAATTGAGACATGTAAGATAATCAGGGGGTTAGATGAGTTGGACAGTGAGAGCCTTTTTTCTCAGATGCAATGGCTAGCATGAGGAGGCATAGCTTTAAATTGAGGGGTGATAGATTTAGGACTGATGTCAAAGGTAGTTTTGTAACTCAGAGAGTAGTAGGGGTGTGGAATGCACTGCCTGTAATAGTAATAGACTCGCCAACTTTAAGGGCATTTAAATGGTCATTGGATAGGCATATGGACAAGAATGGAATAGTGTAGGTTAGATGGGCTTCAGATTGGTTCCACAGGTTAGCGCAATATCGAGGGCCAAAGGGCCTGTAGTGCTTGGTAATGTTCTATATTCTTATAGAGGCTATTATGAATGCATATGACATAGCAATCATGACACAATTCCCAAAGATGCACTTCTCCATCTTCTGGGCACACTGCCCCTGGAAATTCTGACAGATTTTCCTCAAGTATCCTCTGTGTATGATCACTGAGAATCAACACCTGTGTCCTGCTGAGCATAGCTGAAAGTATTCTCAGAGATGGAGTCATTCCATAGCTGCTTCTGCTGTGTCTCATAGCCCCAACTCCTGCTTACATGTAATGTGCTGCTCACCATGTGCTTATCTATCTGGGCTGGTGGACACAATGAGATCTGGATCAGTGGTGCTGGGAGAGCACAGCAGTTCAGGCAGCATCCGGGCCTTTGCCCGAAACGTCGATTTCAAAGCTCCTCGGATGCTGCCTGAACTGCTGTGCTCTTCCAGCACCACTAATCCAGAATCTGGTTTCCAGCATCTGCAGTCATTGTTTTTACCACAATGAGATCTGTCTATCTAAGCAGGTAGAGCATCTGCAGAGATCATGGGACTGTCTCTCCTCAGAGTGATGCTCTTCTTCTGAGGACTGCATACTTTAATTTTATCTCCTTTATGGCTCTGCAATATTCCCATAGGTGATAAAAGACAAACATTAGAACTGCATGCAGTGAAACCAAGTTGGCATAATGCAAATTAAGACCATTAATGTACCAGCAATGTACTCTGCCCCTCCTGCCAATGAGAAAAGGCTGACAGATAGAAGTGTGAAGAACGAAGTGATACTGAGGATTGCAGTGAGACATTTGAAGAGAGTGGCTCTGGGCTGCTGGTGCACGCTGGCACTACCTGTTGAGATGGAAGCTAAGAGAAGGTAGAAAAAAAAGAAATTTATGTGACATCCAGCTTATGAAGCCCAGAGGTTTGCTGCACAAAGACTGCTAAGTAGTTGAGAGAATGATGGCTGTCTGTTGAGACGATAGGAGACTCATATTGTCAAACTTCAGGATGCTATTGAAACCTGTACATCACTGAGCCTGTTGATACATCCCACTCAGTTATTCACCTCCTGTGTAAGTTAACTGATGAAGCTGGCTGGTCTCCTGCCATTCTCTGGAGAGAACAGTACTCTGTGGGCACTGATTGCTTTCAGCCTTACCTCCAGCGACATGTTCATGAACTAAAAGCCAGCTTGACTACATAAACCATGCATTGCCTTCCTGTCTTCTGCCTGGCACTTGAGTGTACTGTAACACTCAGTGACACCATTGTGAGTGCTGCCCATGTCCCTCTTAAGCATTCCTGAATTAGCTACATCATCCTGTTCTCACTAATTGATCAGTGAATCTCGAGGTGGGATTTGAGAAAGAGCAACAAGAGGGCCACTTAATCAAGGCATTGGGTTCATAACCCACAAATCGATCTGCTGTTGCTCTAGGGATTAAAGCAGCAAGTTATTCCTACCTAGTGTTCCAATGCTGTTTTTGTCATATTCCAGTTAGACTGACCTTATGCCTGGCAATTTGGTTCCTGCAGTCACCACGTTTTGTTTAAAATTCTTCTGATATCCCTACACTATATCTATAATGGTTCAGTACCTTTCAGGAAAAAAAAAGCACTTCAGTTATTGGATGCCATCACAAAAAGTTAATAATGAGACAACAGGAGGAGCAGTGCAGCTGATGATTCTAAGGACAAGCAGCAACATGAGACATGGAAATAACTGCACAACCAGAATAATAAAGTAGAATGAATAAACAACAGTCAAAAATCACCAATATCACGAACAAGAGTATGGAACAAAGAATGTACTGCACAATTTCACGTTAGAAGAGCCACTTCTTAAAATATTTTTGTCAATGTAAACATATAATTTTTACCCAATGACATAAACAGCACTAAAAAAAATCTTTATTTCATTCCTAGATATTCTCTGGGCATTTTTATATTTCTTTCTGTTGGGAAACCATCAAGTATTTGAAGGAAATTGCCTCACTGTTAGGTTCGGATAAAAGACTTCCATTACATCAATAGGATGTGGGATCATGCATTACAGATACATGAGCTTTACTGCTTTCATGAGCAAAGGGACAAGCATTTCAGTCTTTCTTGGTTTACTAGAATCACAAGGTACAGATACTCAGCCCATTGTGTACAGTTACTGGGAGTATGAGTTATTTAATGCAGTTACTAATGTTTACTTAACAGGCTTGGAGTAGTTTAAAATCTGCTCTCAATTATAATTATGTCCCCACAACACTAACCACTGATGTTATTACAGCTTTGATGATGTGCTTTTACTTTTGTCAAATCACTTGAGTTGGCAACAAGTCCTGAATATTTTATCTCATTAACCTATATTAAATCAAAAACTGAGGAAGTAGTGAATAAATTATTTTAGACATAAATTTTACAATGCAAAATGTGTAACAAAATAGATTTTCAGCCCATCTCAAATATTTCAAATACAAATCATGTTTTCATTTCCAATGGTTATCAAATTATTGTTTTTTTCCAACATAATTGCTTGTAAGTTCAGAAATGTCTGTAGAGAATTCAACTCATTGTGCCTATTCCTACAGTATCAAATAAGAGAACAATTAATTCCAGTCCCATGTTTACGTCCATTCCTTAAAAGCTATTTTTAAAATAATTCTTAAATGTTTGGATTAACTCAGATTCAACAATAACTTAAGATAATTCTTCCCCAAACTATACAAAAAAACTTTTAACTTTCCCCTTTAAGTGTCTGCTCATTGTCTGCTTACATATCATGTTGCCTATTGAAGAAAATGGTTTCCACACTGATATTTCTTCATGTATTTCCATTTTCTATGGCAACATGACAGGGCAATATTAGAACTCTTTGAGATCCACAGTGAGGTCAAACAGGCTTGTGCTCTGGCATTGACATTCTATGGCATATTCTCTTTGCTGCTGTCTTATGATCACCTTCAGATCAGCTACAGAGGGTGTTTACTTGCATAACAGAATGGAAAGCTGGTTAACACTGCTCATCTTAAATCCACAACTCAAGTTCTCAGTGGAGATTTGCTCAATGCTGATGATGCTACGCTAATATTTCAAACTGAGGAGTACCTACTGCAGTAAATGCACATGCCCGCTCAGGCCTGTAAGTAGCTTGGTTTGATCATTAACATCAGGAAGACAAATAACATGGCTCAAGATGTTGTTTCATTCCATTGACAAATTGACAGCGGAGGTCATTGATAGCTTCACATATCTTGACTCTACAATCATCTGTAATCTGTCACTTGATGCTGAAATAAACACAGGGATTCCAAAAGTTTGCATCCATGCCAGATAAGAGGTTCTGGTACAACAGCAACCTGACTGAGAAGACCAAACTGTCAGCAAGCCTCCAGCACCTATGTTTCCTCTCACAATGACTTCAGAGCAACATTTTCTGTGATGTGGAGGTGCCAGTGTTGGACTGGGATGGACAAGGTCAGATGACACCAAATTGATGTCTAAAAGGTTTATTTGAAATCACAAGCTTTTAGGGCACTGCTCCTTCACCTGACGAAGAGACAGTGCTCTGAAAGCTTGAGATTTCAAATAAACCTGTCAGACTATAACCTGGTGTCATGTGACTTCTGACCTTTCAACATATGTGAGGCAACAGAACTAGCTCAACAGTTTCCAAACTCACTGTATCGGACATATTCCTGGTACCTATTGGCAGGTCAAGGTCATCAACTCAAAGGTTCTGGAGAGTGCTAATTCCAGCTGCATACACTCAGTACTAAACCAATGACTTTTGCATTAGCTCAGTTACATTCATGTGAGATAAGTGAGAGTCATATTCCCAAAGACCTTTCATAGGAAGAACTTTCCACAAAGTCATGCCCTGCTAGATGTCCATATCTTCACTACAATGACACCTAAGCAGGTTTTGGAGGTGAAGTGTATTGACTCCAACAACTGGGAGATAGTTGCTGAAGACTGTGGCCTTTGGAAGCTGACCATTTGGAAGAATGTTAGAGGTGAGCTGAAATGAACAGCTCAGTTGGCCAGGAAGAGAGTGCAGAGACATCAGAGTGCAGTGAATCATCCATCTCCCCAGCTGATTGCTTTCCTCTGCAGAAAATGTGGCAGACACTGATCTCCCAGAGTGCAAATTCTGCATCATACCATGCCAGGCCTAGCACACAGGTAGCCACTGATTGGCAAACATCATCTCACAGGGTGGAATACAGTCATTTGCCTAGTTACTAGCCCGTGGAAATAATTTTCCATTTTTTATTTCTCTAGCTTTTCAAAGTACAATTCCTTTGCCTGCAGCTTTGAGGTCCAGCTTATGCACTTACAAATGCTTGGGTGTGATATTTTTGGAAGTGTCTCTAGTGTTCACCTTGGACTAAGACGTTTTGGTTCAGTGCTCATGATTTATAACTGGTCTACACCAGTTCTGGTGAAAGTAGGCAGCAAGTATATTTGTCACCATCTGCCATTTACACAATGGCAGCATTGTGCCAAATAGCTCCCGTGCTTTCCACTGCCTCTGCGCTCAACAGTAATATGAGCGGCATGTGCTAATAACACACAGTGCTGCCAGTCTTCTGTTCTTAAAGGCAGTCTGTCTGACTTGAAGTGAAACTGCAAAATTAGCAAAAGCTGGTACTGAATACTTTTGCTGCAATTCTCAAGGGAAAACTCTAGAGCAGAGAGAGGGTCCCAGGGTCATGGATATTATGCTGAAGGCCTTCATGATGGAAGTGGACAGGAAGAAAGACACTTTAGATCAAAGGGATTGGAGGGCAGAATGTGGACAGGAAGCTCTCAGGATATAGTAGGAGTGCTGACCATGAAGGGCAATTCCTGGCAACTTTGAGCACAAGTAGCAATGTCACAAGAAAGTAATGACATCACATAGAAATCCATTGCATATCTTATTGTCTACACGACCAAGCTCTCATACTGCACACCACCATCACTCTATCCTCAGCATTCCCTGGCACTCAGGACTCAATACATAACACCCAGATACTTCACCATATCCTCAGCCACCTTCCAATGATGTCAGTAACACATCCACCACATTCTTTCTCTATATACTATTCAACCATGGTGAGTACATTGTTCAAACACAGTGCAATAACATCACAGAAGTTTTTTCCTCTCACTTGAAGGATAAGCTGACATACAAAGGAAGGAAGTATGGAGAATCAATCTCATAGCTGGCAAAGGGCATTGTGCAGATCCTTCCCTCTCTGTGTCCTCTGCTCCATCTCCCATCTGTAATGCAAACCAATGCCCTGCAAGTGTGGTTCTCAAAGCTGTGGGAGTCTTTCTGTGGATCAGTCACCTATTCCAGTGCCCTCCATGTGAGAAAGCAGCTATAATCCCTGCCAAATCCAGGAACTCACTACAATATCTCCAAAACACTTCTGTTACCTCTGGATATATTGGGTTTGATTTTCCAGGTAAGGGGTTTGGGTTTGGAATTAAATGAAGGTGATGATGGATTAGAATCCTGATTTTATTCCACTCTCTTCCTGGCTTGACAAGGCTGACTGAAGGCAATTGGGAAGCCCGATTTTGGACTTATACTCAATAGCTAAAATACTTAAAATGGCATTTGAAAATTCTATTAACCCTCAATTCTGGATTTCAGCTTCTGTAGCCCAACCTTCCATTTCTGATAAGGATCTAAAGCAGAAGCCACACCACCACCACTGATGTCTGGTCATCAGTGCGCCAAGTGGACAAAGTAGGCATACATTTCCTGTGGCTGTCAAAATGTTTGTCACTGAAGGGCTGCTCCCAATAAGTCCACTCCTGAATTTCTGCCACATGTTAAATGTTCTCTCATCCTGAAAGGAGAGAAAACAGATGTGTGAGTGTTCTCAATAGTTTGTGCATACAGGAAGGGACAGCAATGTTTATCCAGGGTGACTTTGAGGCAATGGAGAGAGAGAGAGAGAGAGAGCAAGAGCGAGAGAAAGAGAGAGAGAGCAACATAGTGAGTACGAGTGCAGGCTGTTCAGACATGAGCAGGTTGGAGGCAGGAATGAGTGGATCTGCATGATATGTTGTTCTGGGGAAAACTGTGGAGGGAACATTGGGCAAGACAGATTGTGGAGTTTGGCGTGGGAATGAGTTTGGCATTCGCTTTTCCTGCCTTCGTTTGGCCCTGGATGTTCTTTGTGATCTGAATCCGGTTTAAAATGAGCAAACCTCTATTTCTGACATTTTTGGTTCCTTCTGTGTTGCTTCATTGGAGAGACTGAATTGGGTGTATCTCTTTGCTGCTGCATCTCAAATCCTAAAGCAATGCCTCCAAACAGGAATGCGAGAATGGCGCAGTTGCCTTCACAGTCCGGTCATTGAAAAAGCCTCAAAAGCCTAAGAGCTGATGGGTCCTTGTAGCCTCCCCTTACAGTTCTTTTAGTTAGAAATCCTTTCTTTAATGGATTGATTGGTTTTCCTTCCTATCTCTCTTGTTTGGAGGGAAATTCAAAAGTTGAAAGCTGCTAATGCTGTGGATCAGCTAAAGATAAGTAAGCTGGCTTCCCAAATTACAAATGGTCCCACAATTCTAGTAGGGACTCAGTTTCCAAAATTCTGCCATTGCAGAGGTTCTTAAAATCACTTACAAGTTGGGTGATAGCTTTTAAGGTATCACCAGTGTTGGGCCCCTCTTGCAGCTGAATGCCTTTGTTGAGTGGTGTGTGAAATTACTCATCATGCCTCTGCCAAGTTGGATCTAGCCCCCTTCATGCTCCTTGACAATGACAGCAGCTGTCTGACCTGCCAACCAACTGAGCTAACCAGCTCTCTTCACATTGGATTGAACAAACAAAGGAAGAACAAAGGAAGTATCAAAATAAGAAAGGCCACTCCAATGCTTTACAGAACAACCAATAATGGATTAGCAAATTCAAAGATTCCACTGAATTGTTCACTCCTTCCTTTAGAATTGTAGGGGGCTGCTTTGGTTACTGTCCATCCCCACTTCCATTAGATTAAAGAACCGCCAGTTCAAACAACTTTCAAATCACAAACATTCTTACAATGTAAATGAGAAGTTGTAGACCAAACTGTCAAATTTGAATGGGATAATTAGTTCAATGGTAAACATAATAAACAGTTTGAACAACCCCTGTACTTTTCATTGAAGAAGACTTTGTTCCTTTGAAGTCCTCTCCTATTGGTCCCAAAACGCTGAAGAAGGCTGCTGTCTATGTTGAACCCTTGAGATGTTCACTGCTGGGGTTTCTGAATGCCCAGGGCTTGCCTACAGACTGCTGCATCTTGACTCTTTCTGGTGCACTTTGGCTGATGTGACTTGCTAAAACTCAGGGCAGGTATTGGGTAAGGGGATGACCCGCAGGAGATCCTGGGAGATGTCAATTGCCATTTTAACTGTCAGCAGTTTCAGCGCCAAGAATCAGTAAGCTCAGGGGAGGCTTGAAAGATTTTTTTTGTCGTTGTGAAGGTTCTTCTTGAGAGCATGAGAGCTCAAGTGCGAAAAAGAAAGTTTAGGTCTTCATTTCCCTGGGCTTCTTGCAGACACACCGGTTTGTCAGTTCCAATGACTGAAACAAATCTGCTTGATTCCTGGCCTCGCTATAAGATTAGATTTTCTACAGTATGGAAACAGGCCATTTGGCTCAACAAGTCCACACTGACTCTCTAAAGAGTAACCCACTCCCCTATATTTATCCCTGAGTAATGCACCTAACACTATGGGCAATTTAGCATGGCCAATTTACTAACCTGCACATCTTTGGACTGTGGGAGGAAACCAGAGCTCCCAGAGGAAACCCGTGCACACACGGGGAGAATGTGCAAACTCCACACAGACAGTTGCCTGAGGCAGGAACTGAATCCAGGTTCCTCTTTCATAAATAGGTCATTTGAACTGACAAAGTCATGGTACAATTTACATTTTGACATTCAGCCTTTTTAATGCCTGATACTTGCTTAATTGCTGAAAATCCTACTCATGTGCAGCTGAAGAGGCTTCTGCGTCCAATTCTTTTCACTTAATCATTAGATATGTAATCATTTCTTGTCCCGTGAGCACGTGTTCCTTTTCTAACTACAATAACTTCAGCTGTTCTTCAATGCCAGTTTTCAATCTGGGCCTGTATTTATTTATTTGCCTCAACTCATGAGGCAAAATACCAAGTAATAGATGCTACATCGCTAAAGAAAACAAGTCATTTGAGAAAAGCACTCCAGGAGAATCTGGAGGAACTATGTGAGGAGATCATTGAGGTCATTCTCGATGTCAGGAGCAATTGCTTGTATTTTCCAAAAATGCCCAGATGTCAATACAAGATTATTAGCAGGGAGCGATGAAAGAGCTATTAATGGCGATTATTGCATGTCGGCACCCTCATTAACTGGAAATGTCAGCTCATTAATCTACAACTATTAATTATACTGTGGGATTGATTAGAAATCAGGTACTGGAATTCTTGACATGCAAGTCAGAGTGGGTACTGGTGACTCCAGCTCAATCCCTACTCCTGGTTCGGCCGCATTTAGAATACTGTGTACAGTTCTGATCACCACATTGCAAAAGGATGTGAACGCTTTGGAGAGGGTGCAGAGAAGGTTTACGAAGATGTTGCCTGGTATGGAAGGTGCTAGCTATGAAAGGAGGTTGAGTAGGTTAGGTTTATTTTAGAAAAAAGGAGATTGAGGGGTGACCTCATTGAGGTTTACAAAATCATGAATAGTATACACAGGGTGGATAGAGACAAGCTTTTTCCCAGGGTGAAGGATTCAATAACGAGAAGTCATGCTTTCCAGGTGACAGGTGGAAAATTTAAGGGGGATACACACAGCAAGTACTTCACACAGAGGGTGATGGGAATTTGGAACATGTTGCCAGCAGAGTTGGTAGAGGCAGGCATGGTAGACTCATTTTAAGATGAGTCTGAACAGATGCATGAGTAGGTGGGGAGCAGAGGAATACAAATGCTTAGGAATTGACCGACAGATTTAGACAGTACATTTGGATCGGCTCAGGCTTGAAGGCCTGTTCCTGGGCTGTAGATTTTCTTTGTTCTTCTTAGTTTGTCCTCACCACCATCTTGGACACCCAGCACCAACATCACAAGCCATGGTCCAGGGACAGCTCTTACATGCAGCCCAATCCATGGACACTGGCATCCAACACCTGCCAGCCTCTCGACAACATCATGGCACACTCCAAACTACATAGCACTTTAGCACTTTAATGTTGCACTTCCAGGACTACTGCCAACTTTTACAACAATGCTGCTGCAATGACACTTTGCATATCCTTTCCACTCCTAGAGTGGACCAGGCTGCACCTCAGGGTTGCTGGCAGGCTCTCCAGTAATCACCCACCTTATTCCTACTTAAATACTAACAGCATCTCTGCCTTGTCTTGTCTTACAGGCACAAAGCCAGGCAGCTTGTCCTGCCACCATGTTATGTCAGTATCACACCTATACCATGTGCTGGCAGCTAATGCAGCAGAGTTACTGCATGTGCCTCAACCAAATAACCATGTCTCAAAGTTGGTGGGGAGTAGTGCTTAGTTGTGTCTAGGAAGACATCTCAATCAGTGGGTCCCAGGACAGTAAGTTAAGATCAAGTTCCAATATCAGTCCAGGTTCTTGAAAATGGTCTATCAGCAGTTTGAGGAGGTCAGGATTAGGACCTTCTCCTCGTAGGAACTGGGGACCTAAATGTAGGCCACACATAATCTATATTGATTCTCTCTGTCCTCATAGAGGGTGTCCTCTCCTGCTTTGAGAAAAGGGAAGGACTGAATGAGAAGAAAGAGGGTGGCACAACTGTTAGTCCTCATGAAAGTAGACGATCAGTGGTGAGGTGACCCAAGTGAGTGATAAGGAGTTGCAGAGGCCGTGCAGGTTTGGTAGTATGGAATGCTTAGATGGGTGAGAGTGAGTAGGGAAGATGCTGTATGCAATAGCGGGAGCAGTAGATCATGAGCCTTGGTGGGAGGTTGATGCAGTAACGGAGAAAGAGTGAGCGTGAAGTAACAGAGAGAAGATGGTGGCAGAGCAGAGAAGGTAATCAGCCTTCTTCCAGTGCTGGGCATTCTTCAAGACAGCTCAGCCCACAATGATCTCAGAGGAGGTGAGCAGAGGAGGTGAGGTGTTGTGGCCTTTTCCCCACTATTTGGGGAAAGGTCATCCCTCTTGTGCAACAATGTCGGTAAAGTACACGACTGTTTCAGACTGCCCGGGTGCACAATGGTCTTTTAAAGATGGTGTGAGGGATAACAATCTATTCCGCGATATCCCAGCAGTAGTCTCCGGCTACTAAGTGGCAAAAGCCAACTAGCTTTAGTCAAGAAGGGCACTATAGTGTTGTTGTAGGTAGTTACTGAGGTGATTGGGATGATGGCACAAGGAAACACTGAGCCTAACAGAGAGAAGCTCTCCATTAAATTCGACGTAAATGATACTTACCCAAGATATAGTATGATTCAGCCCCGTATGCTTAAAATAATATGGTATAAAATAATATTATGCATAATTTGTCAAGCAAGAGAACAAATTATTATTTTGAATATGTTCTTAACCAAAACCTTTTTGATCTACAGATGCACCAATTTAATTCAGCATTTCAATTCCTGTCATATTTTACCCTTTCACATCGGCACTAATGTTAACTGGGCTTGAATAATTTCTTTACAAAGACTTGTGATTTATTTTAATTCATGTTTATTAAGAACATCTGTTCTTCACTTACTGACAATTTAGACTGCAAATTCCAGTGGTGATATCCTTAATTTGTGGCTGATTTTGTCTAGACTACACCTAATTAGTAGTGGACTGTATGCATCAGAACTGGTGCAAATCATCTCGAAAGGGCTGTTCATCCAAATTTGTGAAAATAAGCATTTGTCAAAATTTGCTCATGTCAATTTAGCCATTCCCTGTGCCTGATTAAATCTAATTATTTTCAGGCAGTAGAGTAAGATTTTCCACTATATATAAGCAGTTTGTTTTGAAGGAATCTCTCAAGAATTATAAATTGTATGCCATTAGCAACAGTCATTTTTAGGCTAATTTTAGTTAACCACTTGTCAAATATCTCAGAGCAAACTCTTCAGAAAGTTCGCACAAACTTTGAACACTTACGGGCGAGAGACGTTGAGACAAGCCAGGAAATGGGAATCCTGCGCTAACTGACTAAGCGCCACATACGAACAACTCTGGTTCCTGCATGAATGCCGAAAACACTACAGCGGACAGCTGAAACTGACAACCGGAAGCGGCAGGGACAGGCCACTATAAACACCGGAGGAAACATCAAAGAAGCGCTTTGCAGGAGGCTCCCAAGCACTGATGATGCCGCCTAGCCAGGGGACGAAACGTTTGCAACAAAAACCTCCAGCTCGGCGAACAGAACCACAACAACGAGCACCCGAGCTACAAATCTTCGCACAAATTTCTTCAGAAAGTTTCTGACTGTGCACAAGCTGCTTTATGCTGTGACAATACTGAAGCAGAGGGAAATCAATAGAAAACCTCCAAAGGATTGAGTGATGAATGAGCGACAATTTGAATAGGTTACAATAGGCAATACTACACCATGTAGAACACATCATTCTCAAAATCCTGTAAGAATCCCAATGTTGGGAACATATTAAAGTGAAGGAACATGCTTCAACACTGAGTTCTGAGTCACAAACATAAATCTTGAAACAGGGGATAATCTATGCTGTGACCTCCAATAACTATTATTGGTTGCTGTGATTGCTTACTGAATACAGCCAGGGTACATTATTGAGATGTTTCAACAAGCACTCATCCAGCACTTAAGTACTATATGTTAAAACCACCTCACTTCTACTCCCACCTATTGACCCATCCTCCTGAAAGGAGAATTCCGCAGTCTTGCTTTGTTCCTTTTTCAATACAAAATGATGCAGTCATATTTGATACACTGAATTTGTTTTTGGTGAGGGATTGGTTAGCTCAATTGGTGGGACATCTGGTTTATCATGGGTTCAGCTCCAATAGCAGCTGAGGTTACCATGAAGGACTCTCCTTTTCAAGCTCCCTCCTTACCAGAGACACGTTGAAATACCACCAGTCAACTCTCTCTAATGAGAAAGCAGCTCTTTGATCTGATACCACTATGTCAACTTTATATCTTTACTGAATTTAAAGCATTTTATGATAATTGCATTTGTTTACCTTATGGAATAAGTCATGGTGATATTAAAAAAAACAAAGCATATGATGAATAATTCAAGTAAGCAGCAATGATGGAACTGATTTTATGTCTTGTTATGTGAAAATAAAGTACATGAAAACTCTCCAGTAGCACCACAGTCATCTTCCATTATCTGAGAGGGAAGTGGGAATGTGAGTGGAATATGGACCATTATTGGTTTCTATAATAAATGATAGTGAGGAATAAATGAGTATGCAGATTCCAGCATTATGAATTGCTATCAAATACATTGTGTGCCTGTCCCCTTGCGTGTCTGGGACTATACATGTCTGAATAACGAAAAACAACTACTCAATGTGGAGGTGCTTATGGGATTAACCATGACATTGTCTAATTACAAAACCATGTATGAGGATATGTTGAACACTTACCTTTTCCTGATACTGTCGTCTTGATGAATCTAATGACTGGATAAGAGCTGTCGCATGGCCAACAAACATTGCATAGCACGTGGCTCCCACTATCATGCTCAACATGGTTATCCAGAGATCAGACATAGACACTGGTGCCCGAGCTCCATAGCCTATGCAAAGCATATGGCTCATAGCTTTGAACAGTGCATATGAATATTGCATCCCCCATGAATCATTCTGCATAGAAAGAAAAAAACAGAATTAGCCAGTCAGCAAAACCTTCTGAAAGACTTCATTTTCTATTTTATTATTAGAAGTGTAATGGATCACTAGCTCCCGACACATCTAGCTGCTAACATTTCTTTCATGCCTGAGAGCAACTATCTGGTCTTCTGAGACTCTTACACTCTGCTCTGCTTTTCATTTTTGCTTATGATTCTGATTTTCAGAGAATAGTCTGTTAGTAACATTCTGCGTCCCACTTTTATTTCTTTAGTTCATATCTAATTTTTTTATTCTCTCTGCAAACCATTTGGTCTTCAATCTTTATACGGACTACCATCCAGCAAGCAAAATGTTGGATAAGACGTTAATTGGATAACTACCATAAATCTAATATCATATAGTTAATTAAATGAATAATGTAATGATACAAAATATAAGTAGGTGAGACATAAATATTCATATCATTCATAAATATATGAAAATATTATACATGTGCAGATGATAATTTAAAAATCTATGTATATGGAAAGTAGTATTGAAAATAAGTGATTCATTTGAAACAAATGATGAAACCTTATAGGAGCCTGAGAAACATGGGCAATGGCAAGATCTGAGGCAGAACAATGTAAGGAGTCTGGCGTGGCCTATCTTGACATTGGGAGTGACTATCAGTACTTTTTTAACACCTACTGAGGTCCATTCCTCACTGGGCAGCAGCCAGTTGCCTATTAAGAGGGGTTATTAAACACATTACTAATGGCAAGTTTTGTGTCATTAATATGCAGATTACTACTTTATCAAATGCGTTGACCAAGCTAGACAGTGAATGTTTGATAGGGGGATCAGGGCCAGTACCTGATGACTTCAGCTCACTCTTGTTGAGAGGGTCCTCCAAGGTAGGCCAGCAGGAGGCTGGAAGAACACAGCAAGCCAGGCAGCATCAGGAGGTGGAGAAGTTGCCATTTCAAGTGTAATCCTTCTTCAGGATTGGGGGTGGGGTTAAGGGGAGCTGGAGAAAAAGTTGAGGGGGGCAAGGGGGCAAGGGGGCAGACACACAGGGTGGTGAGTTGGGGATAGGTGAACACAGGTAGAGATTACAACCTGATTGGTCGATGGGAGAAATGAATTCTCGGGTTGGTAGCTAGAAAGAAGGGTCGATGGGAGGGGCTGGGAAGGGGCTCTAGGGAAGGGAAGGGAGGTTAATTGAAATTGGAGAACTCAGTATTGGGTCCTCTAGGCTGTAGGCTGCCCAGGCAGAAGATGAGGTGTTGTCCTTCCAATTTGCAGTCTGATTCACTGTAGCAATGGAGGAGGCAGAGGATGGTCATGTCGGAAAGGGAGTGGGAAGAGGAATTAAAATGGGTGGTGACTGGGATGTCCAGACAACCTGGTGGGCCCGGCTGAGCAAAACATGCTCTGAGTTTACATTTGGTCTCCTCAACTTAGAGAAGACCACATCAGCAGCATCAGATACAGTAAACTAGGTTGGAGGAGAGGCAGGTGAACATCTGAATCACCTGGAAAGAATGCTAGGGGCCCTGGATGTAGGTGACGGGGGTGGTGTGCCAGCAGATTTTGCAACTTTTACTGTTGCAGGGGAAGTTACCTAGGTGTTGGGGGGAAGGGTGTGTGTTGGTGGGGAGAGTGGCACGAACCAAGTATTGGCAAAGGGAACGATCCATGCAGAAGGCAGAGAGGGGTGGGGAAGGGAAGATGATTTTGTTGTTGGGGTCTAATTGGAGTTGACGGAAGTGTTTAAGGACGATGCATTGGATGTGGAGTCTGGTAGGGTGGTAGACGAGGACAAGAGGGACCCTGTTTTTATTGCATTTCGGAGGGGTTTAGAGCAGTGGAACGGGGAGTGGAGGAGATGTGGTGGAGGGCTGTGTGGTTGACAGAGGGTGAAAAGCACATTGTTCACAACAGGTGGGCATTTGGGATGCTCGCAAATGAAATATCGCCTCGTCTGAGCAGATGTGACAGAGGTGGAGAAATTGAGAGAACGGAATGGAGTTCTTGCAGGATACTGGGTGGGAGGGGGTTTAGTCCAGGTAGTTATGGGAGTCTGTGGGTTTAATAATAAACATTCATCTGGAGACTGTTACTGGAGATGGAAATGGAGGGGGAAAAAAGGAGAGGTAGGTGTCCAAGATGGACAAAGTGAATTTGAAGGCAGGTGGAAGTTGTGATGAACTGCTCCAGTTCAGCCTGGATGCAGGACGCTGCACTGATGCAGTCATCGATATAATGGCTGAAGAGTTGGGACGCAGCTCCTGTGTAGGTACTGAAGAGGGACTGTTCAACATAGCCGACCAAGAAGCGTGCATTACTAGGGCCCACCCAAGTTCCCATGCCCACCCCTTGGATTTGGAGGACATGGGAAAAGTTAAACGAAAAATTATTAAGAATGAGGACTAGCTTGGCAAGGCAGAGGAGGGTATTGGTGGAGGGAGTTTTTGGTGGTCCTCCATGTTGGATATTGGGCACCAGTGTCGCAAGGCATGCTCTGTGGGCACCAAGCAGACACACACTCCATGTCTATGGACATCGGCATAAAACATGTTGCAGCCTCCAAGGGCCCTCATCTATGATCCACTTCAATGCTGCACCTCAGGCTATACTGGCAAATGTCATTGTAATGCTGTAGCAAGGACAATGTGCATTCAGGGACATGCACACCACTCACGGACTGAACCAGGCTGCATCTGCAGGTATCTTCACTCACTGTCATAGTGCTCACTCATCCTTAGCCTATCTGGATGTCCACAGCAATTTGCCTTGTATTGCCTTATTTTCTCATTTTGTTCTTCGCTTCCTCCGCCAGAGGTACTAGTTTCATATTAATTTTGTCTTGCGTTGCTATGTAGCACAGACACAAAGACTTGCCATAGCTGTCAGCAGGCCTCAGTCAAGTCTGGCACAATAAGCTAAGGGCAGCCTCCAATTCCAGTTCAGCGGCTTAGACTCAGTCAGTCAGAGGCAGGATATTCTCCACACAGGGGAGGTGAATGTAGAGCAGCCTACCACCCATCTTGAATCTTTCTGCCCTACTGTGCAATGCTTTCATCCTGGAGTAAGAGGGAGTCAGTATTAAGAAAGATCAAAGTGGGTGGCGTAGCCATGAGGAGGTTACCTGAGACAGTGAGTAGGCAGTGCAAAGGGTATGCAAGGTTAGTGGTGTCAGTGGGCAGGTGACAGTGAGTGAAAAAAGATGCTGAATGCAATAACGAGATTTCTGAGCCTTGGTGGGAGCTGGGTATGACATTAGAGACAAAGTGAATGTAAAGTATCAGAGAAAAGATGGTGGCATTTACATGGCAAAGTGAAGAAGGTCATTGACCTTCTTTCTACATTACTGTGCTTTTCTCCAGATGAATGAAACTGCACTGACTCAGCTGGAAACTTCGGACCAGGCAGGAATGGTTTGGTACAGTGACCTTCCCTGTGTTGCTGAGGGAAGAGGACACCCTGTATCCACACCACCCATGCAGCAGGAACTCCAGGTCCCTGCCCATAAAGATGGGAGCCACTTCTCCATTGTCTGCCATGTCCAGGGAAAATGTCAGGAATCTGTGCACATCAGTCAGAGGAAAGGTGGCAAGCAGGTAGTCAGAATAACCTTAAAGTGCACCTCACTCAACAACCAGCTTTCTGTGTTGAAAAACAATGGGAGTGATGGCTCCTCTGAGGCGTACAGTCACAGTTGTATGTGCAAATTGGAAGGAGCACAAGCTATAGTGGTAGTAGACTCAACAGTGAGGGTTACAGACAGGGACTTCTGCAGCTGTAGACTGATTTCTCAAAAGTGCCAGTGTCAAGGACATAATTGAACAGCTGCAAGGCATTTTGAAGCATTGGGGGTGGTGGGGGTGTGAGGAACAGTCAGGAACTGTGATTCACATTGTGACCAATAACACAGGGAGAAAGAGAGATGACATCCTGTGACAAGGATCTAAGGAGCCAGGTGGCAGACTGAAAAGCAGGATCTTCAATGTTGTAATCTCTGGGTTACTCCCAGTGCCATATGCTCGTGCATAAAGGAACAGAGAGAGAGAATGGGTGAATGTGTGGCTGAAGCGTTGGTGGAGGATGGATGTTTTAAGCGATATCTTTGAAGGATCCTCAAATAAGGTCATGTGTATAGACCCTCAAAACAAAAAAGGGCATTCAAAATACTGGAGTGTACTATAGTTACCCCAAATGGTCCAGGAGATATCAAAGGATAGAACACGGGTAAAACTGAGAGAACTGTAAAGGTAATAGGAGAATGCTTGTATGGATTTTAACTTCCAGAATCTGTTTCCATGCTATCGAACCAGAACTGCACACAGTGCTCCAAGTGTTGTCTCACTAATGTTTTGTACAGCTCTAACCGAACATCCTTGCTTTTAGACTCAATTCCTTGACTAATTTAGGCGAGAATACCATATGTGTTCATAACCATCTTACTTACAATCATGCTGCCTTCAAAGATCCATGTGCAAGCACACGAAGGTCCCTTGATCTTCTGTATATTCTAGTGTCCTACCGTTAATTAGATATTCTCTTGTCTGGTCAGTCAGAGGGAAATGGGTCTAGGTGAGTTACTCTTCGGAGGGTCAGTGTGGGCTTGTTGGGCTGAAGGGCCTGTTCCACACTGTAGGGAATCTAATCTGAACAAACAATAAGAGTCCCAGAACTGATTGCTGTCATACACCACTGGGCACTGGCCTCCAGTCAAACAAACAGCCTTCAATCACTACCTTTGTGTCCTATTACTAAGCCAGTTTCTGATCCATCTCGCCAAGTTTCCATCAATTCCCTGTGCTTTAACCTTCTCAATCAATCTCCCATGTGGAACCTTGTCAAAAACTTTGCTGAAATCCATATAAACTTCATCAACTGAGCTTCCCTCAATCACACACTCAATCAAATTTTCGTAAAATGTTAACAATTTGTTCAGCACGACTCCCTCTGACAAAGCTATGCTGACTATTCCTAATTAACCCACGCCTTTCTCAGTGAATATTAAAACTTTCCTTCAGAATTTCCTCTCATAGTTTCCCTACTGCTGACGTGAGTTTCACCAGTCTTTAATTTCCTGGTTGATCTCTGTTACACGTCTTGAAAAGTGGAACCACATTAGCTATCCTCCAGTCCTCCGGCACTTCCCCACAGCCAGAGAGGAATTAAAAACTTATGGCAGAGCTCCTGCAATTTCTTGCCTCACCTCTCACAGCAGCCTAGGATGCAATTCAACTAAGCCAGGGGATTCATGTGTTTTTAAACCTGTCAGAGTCTCCAATATCTTCCCATTTTCCCTGTCAAACCATGCAAGTTGTCCATGGTCCCTTTTCCCGAATTCCATACCTACATTCTTCTTTTCCAGAGCGAAGACCTAACAGAAGCATTTGTTTAACAACCTTCCAATATTCTGTGGCTTCACATACAGATTGCCTCCTTGCTCTTAATGTCAGAGAAGTGCAGCAGGTCAGGCAGCATCCACGGAACAGGAGAATCGATGTTTCGGGCATAAGCCCTTCCTCAGGAATGAGGAAAGTGTGTCCAGCAGGCTGAGATAAAAGCTAGGGAGGAGGGACTTGGGGGAGGGGCGTCGGAAATGCGATAGGTGGAAAGAGGTCAAGGTGAGGGTGATAGGTCAGACTGGGGTGGGGGCGGAGAGGTCAGGAAGAAGATTGCAGGTTAGGAAGGCAGTGCTGAGTTCGATAATCTTCTTCCTGACCTCTCCGCCTCCACCCCAGTCTGACCTATCACCCTCACCTTGACCTCTTTCCACCTATCGCATTTCCGACGCCCCTCCCCCAAGTCCCTCCTCCCTACGTTTTATCTTAGCCTGCTGGACACACTTTCCTCATTCCTGAGGAAGGGCTTAAGGCTGAAACGTCGATTCTCCTGTTCCCTGGATGCTGCCTGACCTGCTGCGCTTTTCCAGCAACACATTTTCAGCTCTGATCTCCAGCATCTGCAGACCTCACTTTCTCCTAATGTCAGAGAGTCATACGGATGTACAGCATGAAACAGATCCTTTGGTCTGACTCATCCATGCCAACCAGCTCCCTACTCTTTCCCTGGTTAACCTCTTCCCTTTAATGTATTTGTAAAATATCTTAGATTTCTCCCTAAATCTGCTTGCAAGTCCTTTCTTATGCACCCTTTTTGCTCATCAAATTGCTTTCTTAAGTTCCCTCCAACACTTCCTGTATTTCTCTAGAACTGCAGCTAAATTGCTTCCTATGGACTTGCTAAAAGCATTTCTCTTCTTCCTCATCCAGTCCTGAGTTGTCATAGACATCAGGGTTCCCTGAAATAATTGCTCCTATATTTCCCCCTAAAGGGTATCTGTTGGACCAATACTCTTCCCAACTTGTTTATAGATGCCCTCTATATGACTTTTTTATGACTTGTTTACTGGTCTGCTGTAGACTTACCTGCAAGGAGTTGTTCCCAGTCAATTTTAGCCAGATCCTGCTTTATTTTAATAAAATCTGCCTTCCCCCAATCCAAAGTGACCTTTTACGGGCTCTCTTTCTTCCTGTCCATAACAAATTTGAGACGTACTATGTTGTCATTGCTATCGCTAAAATGTTCTCAGTTGTTACAATGAACATTTGTCTGGCTTTGCTCTCCAGAACCAGATCCAGCACCACACCATCTCTAGTTGGGCCTTCTACACATTGATACAAAAACTCCCCTGGATAAATTTCAAGGAATCCGCCCTCTCTAAACCCTTAACACTATGACTGTCCCAATCTAAGTTGGGAAAGTTGAAATCCCCAGTATAATTACCCAATTATTACTCTTACATACCTCTCTGAACTGTCTACATATTTGCTCCTCTATTTCCTGCTTAATCTTTGGTGGTTTACAATGCACTCCCAGTAAGGTGACAGCCCCCTTAATTCAATCTCATTTGAAGACCCTTCCAAGATATCATCCTTCCTTATTACAGTCATTGACTCCTTAATTAATACTGCTACTCCTTCACCCTTTTTACATCCCCTGTAGGGATTCTACAATTAGTCCTTGAGCTTGAATGCTCTGTGTCAGAAAATATTTTGAAAAATTATTCAGGCATAGAAATTCATTTGTACACACTCATCTTTCAGAACCAAACCAGTATTTAACACGTCAAGTAACAGCTGTGCACGTCCCCCACACTGGAAGATGAGTATGAGTTGGGTTACATTCTCCACCAACTCTTCATGTAGCAGGACAGGAAATGCTGCCATCTGAAAAATCCTGTCAATGGTTAGGAACAAATGAAATAGCAGCAGAGATAAATCATTTGTCCCTTTGAGGTTGCTCTGCCATGCAATAAATTCATGGCCAATATGTTTCTGTTTCACATTTCACATTTCGATCTACCTCCAATAATCTTTGATTCCCCGTGCCTCACAAAAGTCTATCTATCTCAGTCTTAAAGATATTCCATGAACCTCATCTCCATCACTCTGAGGCATAGAGTTCCAAAGTTTCTCAACTCTCTTAGAGAAAAAATGTTATTCTCTTCACTTGGTGAAGGGACTACGCTCTGAAAATTTGTGATTTCAGTTAAACCTATTGGATTATAACCTGGTGTCCTGTGACCTCTGACATTGTCCACCACAGTCCAACACTGGCACCTCCACATGTACTACTTCTAAAGTATGTGCATCCTCCCTTACATAAAGAGCTCAAATCTCTATAAGTATTCGAGATGTGGTCTCAGCAACACCCTGTATAACTGAAGTATACTGTCCTTACTTTAGCATTTATTTCTGTTCACAATAAATGATAGCATTCCATTAACTTTATAGGTTACATGCTGTACCTGCATACTTTTGTGACTCATGCTCCAGAACACCTAAATCTCTCTACACCTCAGAATTCTGCGGTTATTCATCTTTTAATTAATAATTTTTTTTTATCCTTCCTGGCAAAGTAAGAAACTTCATATTTTTTCACAGTGTACTCCATCTGCCAGATTTTTGACCATTCACTCAGACTATCTATGTCTGTTGACAATTTCATTGTGACTTCTTCACAACACACTTTCTGACTGATCTTGGTGTCTTCTTTGTGGCTACTTTTTGACTTATGAAATTCAGCTCTGATTTATGAGAAGTTGCTTTCACTGCTAGAAGTTTCAGTGCAGTCACCAAGAATCTATCTTAGAGATGGCCAGGTCAGGGAATATTAAAGAAGGCAGAGGGATAAGTTAGGAGAGGAGGATAGATCAGCGCCTCCTATATATGTATCCTTTAAAATAGAAAGAGATTCCAATTGCTCAGAAACACCATTGTTTAGACCTTCACTGCCTGTCTTTGGTGTCCGGTTATTAATTCTAGTTCTGTTATGTAGTGTTGCCTCAATGTCTGAGAATTGGGAGATGGAATGCTGTTGAGTTTCCACTGAGAACATTTCAAATTGCTGTGGAAATCAATGCAATTAATTGCAGAGTGGAACATCTTGACATGGAGTGGGATCGTATTGTCCAACTGGTCAAGTGACACCAGAAGCAGCACTGGCAGAATGGGTGATAGGTGAACAGGTATTCTGTTATCCTGAGAGAAATGAGGAGCCTAGTCCCAGGCAGCACAATAGATTGGTGCTGAGATTCCACTAAAACAATTCAGGTACCATTTACATTTACAATCAGGTGTTTAGGCCTTAACTTATTAATTTCAGGGGAAAAAAACAATAAACAACTTTCTAAAGGAATGGATTTCAGGCTAATGGGATTTAAAAGGGAGTGCAGATGAAATTTTGACAGAATGTTTGGAACAAAGAAGCTATTCATTGGTATGGAATTTCATTAAATTTTATTTCCATTAATCCATACAGTCTTCCTAAATGTAACCAAAAGGTTTCATAGTGGGATAGATTTTACATTAATGTTCAAAGGAATAGGATTACTTTGTCAAAAGACTTCCTGTCTCATGCTTTCCAATACAAATGCTCAGTAAAATTGAACAACTATGATATAAACAATTTTCTTCATGACAAGCATGACAAGTTTCATTTATTATTTATCTGTGGAGAATAATTGTGATAAATTAATCATATAAAATACTTGTTAGCATTAAATGAGTACTTTCATCATTTTATTTTATCTCGAATAGTCAGTACTTCGATTTATCAAACTTCAACAGTCAGTTAATACAAGAGGCAAATCCAGAAAGATAGATTATAATCTTAAAATAATACAGGATAGATGCTCTTTTCAACAGCCAAATCCAATCAAATCTCCTTTCTACTTTCTGGTTCTTTCCTCCTATCCTGCAATTCATTTTCTTTCAAGTATTTATCTAATTCCTTTTTTAAAGGTGATTAATGAACCTGTTTCCACCACATTCCCATTGCAAATCCTAACTGCTCATTGCTTGAAAATGCTCTTCCTCATGGCCTTCTGGATCTGTCTCCAGTCATTTTAAATCTCATGATCAACCTTTAGCCACTGGAAATAGTTTATCTTCATTGACTCTATCAGAACCATTCAGGATTTTAAACATCTATACCCTCTTCACCTTCTGTGCTCCAAGGAGAAAATCCTAGTTTCTCTAGTCTATCCACGTAAATGTAATCCATCATCACAGCAACCTTTCCAGTAAATCTCTCTTGCATCTTCACCAAAGTCAATGTGTCCTTCCTGACAGGTAATGCCTAGAATTAGACAGAATGCTACATGGAGTTGTAAAGCATTACAATGTGGGAACAGGCCCTTCAGCCCATCATATCTGCACTGACCATCAAGCACCTATCTACTTTAATCCCAGTTCCACCTGCTGGGGTTGTACTAGTGTTTTATAAAGGTTTATCACAACCTTTCTTTTACAAAGCACAAAGAAAGCAAACACATAGTAACACCGCAGACTGCAAGTTCCCCTCCAAGCCATCATGACTAGGAACCACACAGTCATTCCTTTATTGTTGCCAGGTCACAGTCCAAGAAGGTCCTTCCTGACAGTAGATGATGAGCAGCAATTCAAGAGGGTTCACACCACCTGCTCAAAGACCACTTCGGATAAGCAACAAATGCTGGCCTTGCCAATGACAGGGAGGAGAAAGTGAGGACTGCAGATGCTGGAGATCAGAGCTGAAAAATGTGTTGCTGGAAAAGCACAGCAGGTCAGGCAGCATCCAAAGAGCAGGAGAATCGATGTTTCGGGCATAAGCCCTTCTTCCTGAAGAAGGGCTTATGCCAGAAACGTCGATTCTCCTGCTCCTTAGATGCTGCCTGACCTGCTGTGCTCTTGCCAGTGACACTCATATCTAAGAAAATGATCAAAAATAGTTTGATAAAGTGGCATCCAATTTGTGCATCACAAGCTTCCACAAATTATAAGGTGACAATGGCCAGATAATTTGGTTTTAATTCAGTTAATTGAGGGATCAGTAATACCCAGAGCACCAAAGGTTCTCAAAGACAAAGAGACACAAATCTCCAAATCTCAAAGTGTTACAAATGCGAAGCAGCACTGAAGGACATCACTGAACCCATGTCAGCTCTCTGTAGAACAATCCAGTCAATCCCATTGACTCCAATAGATCCCAATAGCCTTACAAGTTTATTTCATTCAGGTTTCCAACCAATTTCTTTTCAAATCATTCGACATCTCCACATCTATCACTATAAAACTCTTATGTTATATCTAACACTCATCTGTTCATACTGCACCATAGAACACAGCAGATGCCCTCCTTCTTTAAAGACCACAATTTCCCCTCCCACGTGGTTGATGATGCCCTCCAGCTCATCTCATCCACTTCTCACACCTCCTCCCTCGAACCCCACCCTTCCAACCGCAACAAGGACAGAACCCCACCCCCCCACCACCACACCAGAGATATATTTCACTCCCCGCCCCTATCCACTCTCCGTAAAGACCGTCCCCTCTGTGACTACCTGGTCAGGTCCACACTTCCTAACTACCCATTCTCCCCTCCTGGCACCTTCCTTTGCCACCTCAGGGATTGTAAAACCTGCGCCCACACCTCCCCCCTCACCTCTGTCCAAGCCCCCAAAGGAGCCTTGCACATCCATTAAAGTTTCACTTGCACTTCCACACGTGTCATTTATTGTATCCATCGCTCCTTTACACTGGGGAGACTAGACACCTACTCACAGAGCGCGTCAGAGAACATCTCCGGGATACCCGCACCACTGTCCTAATCAACCCCACTGCCCATGGCTGAATATTTCAACTCCCCCTCCCACTCTGCCAAGGATATGCAGGTCTTGGGCCTCCTCCATCACCACTCACTTAACACCTGACGCCTGCAGAAAGAACGCCTCATCTTCGGCCTTGGGACCCTTCAACCCCATGGCATCAATGTGGACTTCACCAGTTTTCTAATTTCCCCTCCCCCTACTTTACCCTAGTTCCAACCTCCAGCTCAGCACCATCCTCATGACCTGTCCCATCTGTCAATCTTCCTTTCCACCTATCTGCTTCACCCTCCTCTGACCTATCACCTTTACCCCCGTCTCCATTCACCTATTGCACTCTCAGCTACTTTCCTCCCCAGCCCCACCTGCCTCCCATTTATCTCTCCACCCCCAAGGCTCCCACCCTCATTCCTGATGAAGGATTTTTGCCTGAACTGTCGATTTTCCTGCTCCTCAGATGCTGCCTGACCTGCTGTGCTTTTCCAGCACCACTCTAAACTTGACTCTGATCTCCAGCATCTGCAGTACTTACTTTCACCTTGTTCATACTGCTTGCTGATCTACATCCTGTTGCAGTCAATTATTGTCATCTTTACTATATGCCATACCTCTAAGTTTGATATTATTGGCAAACTTTAAAATTTAACACTGTATTTAAACAACCAAGTGATTTACATATACACACATATTGGTCCTTCCACTGAACCTCGGGAAACACCAATGATTAACATTCTCCAGTCTGAAAAATAACCATTCTCCAAAACTTCTGGGCCTTATGCCTTTTTTAAAAAACAAATCTAAGCTGGTAAATTACAGGAGCTTCAATTTTGTTAACTAGCATTTTATGTGATTTTTTTTGTCACTTTCTTAAAATCTGCAAGTAATGTTTATTTCATTCTCAAGATCCAAAACATTATGCCAGAAATTGACATCACTGAAATGAAGTGTTGGCACATTACCATTCTGCATTCTACGGAAATGAGTGAGAAGTTGCAGCAGTACTAAAGTGCTAACCATTTTGTTTGTCAATCTGCTGCTTTCACAACTGATTAATGTTAAAATCTGAAAACATTTGCATAATACAAGAATTCAAATTTGTGCTTTTGCAGTCTGCTGTCCACTGGTCTTACTCAAAGTTAACTAGGTCAATTAGCTGTTGAATTTTATTAGTGTTATATTCCCAATTTATTGTATTGCTTACATTGCTCAATTGAAATAAAAACAATTTTCTGAGAGAAAACCAATACTGAATTATTGGGGAGAGGTTGTAAAATTTTCAACAGATTGATTTTCTCAACATTTATTTAGTACTGTGGACAGTTTTGGTCTCCTTACTTGAGAAAGGATGTACTGACACTGGAGGCAGTGCAAAGGAAGTTCACAAGTTCGATTGCAGAATTGAGAGGGTTGTCTTATGAGGAGGTTGAGTAGATTGGGACTATGTACATTAGAACTTAGAAGAATGAGGGGGGATCTTACAGAAACATGTAAAATTATGAAGGGAATAGACAAGATAGAAGCAGGGAGGTTGCTTCCACTGGATGTGGAACTAGAACTAGGGGGCTTAGCCTCAAAATAAGGGGGAGCAGATTTAGGACCCAGTTGAGGATGAAATTCTTCATCCAAAGGGTTGTGAATCAGTGGAATTTCCTGCCCAGTGAGGCTGTTGAAGCTACCTCATTGAGTGTTTTTGAGACAAAGATATAGATATATTTTTGAACAGTAAGGGGATTAATGGTTATGGTGAGTAGGCAGGTAAGTGAAGCTAAGTCCACAAAAAGACCAGCCATGATCTTATTAAATGGTGGAGCAGGCTCAATGGGCCAGATGGCCTACACTTGCTCCTCGTTCTTATGTTTTTTTGTTATTTATCTGACTCCTCAAAAGCAAAAATAGATGACTGCAATCAATCAGGAATATTTTAAATTGGAAAACAAAGATATGTTGGCCATCTAAAATACAAACAGAAAACGCTGAACATTCGTTATAGTTCTGACAGTAACTGTGAGGAAAGGAACATAATTAACACCTCAGGATCTGACAAAAAGTCAGCATTGATGCTGCCTGAAAATGTGTTTCTGGAAAAGCGCAGCAGGTCAGGCAGCATCCAAGGAACAGGAGAATCGACGTTTCGGGCATAAGCCCTTCTTCAGGAATGAGGAAAGTGTGCCAAGCAGGCTAAGATAAAAGGTAGGGAGGAGGGACCTGGGGGAGGGGTGTTGGAAATGCGATAGGTGGAAGGAGGTTAAGGTGAGGGTAATAAGGTGAGGGTGATAGGCCGGAGTGGGGGTGGAGGCGGAGAGGTCATAAAGAAGATTGCAGGTTAGGAAGGTGGTGCTGAGTTCGAGGGTTAGGACTGAGACAAGGTGGGGGGAGCGGAAATCAGGAAACTGGAGAAATCTGAGTTCATCCCTTGTGGTTGGAGGGTTCCTAGGCGGAAGATCTCGGGCGACCGAATCAACACGGACATTTACTATAAACCGACCGACTCCCACAGCTACCTAGTCTACACCTCCTCCCACCCTGCCCCCTGTAAAAATGCCATTCCACATTCCCAATTCCTTCGTCTCCGCCGCATGTGCTCCCAGGAGGACCAGTTCCAATACCGAACAACCCAGATGGCCTTCTTCTTCAAAGACCGCAATTTCCCCCAGACGTGGTCGACGATGCTCTCCACTGCATCTCTTCCACTTCCCGCTCCTCTGCCCTTGAGCCCCGCCCGTCCAATCGCCACCAGGATAGAACCCCACTGGTGAGCTGATAATGTGTTGCTGGAAAAGCGCAGCAGGTCAGGGAGCATCCAAGGACCATGAGAATCGATGTTTTGGGCATGAGCCCTCCTTCAGGAATGTGTCCAGCAGGCTAAGATAAAAGGTAGGGAGGAGGGACTTGGGGGAGGGACGTTGGAAATGCGATAGGTGGAAAGAGGTCAAGGTGAGGCTGATAGGCCGGAGTGGGGGTGGGGGCGGAGAGGTCAGGAAGAAGATTGCAGGTTAAGAAGGCGGTGCTGAGTTTGAGGGATTTGACTGAGACAAGGTGGGGGGAGGGGAAATGAGGAAACTGGAGAAATCTGAGTTCATCCCTTGTGGTTGGAGGGTTCCTAGGCGGAAGATGAGGCGCTCTTCCTCCAGCCGTCGTGTTGCTATGGTCTGGCGATGGAGGAGTCCAAAGACCTGCATGTCCTTGGTGGAGTGGGGGGGGAATTGAAGTGTTGAGCCACGGGGTGGTTGGGTTGGTTGGTCCGGGTGTCCCAGAGGCGGCCTACTTGCGGAATGTTTCAGAGAACACCTCTGGGACACCCGGATCAACCAACCCTACCACCCCATGGCTCAACACTTCAACTCCCCCTCCCACTTCACCAAGGACATGCAGGTCCTTGGACTCCTCCATCGCCAGACCATGGCAACACGACGGTTGGAGGAAGAGTGCCTCATCTTCCGCTCTCTTACATTGATGCTGCCTGACCTTGTCAGTTTAGTTGAACTCTACAACACTATGAATTGGTGGATTGTAACTCAGATTGAGTTTTGGCGGCAAATGGTTTCAGGGAGTTTATCAATTTCTGAGATATCAGTACTAATAGGAAGCGCCTGCAATTCTAATCTCCAGTCTTCATTTTAAATTTCCAGTTAAAAGCCCCCACTTTCATCTTAAATGGAGGGAAAGTGGGTTCAGGTTGTCGGCAGTAATCTGCACCACCCTTTGCATGCAAACTAATCATGGGTGATTAGTTGGAAAACACGGGTGATTTACTGGTGGTGTTTAATAGATGAAAAAAAACTATAGATGATTTGGTAATGGGAAAAAAAATCATTTAGCTGCATGAAAGAGCACTTCTTGATATAATTTAAAAAAGAGAGGCTGTGGGAGGGTATAATTGATTGACCAGACCTTTCCTGGTATTGCACACAAATGGCAGGGAAGGACATTTGGGAAGGTCACAAGAAATTGTTGGGGAAAGATCTGGGCAGGGGAGAGCACGAATCAATTTGAGAAAAACACATCTTTTTGCACAGCGAGTGATTAGGGTCTGGAAGGCATTGCCTACGAATATGGTAGAGACTGGCTCAATTGAAGCATTCAAAAGGTAATTCAACATTTATTTGAAAAGAAACAATGTGCAGGGTTAAGAATGAGAAGGCAAAGGAATAGCACTGAATTGCTCATTCGGAGAACTGCTGCAGACACCACAGGCCAAATAGTCTCGTTGTGCACATTAACAATTCTGTGATTCTGAGAAATTGCTTTGTGGGAGAATTCTGCAAACAGAAGGAGGCTCCCAAGGTTACTAGGACCAGCTGCAAACCTGCTTGAGTTCGGAAAGCAATTGTGGTGTCCTCGTTCAGGTCCCAGTTAAAGTGTAATCAGGGTATTATTGATTTACTGGGACCATGATTGGCATAAAGTTAAGAGGCACTGATTGTGTCAAGTGCCTCATGCTCTTTCTGAATTTTGCAGGTTAAATAAGCAAAAGGCACAAAGGGTTTCATTATGAGAGGGAAAACAATCTGCTTGTCTCTCTGGTTAGAGATGGGAGGGTAAAGTTAAAATCAAAAGAAGGAAAACACAAGATAAAACTATCTCTGATTTGTCAGCTTGCACAGGATTCTAATATCCTTTCCAGGTTGTCATCTCCCTCATCACCACACACCCATTTTGAAAATGGTCCTGCTTGAGTCTCCATTATTTCTGTGTCAGTTTGTAAATTAGATCATTTTGCTGTCAAAGCTCTGATTTATCTTTATTTTTAACAGGCTGGACTTCCAGCCACTTCATGTTTTATAGAAATCAGTGCCCCCCCCCCACTGGAGGTAAACAGTCCATCAATTCCGATATATTTTAGAGTGAGAAAGGAAAGGAAATTAAGTTTTAAAACTGCAAGGTTGTCATACTGCATTATATTACCCAAAACCTTGATAACAGAATGATACTCTTGAGTAGAATTAATTGTGGGGAGACTGTGTAGTATAGCCATAATGTTACTGGACTAGTAACCCAACGGTCTCTGGGGGAAAAAGTTCAAGTACTGCCACAGCACCATGTGGAATATAAATTCAACTTTCTATAAATTTTCTCTTAATAATGGTGATCATGAAGCTACCATTGATTGTTATAAATGCCCAGTTAATTCACTGATGTCATTTAGAGAAGCCAATCTGCCATCCTGAGTTGGTCTGACCTATGTATGACATCAGAATGACAGCAATGTGGATGGCATTTAATTACTGTTTGAAATGACCCAACAAGCCACTCAAGGCAGTGAATGCTGACCTAACCAGTGACATCCACATCCCATGAAAAGACTGCATTAATGCCAGGTCCACATAACCCAGGGGGTCTTCAAGGCAGGTAGATCAGCTGCCACATAGTGAGCCACAAGTCACAATTGCACAGTAGTTGGTTCTGGAGACAGACAGTGGCCGAGAGCCCTCTTTGGAAAGCAGATGTCATTCCAAGCTCTGTTCAGCTGGACGTAGATGCTGAGACCACAAGATAATTGAAAAAAATTTTCACAGCAGCAGCAGATCATGTGAGTCTCTGCCAGCTTAGCTAGACAAACTCTGACTGACTGGAGAGAGAGACTGGAGGAGTTTTACTCCATCATGACTGCTGTGATGTCTCAGGGCTTTATATTAACGTCCATCTTCAGGGAAAGAGTGACCACTGCACACAACATCAGATGGAGCAAGCAACTGGGTGTATTCAGGCCCTGACCAGTAAGGTCAGTCTGCCAGTTTTAATAAGATAGACAAAGGTTCACTTTGGCCATTCAGGACCTTACTGATAGAGAGAAAGGTGCTCTTCAACGCTTGGGTAGCAGGAAATATGGATGGATCATAAAAGGGAAATCAGAGAAAGGGGACATGAAATGGGAATTAAGCTCAAAATGTCTCCATTCATCACTCCAACTTAGCTAACCCCTGTCAGTGTCCCATGCAGACCTGGCAATGATGATTACAGCTACAACACCCTGTCCATAGCACAGCCCACAGTTCCAATCTTTAAGTCATAGTGATGTACAGCATGGAAACAGATCCTTCGGTCCAACCCATCCATGCTGACCAGATATCCCAACCCAATCTAGTCCCACCTGCCAGCACCCTGCCCATATCTCTCCAAACCCTTCCTATTCATATACCCATCCAAATGCCTCTTAATTGTTGCAATTGTACCAGCCTCCACCACTTCCTCTAGCGGCTCATTCTATACACGTTTGAAAAAATTGCCCCTTAGGTCTCTTCTATATCTTTCTCCTCTCACCCTAAACCTATGCCCTCTAGTTCTGGACTCCCCGACCCCAGGGAAAAGACTTTGTCTATTTACCCTATCCATGCCCCTCATAATTTTGTAAACCTCTATAAGGTCACCCCTCAGCCTCCGACGCTCCAGGGAAAACAGCCTCAGCCTGTTCAGCCTCTCCCTGTACCTCAAATCCTCCAATCCTGCCAACATCCTTGTAAATCTTTTCTGAACTCTTTCAAGTTTCACAACATCTTTCCGATAGGAAGGAGACCAGAATTGCACACAATATTCCATCAGTGGCCTAACCAATGTTGTGTACAGCTGCAACATGACCTCCCAACTCCTGTACTCAATACTCTGACCAATAAAGGAAAGCATACCAAACGCCTTCTTCACTATCCTATCTACCTGCGACTCCACTTTCAAGGAGCTATAAACCTGCACTCCAAGGTCTCTTTGTTTGGCAACACTCCTTAGGACCTTACCATTAAGTGTATAAGTCCTGCTAAGATTTGCTTTCCCAAAATGCAGCACCTCACATTTATCTGAATTAAACTCCATCTGCCACTTCTCAGCCCATCGGTCCATCTGGCCAAGATCCTGTTGTAATCTGAGGTAACCCTCTTCGCTGTCCACTACACCTCCAACTTTGTTGTTATCTGCAAACTTACTAACTGTACCTCTTATGCTCATATCCAAATCATTTTGTAAATGACAAAAAGTAGAGGACCCAGCACCGATCCTTGTGGCACTCCACTGGTCACAGGCCTCCAGTCTGAAAAACAACCCTCCACCACCACCCTCTGTATTCTACCTTTGAGCCAGTTCTGTATCCAAATGGCTGGTTCTCCCTGTATTCCATGAGATCTAACCTTGCTAATCAGTCTCCCATGGGAAACCTTGTCGAATGCCTTACTGAAGTTCATATAGATCACATCTACTGCTCTGCCTTCATCAATCCTCTTTGTTATTTCTTCAAAATTCTCAATCAAATTTGTGAGACATGATTTCCCACACACAAAGCCATGTTGACTATCCCTAATCAGTCTTTGCCTTTCCAAATACATGTACATCCTGTCCCTCAGGATTCCCTCCAGCAACTTATCTACCACCGAGGTCAGGCTCACTGGTCTATAGTTCCCTGGCTTGTCCTTACCACCCTTCTTAAACAGTGGCACCACGTTAGCCAACCTCCAGTCTTCTGGCACCTCACCTGTGACTATCGATGATACAAATATCTCAGCAAGTGGCCCAGCAATCACTTCTCTAGCTTCCCACAGAGTTCTAGGGTACACCTGATCAGGTCCTGGGGATTTATCCACTTTTATGCATTTCAAGACATCGAACACTTCCTCCTCTGTAATTTGGACATTTTGCAAGGTGTCACCATATATTTCCCTACAGCCTATATCTTCCATATCCTTTTCCACAGTAAATACTGATGCAAAATACTCATTTAGTACCTCCCCCATTTTCTGCGGCTTCACACAAAGGCCGCCTTGCTGATCTTTGAGGGGGCCCTATTTTCTCCCTAGTTACCCTTTTGTCCTTAACGTATTTGTCAAAACCCTTTGGATTCTCCTTAATTCTATTTGCCAAGGCTATCTCGTCCCCTTTTTGCCCTCCTGATTTCCCTCTTAAGTTTGCTCCTACTGCCTTTATACTCTTCTAAAGATTCATGTGATCTATCCTGTCTATACCTTACATATGCTTCCTTCTTTTTCTTAACCAAACCCTCAATTTCTTTAGTCATCCAGCATTCCCTATACCTACCAGCCTTTCCTTTCACCCTAACAGGAATATACTTTCTCTGGATTCTCATTATCTCATTTCTGAAGGCTTTCCATTTTCCAGCCGTCCCTTTCCTATTTTCCAACCGTCCCTTTACCTGTGAACATCTGCCCCCAATCCAAGGAATACAGACTGAGACAGATAGGGCAGACAAATTGCTCAGCCATTCACTGCTCCATTTGTCTAGCTCACTCTTGAAGAATCATCTTGGAGTGTGAAGGTAACCCCTATCTTCTTTCATCTATTGCAAGTGATCTTCTTAATTTACTTCCCTTGTCTCCTCTCACCTCACCTTCCATAACAATTGCAACAGCTCACCAACACTGAAACCAGCTGACCATCCTCTTTGCCAATTCCCTACCTTCCACTCACCCACCAGGATAAACTTTCCCTAAATCTCCTCTCTGTCCTATCTTCTTTGTTATATCTTTCTCCAACTTTGCTTCTAACTTCTTTCATGCCGTTGTTATGAAGATGTGGGTGTACCTTTAATAGAGTTCAAAGCAGCAGAACTACCGGACACAGCACCAAGTGTTCTCAATAAGACAACAATGTAACAGTGGGTCGAACAACTCGATTAGTTCGTTGTCTGGAGATAAAAACACAAATTCGAATTCGGCCAATCAGTTTAAAATATACCCCGAAAAGATACCAATTTCCAATCAAGTTTGAATTGAGTATGTTGACAATCTTAAAGCCAATGACACCATCCAATGCTCTGGAGTATAAGACTGGGGATAAATTGAACAGTTGAGAGGAGAACTGCCAAGTCCTAGCATGTAACAGACTGCTTGAAAAAAAACTCTCTTAAAAGTACCTTTTCATCAGTAACTGGGGATGCAGAAATTCCTCAAGGAGAAAAGAAGACATGGGAAGGCCCAAAGACACAAACCTACAACTGCCTGGTTTTGGGATAAGAAGAGTTGTTTTGTAAATCTTAGTTGGTAGTTTTATCGGACTAGTATATAGCAAGTGTAGGCAATGTAAAAGCATCATTTTCAGTTCCTTAGGTTCAAGCAAACAGATGGTGAAACCTCCAGTCTATCAACAATCAATAGAAATGCATTTATTATCTTCGAGTATGATTGCTATCACGGACTTCGACCTCAATTTCCATCTTTTTTCCTTCCCTATCAACCCCAAATATATTTGTGAAAAGTGTTAGGTTCCTACTCTTTAAGTCAGATTTCAGTTATAGCAGCTACACCAAAACACCCACACAGCAACTTGTACTTCCTGCTTATCACATTTTATTTTGTAATAAACCTCACACTAACACACCTTAACCTCTTTCGTTTAGTGAATTTTTGTTCTTCCTACCCTTGTCTTTATTCTGTTCCTACTCTTTCCTCCTGATTTTCAATGCATTTTAGCTGCCTGCTGTTGTGTCCTGGTGACCTGCCCGCAATTAAATTCAGTTTAAAACCCATCCTGCACTCAGTAACCTCCACGAGATAATATTAGCCCCAAATCTTGTGCAGATGCAATCTCTCTGTCTTCAACAGTTTTTGTTTCTTCCTCCAGGACTGTTACTGAGTATATATTTATGGTCAGGCCTTGAAATATTGCACAGGATGATCTCAATGCATATATGCACAAACAATAAGTTAAGATAGGCTTGTCTCTTGGCCCAGGATCATTTATCAAGAAAACTTCAGGAATGGACATAAGAAAAATAACAATACTTACAACCATACCATTTAGGGACACCCAACAATCAGGGGGAAAGTCCTGAAGTAATGGAACTAGAAACTGGAGACAACCGTCCCAATGGCATAATAGAAGCATCATTCCAATGAGATTAAATATTCTCACCACTGCACTGGCAAAATCATATGTCATATGAAAAATCTGAAAAGACAACAGGAAAAAAAATCAGCTTTAATATATAGTTTCAATGGTAAATCTTGTCACTGATATTCTTATGAGTATCAAATAAGACATTCTGTGCTTTCAGATTACAGATGTGGTATAGCTATGATTGAACTGATACTGTACCAAATGGTATCACACTGTCAACAATCAGAACTGCAGGTTGGCATTGCAAATGTTGAACCCAAAGGAAAAAGTAGAACAATAATTAATTCAATAAGTCTGTTGAGCAACAATTGCTCAACCTGTGCCCAGTGACCTAGCCTTCATTTTGTAAATAAATTTTACATTTCGGAATACAACAATAATATTCACATTTAGGAATAGAAATTCATCTATCTCCAATTATAATTAACTGCAAATCGTCAATGAGGAATTGTTTATTTAGCCAGCCACATTTTCCGAAACTTCTGAACATGTATTAATAGAAATGAAAACAGGTTCAGTTGTTTTGTGACAATCACACATCATTGTTTTCATTATTGTTCTGTCATAAAAGATCTGATTTTGGTGGAATGACGGTAGAAAATATTAGCTGTAGCCCAGCTCACAATTTCAAAGTCAAAAACAGAAATGAATAATGAACCTTCAAAGTTTTATTGGCCCAAAGGTAATGTTAATAATTAAAATTAGTTGGTGGTTAATATACAGACTATTCAGCAAGAGGCCAGTATCTGAATCACATTATTGTGTTCTGTGGCAGTTGGGTCATCCACCTTTCGGAGGTGTGAGAAGGATGATCTTAAGCTCATCAAATGGATGACTTTGCACAAATGCTTTTCAGTGAATTTACTAAGTTCCACTGTACTCTGTGAGCTTTATGGTACTATAAAGAGAGAATTCTCAAGCGTGAATGAATATCACACAATCAATGCTAAATTTTTATCCGATACTTGACTGACTCAATTTGCTTCATTAACAGTACAAATTTGTTCAATTTTATTGCTACATTTTTAATAGAAATCCTGTCAGGGAAG
The DNA here is from genome assembly GCF_004010195.1 of Chiloscyllium plagiosum. Classification (NCBI taxonomy): domain Eukaryota; kingdom Metazoa; phylum Chordata; class Chondrichthyes; order Orectolobiformes; family Hemiscylliidae; genus Chiloscyllium; species Chiloscyllium plagiosum. Next base: position 63,833,388 of record NC_057710.1, read on the forward strand.
ACAGACATGTAATTCTCAAGCATCAGTCGAGGGAGCCTTGAACATCTGTGGGATGTGGAAAATTTTCAAGTGATCTTGGAGCCGGTGGCAGAAAAGAATGCTAATTTTACTCAGTGAGTTCTGCCGCCAAGTCTATCTCACCGCTAATCAGTGAAATTAAAAGGTCAACACATTGTCTTCTAAATGTTGGATACATTTTTGCATCAGCAAAAACTAACAATTCAACACTAACAACAAAACAGTTAAAGCAGCTAAGGATGTCCGGTCACATCTCTGAGTTGATTCGAAAGTGATTGCCAAGCTGTGAAGACTGGACATTTTCAAGACTTCTGCAAACAGTTGCGAAAGCACCCAATTTATGTGCAGTGTAATTGGTCTTCCAAATCCTGGCTTTGTGGTAAATATTTCAAAACTCATGATCTGCATTTTATGGGCCACTCCACCCATGGCTGAGGCAACAGGCATGTGGGAGCCATACAGTTGGCTACTGAGGCATGAGTCACCATTCCACCACCAACCAATTCCCTTCACTACCCACACTCTAACCATCTCCTCAAGTATTTTGGGCAGTTCAGAAGGTATCAGCTGGGTTACCCACACCCAACTGCCCCCAATCAGTGACCCAACTGAGGCTCACAAGTGGATAATCAATGTTCAATGAAGGGGTTTATCGCACTACCACTTTACTTTAACAGACAGGAGAAGCAGTCTATGCCCAATTGTAGGTTTAACCCTACAGGTTGCGATCCAGTGAATTATAGGTTACCGGGGAGGCCCCCTTCCTGATCGCAATATGTGAATCTGAGGATCTCCCTCCCCACAAGTTTGCCACTCTGTGCCCATCCTCCCTCCTACAATGTACAACATATGTCTTATTTAGCCTACTACCAGGTTGCTGGGACTTCTCAGCCTGGCTTCTGCAAGATCTCAATATCTGGGCAATCACTGAACACCATTTTGCAGGACTACAGCAGAACCAGCAGTGGCCACCGCAATGATTTAACACTATAAATGACTGTAGCAGCCCTTATCTGATAGTCCAGCACAGGGCCATCCTCCTGGCAATCGATGAAAGTCCTGCCTCATATGAATTAAAGGCCTGTCACCCAAAATATTAAAGTTGAGCAAGATAGAAGGCTGAGGCCCTTGCTATCCAAAGGCGATGTTGGGACGCAAAGAGCCTATCCTCAGCATGAATGGACTGCAGCGGTTCAAGAAGGCAGCTCAACATCACCTTCTCAAGGACAACTAGAGATGGACAACAGCTGGCCAGCCAGTGACACTCACGTCCCACGACTAAATTAGAAATAATCCAGCCCTACATTTCAATATCAGAATCCTCCATTGAAGTGCAACAGCATTAGATAATGGGATAATTTTTATTTTTCAATTTAAAGACCATCCCTATTCCCACATCACTTACTACTTGCAATTACTACAAGGTGCTGGGAGGTCAGACACCTTGAAATTACACTGTGCAAAAATTAGCCTATTAAGACAGTTGAAAAAAATGAATTAACTTATCTGCAGAGGTCATACAGCATTTCATAACCGATGAAGTACTTCTGAAATGCAGCACTCACTTTTATTTATGTGAGCAAATACAAGATCCAAAGTTTATCACATCAAATCCCCAGAAACATGAAGTAAGATGAATGGATTATGAATCTGTTTTTAGCAATTCCATTTCATGAAGTAATGGTGGTTAGGAGTACTCCCTGCTGATTACTAAATGACACTGTGGGACCTTTTCTGTCCACTTGAAGAAGGGGAGATGGTTTTAATCAAATTCTATTCCACATACATCACTTCCAACAACATTATTTCCATATGTACTAAACTGAAAGACCAACCACAATTATTTTCTCAAATTCTAAAATGATAGTTAAACCAAACAAATGCCAAATTCAAGATCAAGAATAACCACTGAAGAAAACACACTATTATTACATTCCTGTGTATTGTAATACCACTGTCTACACTTTAACATTAGCCCACTTAAACATGAAAGCCCCTCATATTCATTTCAGCTCAGGAGCATAGGGCAGGATAGTTAATGGTGAATTCTATGTTTCTTTCTAATAACATCTTTTTTATAGAAAACATGTATTATTCAATTATTATTTCACTACCACAGATCTCAAAATGACCCATTCTTTCTCTATTTTCCAATCAATACTAAATGTTCAAGGAGATAAAAGTCAATGATCACGAACAGTAATCAGATGCACCTGTCATGAAAGTTACTCACCCAAATAATTCTTAAACCTCATTCTCGTGTTGCCACTCCCTCACTCAGGGTGCAACATCCAGTAGGTGTATCCTCACTCTCTAAAGATTAGCGCAACAAGCATTTCACTAGCTTCGCACATCAAGATATTTATTTTAGAAACTAATTTCAATATCTCTGAATTTTACTTCCTAGTAGGAAAGTTGGCATCATTTACAAAAAATGAACCAGCGACAAGACATTTATCATTAATAATATCATGTTGTCCACTTCTGTTGTCTTCTTACAAATGACTTTTATCAAAACTGAGTAATAACCACATCATTGGGATCAACTCCCTCCCCTACCATTTGTTAACTGTGTCAGGCTTTCAACCCTGGTTTCTTAATATTCAGGTTTGTCCTGATATGGCCCAATAACAACTTTCTCCATGCGTTTTTATTCTTCTGAATTAATTCTCTTGCTTCTTCAGAATACCCTTCAGAGTTCCTACATTTGTTGCATTGCTCTATTCTATGATGTACTTTGATATCATGATCTCAATATAAATTTCAAGTCAATACACAAATATGACTTCAATCCAACCAAGAGCAAAGAATCATTACTTTTTGCCCTGAAAATGTAAATCCAACAAAAATGGATAATAACATTATCAATTATTACATCAAGTTTAACATTCATTTGACGTCATTTTATTACAATGCAATGTGTTATTGCATTATGCATAACTGAACAAAATTATAATTTCACATTAGATTGATTTCCATTCAATAGTGTAAAATTGTCGTAAACCAAACAGCTAAAGATAACGCGAATCTTTTCATTTTTATCTTAATGATCTTTGACAATCACTCTTGAAAATATTTTTGTCATTTTTGGTCCCATGTTCTCTTATGTTTATACTTTATCATTGAAATCATTGATAACAGAAGCATGACAAGATATATGGCATGAAGGATGGCTTTCAGCTCATCATGATATAAAATTCAAAACTTGTAAAACTGATCATCAGCACTACATCATATCCACAAATCTTTGGTGACATTAATTTACTCCACCATTATTCACCATCATTCAGCTCGAACTCTGAGAATCACAGAATGGTTACATTACAGAAGACATAATTTTGACATGTCCTGTCAATGCTGGATCTGTGCAATAACTACTCAGCTAGTCCCACTCCCCATCTTTTCCTTGTAGCCTTGCAATTACTTTCTCTTCAGATAATTATCCAGTTCAAAACAAAATAGACCAACTTACAGTGCAGGTTACTATGTCAGATCTGATCACCATGACAGAAGCATGGTTACAAGGAGATCAAAGCTGGGAACTAAATATTCAGGGGTATGTGATAATTTGAAAGCATAGACAGGAATGAAAGGACAGTGCCGTCACTTTGCTGGTATACAGGATGTAATAGGTAATAAAAGCAAGAATTTGGTCTTCAATCAGAGATCTAAACTTCATATGAGTGGAGGTAAGAAATAAAAAGGGAAAGAAGACACTGGTAGGAGTCGAGTGTAGACCCCAGCAGTAAGTATATGGCAGAACAGAACATAAATCAGGAATATCAATGAGGTAGTGAAACAAAGGCAGTCCATTAATTATGGATGATTTTAATCTTCATGCAGATTAGGATTGACTGGCAGAGAAAGCCTTGAGGAAGAATTCATATAGTATATTTGAGACAGTTTCCTACAGCAACATGTTGTGGATCCAATCAAGGATCCCAGGCTATTTTGGATCTGCTCTTGTGTCTTGAGGCAGATTTAATAAATGATATCAGAGTAAAAGATCCTCTTGGAAACAGCGTCCAGATGGTCACTTCAGCCAGAACTGGGAGGGTGTAATGAACTGGTCGTGTCATTATTAATTAAGGACTCAGTTCCTGCAGTAAGGAGGGATGACATCTTGGAAACATCTTCAAATGAGGCTTTGTGGTTCCAGCTCAGAATTAAACAGGGGCAGCCACACTGCTAGGACTGTATTATAGGCTCCAATCTCTCAGCAGACAATGGAAGGACAGATAAATAGACCATTTAATGAGGTGTGTAAAAATAATAGTAGGGCAATGTATTAGGGGATTCTGGATCAGTGGTGCTGGAAGAGCACAGCAATTCAGGCAGCATCCGAGGACAGGCAAAATCGACGTTTCGGGCAAAAGCCCTTCATCAGGAATAAAGGCAGAGAGACTGAAGCGTGGAGAGATAAGCTAGAGGAGGGTAGGGGTGGGGAGAGAGTGGCATAGAGTACAATAGGTCAGTGGGGAAGGAGATGAAGGTGATAGGTCAGGGAAGAGAGGGTGGAGTGGATAGGTGGAAAACGAGCTGGGCAGGTCGGACAAGTCCGGACAGGTCAGGGGATCGAGTTTCTGGAGGTTAGAAGCTAGGATGAGGTGGGGGAACGGGAAATGAGGAAACTGTTGAAATCCACACTGATGCCCTGGGGTTGAAGTGTTCCGAGGCGGAAGATAAGGCGTTCTTCCTCCAGGCGTCTGGTGGTGAGGGAGCGGCAGTGGAGGAGGCCCAGGACCTGCAAGTCTGGGAGGAGCGATATCAAGGAGCGAATTTCCCTGCTCTTTCGATGC
>NC_057710.1:63839689-63866778 GCF_004010195.1 Chiloscyllium plagiosum
TCTGGTTTCCAGCATCTGCAGTCATTGTTTTTACCTCGTTGATTTTAACCCTACTGTGAATCCTCTTGCAAGGATGCCTGCCTTGAAGAAGTTATCCTCTTGCAAGGATGCCTGCCTTGAAGAAGTTATCCTCTTGCAAGGATGCCTGCCTTGAAGAAGTTATCCTCTTGCAAGGATGCCTGCCTTGAAGAAGTTATCCTCTTGCAAGGATGCCTGCCTTGAAGAAGTTATCCTCTTGCAAGGATGCCTGCCTTGAAGAAGTTATCCTCTTGCAAGGATGCCTGCCTTGAAGAAGTTATCCTCTTGCAAGGATGCCTGCCTTGAAGAAGTTATCCTCTTGCAAGGATGCCTGCCTTGAAGAAGTTATCCTCTTGCAAGGATGCCTGCCTTGAAGAAGTTATCCTCTTGCAAGGATGCCTGCCTTGAAGAAGTTATCCTCTTGCAAGGATGCCTGCCTTGAAGGTTTTCCTCCTCTCTCTACAAGAATCTCAGGGAGTCTCTCTCTCACTGCAACTCCCAGGTCATTTCTCTATGCCACTCTCTCCCCACCCCCACCCTCCTCTAGCTTATCTCTCCACGCTTCAGTCTCTCTGCCTTTATTCCTGATGAAGGGCTTTTGCCCGAAACGTCGATTTTGCCTGTCCTCGGATGCTGCCTGAATTGCTGTGCTCTTCCAGCACCACTGATCCAGAATCTGGTTTCCAGCATCTGCAGTCATTGTTTTTACCTCAATTTATTAGGGGATGTCAACTTCCCCAGCATCAATTAGGACAGGCATAGTGTAAAGGGTCGAGAGGGAATAGATTTCTTGAAATATATTTACAAGTGCTCTTTGTGTCAACATGTGGAGGGTGCAACAAGGGATTGCCATGATGGTCTGTGGGGAATAGGGTAAAGGCTAGAGGATACAAAGTCAAGGCTGCTACTTTATTGTAGTGTTGATGAAATGCTATATTCTTGCCAGTGTCACCTTTCGGATTAGACATTAAATTCAAATCCCATCTGTCTGCACAGGTGAACGTAAAGTTTCAAACAGGGTAGGAGAGTTATTCGCTACTGGCTTAACTAATATTTATTCCTCAAGCAACATCACAAGAGATAGAATGACTAGCATTATCAGTTTTTGGTGGGACTTTGCAATTGCGAAATGGTTGTATTTTCTACATTTTACATTGACTACACCTCTAAAGCATTTATTAGCTGTACAATAATTTAAATGCCTGTGATCTTAGAAGGTGCTTTTTAAATGCAAGTCTTTCTTATATTGTGCAAAATGAATTTCTTAATTAACAACAATCTGTTAGTTATACAATAATTATAAATGAGACAAGCATTTTATTCAATATTTATTAATTAATTAACTGCAATAGCTTCAGATACCATGTGAGAGTTGAACTCTTTGTCAACTGGCGCATCACTCTAGCCTTTGAGACCTACCAATCCAGTAACATCATAGCTATGCTATCAGATCTTCTGTTATTCGATTTATGTACCTTCACCCGAACAACGCTCTACGTTTCTCTGAGACTTGTAAGTAGTTATGGCATTCTTTATTTAACATTGGTAATGCAACTGCAAAAAGGTAAATACATATTGATTGCTGAAGGAAGAAAAAGTAGATACATTAAGCCTCCATGATCTTTGCAGTAATTAAGGAAAGTGTCCAGGCAAATACTATTAGTCAGTATCAATTTCGCTGTTCAATGCATAATTTAATACTTGATATCAAGAAAATAAAATAATGTTTTATTTAATATACGACATTTTCATTTTGTGATGAAGAAATAAATGACATCCTTTGCAAAGCGACACCTTTGCAGAAGAAAAGGACATTGATTCTATTTCAGACAAAAACTCCACTTGTAAATGTGAAAATCAACAGCCACTCTTCCATAGCCTTCCTGACTAAATAAATTATAACCTTTTCTGCAGAAATAATGAGACAGCTCAAAATGAAAAAAAAAACAAAGGCAATTACATTTAATCATAAACACTTTGTCCACTATTGTTAACAAAAAACAGCATGGTTGAAAACAGGTGTCTCTACTGGATGACAGATTAATTGATAAGAAAAGGGTTCATAAACTAGATCTGTGATAGGAAATAATTTAACACAAGATGAGAATGATGCAAGTTAAGTATACTGTGAGCAGGAGCAGAGAACTATAAAGAAGGTGTTTGGAAGATTAAAAAGATGCAATTAGAGCTAAAATTATGTTGAAAATATGAATGAAATATAGCTTTGTTTGCTAACAACCAAGAGCAGCAAAATATTTGCAATAAATTGAAATAAACAATGATAACATCATAATAAAGCATTAGAGATGAAAAAAATAGAAATAAAATATAAGAAAAAATGGTTAAAGAAAATTTTAAGAATAAATTAAAATTGGCTTTGTATTGTGCATTTTAAAAAAATGGAGGCGAGCATGCACAATCAAAATTTATCTTCAGATGTTTGGTGTCAACAGATTAATAAAATAAACATAGATAGAAATTCAAAAGAAAACAAAGAGAAATCCAAATATAAGAGAAAAGTAAGTCGGTTTTGAAATATAAATAATTGAATCGAGGGAAGTAGCAAAGGGAATTCTATAGTTTAGCATACAAACCTACTCATTTGGAGCATCAGTTAGTCATTTGGCCCCTCAAAGTGACTCCACCAGACGTGAAGAACATGGCAGAGCTGACTGTGGCCTCAGCTCCCAACCTCCATAAACCTCTTATTCCATATTAGTCAAGCATCTTATTGACCTTTGTTTTAAAAATGTACAATGAATCTGCCTCCATTTCTCTCTGAGAATGAGAGTTACAAAGACTTAGAATCCTCTCTGAGAGAAAAGAAATCTCCTTAAATTAAATTGAAACCCTTTCATTAAAACTGTGAACTGTGTTTGTGAAATAACTCGAGAGAGGCTGGTATCCTATCACCAATTCACCCTTTATTTACATGTGGAAAGTGGTTGGCTTTGCCACGACCTTGTCAGAGCCAACAACCAGTGTGTCAGAATCTCTGACACTCTGTCAGCCAGGGCTCCCTGATTGGACTAGAGTAACTGTCCCAATCAGGGAACTCATATCTATAACGTCCAACTGGCTGACCTCATTCTAATCACTACAAATTGTACTTAGATGTAAAGCATTGATTGAAATATTCAACAAGGACTTAACTTCAATTTTGCTGCAATAAAAATGCCACAAAACAAAACACGATAAGTGCAACACTGGCAAATTTAGGTACATTATCCTTTCCTAATTGTCCTGGGAAAGTGGTAATGGACTGTTTTCTGAAACCCATACAATTTGACAACTGCACTTCCAGGTTGATATTTCAAATGAAATTCTAGAATTTTGTAAATTGAACAATTAAGAAATGGCATAATTATACCAATAGTGTATAACATACAGGGAAGTTTGTATGTCAAGGTAATGACTGGAGCACTTTGTATTTGTATTCAGAGAGGAATGAGATAATATAAAGCTACATTAAAAAAGGAGATAGAAGTTATGGACAGAATTCTAATAGATAGAGGAGGTGTGCTAAAAAGATTTGCAACATTGAAAGCTGGTTCGTTTCTGGTCCAGATGGAATACATTCAAAGTTGTTGAAAGAACCAAAGGTACAGAAGAGTTAGAGGACCCAAAGCAATAACCCTGTTTCTCTCTCCACAGAGACTGCCAGACTTACTGAGTTCCTTCAGCAATTTCTGCTTCTGTTTGTTTCACAGGCACAAATAGTTCAAGCATTGGAAAAAAACCTTTCAATTCTTGCAGGATACAGCAGTAGTTTGTTCAAGGACTGGAAAAATGCTAATATTGCATCACTATTTATAAAAGGAGAGAAGCTTAAGAGAGGAATCAGCTGGCCTATCAGTCCAACGTTAGTAATTGGGAAGTGATCAGAAACTATTATCAGGGGCAAAATAAATTTTCATTTGGGGAGCCATGAGAGAATCAAGCATTGATTTGTGAGTAATTATCCTTACTGGCTTGATTGATGAAGTTCCATGTTGCAGGACATGTTGTGCAGGACATGTTGTGTTGCTGGTCTTTTAGAAGACCTTCAAAAAAATGCAACACAGGAGAGTTATTAAAAAGATGAAAGACCACAGAATTCCAGAAAAAATGTGGCATGGAAATAAAAATGGGTCAGGGACACAAAATGTGGTAGTGGCTACATGCCTTTCAGATTGGGAAATAATTTGGAATGTTTTCTGCAAGGGTCAGTTTCAGGTGCTCCCGGCCTGCAGTTTTTATAAACAAGGGCAGCACGGTGGCACAGTGGTTAGCTTTGCTGCCTCACAGCGCCAGAGACCTGAGTTCAATTTCCGCCTCAGGCGACTGACTGGGTGGAGTTTGCACATTCTCCCCGTGTCTGCGTGGGTTTCCTCCAGGCGATCCAGTTTCCTCCCACAGTCCAAAAATGTGCAGGTCAGATGAATTGGCCAAGCTAAGTTGCCCATAGTGTTAGGTGAAGGGGTAAATGTAGGGGAATGGGTCAGGGTGGGTTGCGCTTCGGCGGGTCAGCATGGACTTGTTGGGCCAAAGGGCCAGTTTCCACACTGTTAGTAATCTAATCTAATCTAATCTCATTTAGATTCAAATATAGGGACAAGCATTGGTAAATGATATGAAACTTGGTAGAATTGTATGTTATAAAAAGGATAGCAATAAATTTCAAGATGTCACAGTCAGGATGATGAGGATGAATATGGAAATACAGTATACTATAAATACTACATAAATATTACACTAGAGATATACAACAAATGGTAAAAATTTGAAACATATAGAGGAGCATAGCCAGCTTGTAGTTTAGCCCATATACTCATTTATCTCAGGTAAAGTTTGATTTAGTATAGTAACTTTCATAAACTTTATATAAAAGCTTTTAGAGGATCAGATCCCACACATTTCAGAACCAAAGTACAACATGCCAAATTATAACAGAAACCTCAGCTCATTATTCTTTATAACATTACACTTACGACAGTTCTTCAAGCTCCTACTTGTCAACCAACAATATCAAGCATGTGGACCAATTCTGAAGAATACCAGAGAAGAATAACAAAACCTCATGTGGAAACTGGATGTGGGGACATCTTTAAAGTGAATTTAACTAAATAAGATTATCAGACCATAAGAGAGAGAAGCAGAAATTAGACCATTCAGCCCATCGAATCTGCTCCACCATTCAATCATGGTTGAAAAGTTTCTCAACCCTACTCTCCCACTTTCTCCTCATAATCTTTGATCCCCCCCTTGATTCCTGAAGAAGGGCTCATGCCCGAAATGTCAATTCTCCTGTTCCTTGGATGCTGCCTGACCTGCGCCTTTCCAGCAACACGTTTTCAGCTCTGATCTCCAGCATCTGCAGTCCTCACTTTCCCCCCCTTGATCTGCTTGATACTCAAGAACCTCTCTATCTCAGTCAGAAACATACTAATGGCCTGGCCTCCACAGACTTCTGTGGCAATGAAGTCCATAGATTCACCACTCTCTGGCTGATGAAGTATCTCTATTCTAAAAGGTCTTCCCTATATTCTAAGGCCATTCCCTCGGGTCCTAGTCTCTCCTACCATTGGAAACATCCTCCCAACATCTACTCTGTCCAGACATTCAGTATTCTGTATGTTTCAATAGATCCCCCCTCATCCTTCTGAACTCCATCAAATATAGACCCGTAGTCCTCAAATTTATCCCTGTCTTCAACAATATCCCCAAACGTCCTGGAACTGGGAAGTTCAGTACTTTCCAATAAGGCCCTTACTAGTGTTTAACATTGTAATCCCCCTGCACCAAGGCCAAGGTGAAAGGCTGAGAACTATTAATGTTTGTTTTGTTTACTGGTGCAGCCCTACCCTTTCATTCCCTTCAACCAGCCACTGAATGTAAAAAAACAACAAAGTTCTGAAGGAGGGTCACTGAACCTGAAAGGTTAACTCTGCTTTCTCTCCACAGATTCTGCCAGATCTCCTGAGTTTTTCCAGCAATTTCTATTTTTGTTTAGCATTTGAGTACTATTAAAATCACATTCTTAGAAGAAATTGCTGCTTAATTTCCTCGGGTTTTGGCATCTAGGGAAAGGCTCCTTAATAATAAAAAAACAAAAGAGACAGAAAGAAACAATAATAGCCAGTGTGAGAGACATTTGCCCCATTTCCTTGTGAATTATTTTGAAAAGCTGTGTTCCATGGAAACTGTACTGACTGCATAAGTAATGGTTGAAATCCCCTTAGGAAAATAAAACTGCAAATTGGTTGAAGGTTTTATCAACACTGCTCTCAAACAGCACTTGCTCAGCAATAACGTGCTCACTGACAATCAGTTTGGTTTCTGCCAGGGACACTCAGCTTTTGACCTCGTTACAGCCTTGGCCCCTCCAAGACAAAAGAGCTGAATTCCAGAGGTAAGGTAAGAATGACAGTCCTTGAAATCAACACTGCATTCAACTGAGTGTGGCTTCCAGGAGCTCTAACAAAATTGGATGCAATGAGAATCAGTGATAGCTTTCTGCTGGTTGGGGTCTTACCTGACACAAAGAAAAAGATTGTGGTTGTTGGAGTATGGGCATCTCAGCTCCAGGAGTTCCTCAGCATAGATAGTTATTAATTAGCTTCTTCAGAGTTATTCATACACACCTCTGGAACAGATGGGACTTAAACCCAAACCTGTTGGCTCAAGGACACTATCGCAGCACCACAAGGTTCCTTTACAACTCTATGACTCTAGTTTTCAATTCCATATTGATTAACTGCATTGAAATTGCATCAGCTACTGTCATAGAACTTGAACTCAAAGTCCATTCGCTCATCGACTTTGTCCTCACATTTTTGTTTAATTTCGGTCCAATAACACTTCAATTTCAAAATTTTAACCATTCATTTCAAATTCTCCTATGAGTTTGTCTCTCTTTGCATGGAAATCTGGACAGATTTCCATCTATCTATGATTGGTGCCGTGCCTTCAGCTCCCTGGGCCTGAAACTCTGAAATTCCCTCTCTAAGCCTTTATTTCTATGTCACACTGTTAAGATGTTCCTTAAAACCCTGAATGTCGATTATGCTTTTATCGCCATCCCAATATTCTCCTCATGGAACTCATTTTTTAAATTAAAATTCCTGCCTCTGGCTGTTAACAACAGGACTTATAGAGAGAGGGCAGAGTACTAGTAATGTTACTGTGGTAGTAATCTACAGGGCCAGGCAAATTCACTGGGATGGAGATTAAACTCTTTAAACAGCAGCTGGAGGAAATTAAACTTAATTGATAAACGTGAAATATAAACTAGACTCAATAATGGCAACTATGAAACTGTTATCGATAGTAAAATCCCATCTGGTTCACAAATGTTCTTTAAGCAATGAAATCTGCGGTCCTTACCCAGCCTAGTCTACTTCTGACTTCAGACCCACAGCAATGTGGTAGACCCTCCTATTCTCTGAAATGGCCTAGTAAGCCATTCAGTTCATAATCAGAGATAGACAAAGAAAAAATGGACTTGCTAGCACTGCTCACATCTCATGAAAGAATAAAAACTTTAAACGAGTTATAGAATCAGAGAGTCAAAGAGATGTACAGCACAGAAACAGACCCTTCGGTCCAACTTGTCCATGCCGACCAGATATTCCAACCCAATCTAGTCCCACCTGCCAGCACACGGTCCAATCCCTCCAAACCCTTCTTATTCCTATACCCATCCAGATGCCTTTTAAATGCTGAAATTGTACCAGCCTCCACCACTTCCACTGGCAGCTCATTCCATACATGTACCATCCTCTGCATGAAAAAATTGTCCCTTAGGTCTCTTTTATATCTTTCCCCTCTCACCTTAACCCTATGTCCTCTAGTTCTGGACTCCCCCACCCCAGGGAAAAGACTTTCCTAGTTATCCTGTCCATGCCCCTCATGATTTTATAAACCTCTATAAGGTCACCCCTCGGCCCAAAAAATTTAGAATGAAAGGCTAACCTGACAGAGTTAAAATTCAAACAACACCAGGCTACAGTCCAACAGATCTACCTGGAAAGCACCAGCCCTCGGATTGTTATTAAGAGACCCTTGATACACTATGAGAAATAAAGCCGCATGGTACTATAGATAATATGGGTGCAAGGATGAAGAGGTAACTGGGAGATGGAATCCAAAGGTGTCGGCAAATGCAAATTTTGGATGATTGGGGATATTTGGATAGTAGTGTGTCTTTTTTTTTCTTCTAATTTAGTTATTAATTCTCTAAGTCATCAGAACTAGAGAAATATCAAATGTGTTTCCAATATCAAACTAGTGCATTTCAATTGTATTAAAGGTTCAAATGGCAATGATACAGATGCAGTTCACTGCATGTAAATTATTTTATTAGGAAAAAGTAATCATAAAATAAAATATACCTTGAATACATGTACCACTTAACAGGTGAAGGAATGAAGAGATGCAAGAATATTGGCATCATTAGGCAATAGGTTCAAAACCAAATGCACATTCATTATTTAGATCAAGTCAGTTTTGAAGGAGAACTGTATCATTGAAAATAATGGGTGAAATCCTGTTAAAGTACTGGGGTCTTGTCTTTTTCCCGGAAAATTGGTTAGAGATCTGCACTCCCTCTTCCAGGAAAGGCACACCAATCAGGCAATGACCAGGCCACTAGTGTTCCATCCCCTACAATCAAGCAAATGCCCTAGGAGCATAGGCCCCGCACAATGAGGGCAACTGGTCAATTTGAGGTCAACATTTGTTGCCTTCAGCTCTGCCACAGAGGAGGCTTAGATTTCCAATTGAAAAGTAACCCCTGAAGGCAAAGAATCACAGAGGACCTCAGCCAAATAAGTGATGTGGGAGAGGGAGATATTCCTTGGGTTATGGTCACAGAAAATAAGGGACAGTGGGGTCAGAAACAACAGCATAAAGGTTGTGTTCAAGGTCATCCTCCTGGTTAATGTCCAGTCCCTCCATCAGTCACTGATTGCCACTGATTGAGGGAAACATCCCTTCATGCCTGTGAGCATTTGGTAGCTGACAGGTTGCCCACAGGAATGGGGACAGGTCCACTAGAGGCTGCATTAATGAACTAGCAGCAGGCTGAGACTGTTCATTGGCATGTAATTGCCCAGCCAATTCTGTCAATTGGTGGCAGGACAGGAAGGTTGACCATGTGCCTTCCCGCCCAGATCTTAATTCAAGGGAGGCAGGAAATGCTGCAGAGTTTAGCTACACCATCTCCACGCCTCCAAAGTTATTACCTCCAAGAGCAACTGTTTCACCTAATGTCTTCTGGAAAAGCTCTCTCAGCCCATTCAGATGGACAGTAACATCTTGCATTTATATAGTGCCTCTTTAAAGGAACATAATCAAAGATGCAATAACAAATCACATAAGGAGGTAATGAGGCAGATAGTCAATCAAATGGGTTTTTAATAAGTATCTTCAAAAAGGAGAGAGAGAGCTGGAGAAATTTAGGAAGGAAATTTCACAGATTAGCATGCAGGTAACTGAAGTAATAGCCAACAATGGTGGAGAAACTAAAATTGGAATTGCTCAAGGAAACAGAAAACCAAAGACCAATTAGCACAGTCCATGAGACTGTTAAGATCGACTCATCAGCTGCTGTAAGAAGTCAGGTACCTTGTTCACATTTCAGAGTTTGGGAGCGCTCTAGAGTGGAGGTTTATCTCTCTGGATCCTGAATAAGGGATTCTCTTTGCCTAAGCAATGGCAGAACTGTTAGACCTTCATCCTTTGGAGTGGCCACAAACTCACATGCTCCTGAATCTGAGACTGTACTTCAAAAGCTGACAAAGTTCCTAAACTGTGGCAGATTCCAGTGATTTGTTTCCATTGGGATACCACCATCAAGCCTCCCGTGAATGCCTCAGCAGGCATATAACCTTCCCCTCTGCAGTACCAGAAGTTCTAGGTTAATCTGAAAGCACTCAAGATGTCATAGCATCAATAAGAAGTATCTCTGCAGATGCAGGCTTGTTGGAAGTCAAAAGGATGCCAGGTAAATTGGAATGGAGGACCTTGGTGATCATTCAAGGAATTCCAAGCCTCTACACCTCACTGCGCCATCTCCTCCGTACATAATGTCTCCACAGAGACTAAGCTGCTGACATGCTGGAAGATGTAGAAGGTTTTAAATTAAAAGAGAGATTGTTTGCGAAGAAAATATCACTGCAGCACTCTGATCTACAGGGTGTCATGTAGAATTAAGTGATGCAATGGCGTATTTTTAAAAACTGCTCAGGTACACTGACTCATAGTTATACTGTCAGATTCAGAAGAATCTGCTGTGACTAAGGCACTGGTAGGCAGAACGGTGGGAAGGATAGTGACTGGACTTCTACATTAACAGGAAGGATTGCTCACAGCTGCATTGCTCTGGCTGCAGGAGGGATAAATGAGTGGTGTGTGGCTTGGGACCAAAGGAGTACAGCATCTGATTTACGACATTGGAGCATTCAATGCTATTCTGAGACAAAGGCATTGCTGAGTCAGTGTACACAGTAAAGTGCTCACCCAAGTCAAAAAAAGAGAACTGATGCTGCACAAAGGTGTTTGAAAAACTTGGCTAAATATAGGACCATCTCCACCACCAAATCATCAGCAATGGTGATATCTTCTTTCTGTATACTGTCATCAAATAACAATCCTAGATGGCCCTGATAGTTTGGATGACCATATGTGTATGAGTTGCCTTCACCTGGAGAAACTCAAACTCCAGGCCTTGGAACTTGAGCAGCAGCTGGGCATGAGAACGTGGACAGACTCAGCTGTGGACTCCAAAGGAACACCTCTTTCTCCGAATGGAAGGGACGAAGTCGGTTTACGGATTCCAGCCTGCCAGGATATTAAAATAACTTTTAACAATGTAATCTGGTTTCCAAGCTGGGAAAGATTCAAGAGCTTCATGCAGGATGCAATTTCAATGCTGTCTCAGATAGGCTCACCTCCTAGTATCTTGTAGTCACGATGTTTTAGTAAACATGTCATCAATGTTGTCATGGGACTCACTTGAATTGAGGATCAGGCATGTGAGAGTCTTAAAATGTCCTTTCCTGTATATATTAAGAAATAGTAATTGTGTCCTATAGTCAAAATGCTCTGATAAATGACATTTATGAAAGAATCCAAACTGTCTCCAGGTTCACAGATGCACAAAATAATCCTAGTGTGATTAATAACTGTGTTTTTCCTTAGACTGAAACTGGTTTTGAGTACGTTAATTAAAATGTTGCATTTTTCCATTTCTTTCTCTATCCTGAGTGGGCAAGAATTGCAGTTGCAGTGTTATGCATGATGTATTAAAGCACACAAACTGAGGCATTATCAAATTTGGAAACCGGTCTGAGACACCATAGTATCAAGTAAACTGTTGATGCCAACCTAGCCACTGAGAGGTGCAGACTGGGCCCAGCCTCGTGGTCTAAAGGCTTGAGTAGGGGTAGGGACCATTGCTCTCGGCGTACCTATGTACTGCAGTTGAGCAAGTATGTGAGGCTGAGAGACTTCAAACTGTACTCGCACTGTGGACTGTCTGCCAGACCTTGACCATCTGGCTGTCTAATTTCAGGGCTTGTCTCTGTCCACAGCATCAGCTAAGCTAAGAGTATTTTCAGGCTTCTGCTTCATTTGGCTTTGGCGAATGTTGTCACCATCAGTCAGGACAGTTGGGAAGATTTACCGAGGGAGGTATCTGCAACCATTGCTAACTTCTGGTGAGATCGTACTGAGGATACAGAGATGGGAGACAGTGTCTTCATACTGGTAAGCAGTCACCTTTATTAACTACTTCTTGATATATATGTATGTGAAAGGACATTCTTTTAGATCTTCACAGATTTGATCCTCAACTCCAAATGTGTCCCATGTCAGCCCACAACATTAGTGATATATTCTATTCACTACATGACATGGAGATGCCACATCTGGAGTGGACAAAGTCAAAAGTCACACAACACCAAGTTACAATTTATTTAAAATCACAAGTTTTTGGAGCGCCTTTCCTTCATCAGGTGAAGAGTCAGTTCTGGTGAAGTCATTTAGACTCGAAACGTTAGCTCCACGGATGCTGCCTGACCCACTATGATCTCCAGCAATTTTTGTTTTCATTACAGATTCCAGCATCTGCAGTAATTTGGTCCTACTTTTGTTTCTGTTGAACCTCAGATTGTAAACTTTATCTTTGTTCTTATGTGCACTGTGGAATTCTTTACGAATATCACAACATTTGCACTGAGATTACATCATATGTTTTTTTTGTTAGAAATATAATCACCACAATTATTCTTCATTATTTTATGTTCTTCCAGGAAATTATTATAAAAATATTGAAATAAATGCCCTCCTTCCTTCACTTACTAATGTTACTTTATGCCAAACATTTGTGCACTTTCTGACACTTCACAGTGCCATAAGGTTTACAGTACAAAAATAGACTCATCGCGTCTGTCCTGGTTTCATTCTCTGCCAAGTAGCCATTGCAATGAAAGATTTCAGGAGAGAATTTCATCGTGGCACAGCTGTGACTCAGATGGTAGCTCTCTCGACTCAGAGTCAGCAGATTGCGGTTTTGTCACACAAAGATTGAGATTGTCTCATTCGAAAACTTGAACTCAAAAGCTGACATTCCAGTACTCACTGTTGGAGCTTCTAACTTTTGAATGGGTTTTTAAACTAAGGCCTAATCTGCCCTCTCAAGTGAAGGTTAAAGATCCCAAGGTACTACTTTGAAGAACAGAAAAGAATCATAAAATCCCTACAGCCTTGAAACAGGCCATTCAGTCCATTCAGACCCATCCCTCCACCTTATCCTTGTCACTCCTCCTTTCCCAAGGTTAATCCACCCAGCCTGCACATCCCTGCACACAATGGGCAATTTAGCATGGCCAGTCCATCTAACCTGCACATCTTTGGAGTTATCCCCAGTTCCTGTTGAATATTTAACCCTCAATTAATATCACAAATATAAATTATCTAGTCATTATCACATCTGTTGGCACATCTGTGTGAAAATTGGTCGCCACATTTCTTATATTACAAGCTATTTCAAAAGTAATTCTCTGGGTGTAAAGCACTTTGCGACATTCGGTGGTCATGAACGAAGCTATAGACTTAATGGGCTGAAAACACTCTTCTGTATTTATGATTCTCTGATTTATTTTGCTCCGTCAAGCTAACTTGGCTTCTCCAGTTGATCTGGTGGTCTACCTAATGACATATTAGTCCTCAGATTACATACTTAAAGAAGGATCCAACCCTTTTCTACCTTTTCTGCTTCCACTGAACAGCTACTCAAACAGAAATATGTCAGGGGTCCAGGTGGTACATCAACAGGTAAGCCACCCACTTGGTATTGAATGGGAACAAGGTAATTAATTTGAACTGAAACTGGGGGAAGTGTAGTAAAAATTTTCGAAAGAAAGTCAATTGCTGTGCATCACAAGATGACAGCATTATCAAACTAAACCAAATTGTCTATAAATACATCTTGGTTTGCCGGCTCCAAAATCCAACTCTTGAATCTCAATCAAGATTAGTTACGGACACCCTCCTGTATTAATAAGATAATGCACAAAGTAACAAAATGCCAAGACAAGTTTGGTTTGACTGATTAATTCAGGTTACCACCACAGCTAATGAACACGTGTGGCTTTCGCATCTGGTCCGTAACCAAACAGTCACTACATTAGTACATTATAAATTGCACTTGTCTGCATCACAAATATGTTCTAAATAAAACATAATCAAATACAAACAGAAAATGTGAAAACATTCTGTAGGTCGGTCAAAATCTAGAAATGAAAAATTAAGAGAACACTTTGTTGGATAGTTCTAAAGTAGGGTCACACCTGAAACATCAATCTGACATTTCTGGTTACTGGTGCTGACAGGTGTCGTGACCTTTTGCATCATTCACCTTTGGTGCAAAATCATTAAGAATGTTGTAAACAAGAAGATCTAATCCAGCTATGAAGACAGAAGGTGATATTGGATCGAAAGAGGAAAATAATAGGTTTTAATTTCTGTCAATGAGAATTGTTTCAGAGTCAGGTCAACCACAGTAAGAGGTGGCAATTTCATGACTGACTGTCAGTTTGGCAGCTCTCAGGAAAAGACACGAACATATTGCCTCTCTTTTGCGTTCAAACTAAAAATACATTTTCTATATCCATACCTGACACTTCCTTTATTTTCAATGAGCCACTTTATGTCAGCCTGAAATATCTTAAGACAACTTATGACAAATATAATAAAAGCGTAATGCTGCGGATGCTGGAAGTCTGAAGTAAAAAGAGAAATTGTGGGAGAAACTCAGCAGTTATGACAGTCGCTGTGAAGAGAGAAACAGAGTTAACATTTCAAATCTAACGTGACTCTTATTCAAAAGAAGCCTGCAGAGTCTCTCCAGCATTTTCTCTTTTTATTTATGAAAATAACAAAATACTTTGAGCAATGATATTTTTCCTTGCTGATTTCACTGATTCAATTCTATTTCATCATGGTGACCTTTTAAGCAAAATTTCTTGAAGTAAACTCACTGTCAAGTTTAAGAATCCTGGGATGCAATTGTTCCTTGTGTTATTAAAGTGTACATTACATAGGAGGGGCTTTAACAAATGTAATTGACCTCAGATCAAGAAAATTCAAAGTTTCTGGCAACATCATCATGCAAAGGGCAGGGGCATATTCCTGGCAACAATTCATAAAATGCTATTAAACTGTTTTTTTTTTATCTAAGCTCAGAGACATTGTCCTCTGAGATAAGGAGAAACGTCTTCACACAGAGATTGGTAAGCCTGTGGACTTCTCTGCCACAGAGAGTGTTTCAGGTCAAAACAGTGAATGTTTTCAAGAAGGAGATAGATATAATTCCTAGGGCTAAAGGGATCAAAAGGTGTGGAGACGAAGTGGGAATAGGGTTGGATGATCAGCCATGATCATACCAAATGGTGAAGCAGGACTCAAAGGGCCGAATGCTATTTTGGCATTTTTTTTTAATGTCATTTGCTATTGGTCATCTGTTGGACATCAATGATATTTTTAGTGTTTAGAAGCTCAACCAGGCTGTGCCCGGCCATGAATGCTGAGCTGTTTGCTGTTTGCTGTCACTGGCTCAGCAAACCAAGGGCTTCCAAGCTGGTAAGCTCCTTACTAATACTGCTATATCATCAATGATAAGCAGCAGGGGGGGTCTCCTTGCCCTGATGTCATGAGACAAGGACAGAACCAGGTATTTGATTCTGTGAAATCTCACCAATTTATTCTTCTCCCTGCTTTGTCATGGTGATTTGCATTTGAAATCTTTGAACAAGGGTGGGACGTTGGTATATTTTCAAAATTGATTTTTTGAAGAATCGTGCAGCAGGTCTTTGGATCACTTTAATCTCTCATCGTAGAAGGATACTACACACAACTTCCAACCTCCAGAATTGGACAAGGAAGTGAAGACTGTGATATTTTTGTTATAATACCAAAGATTTCTGCTGAGACATTTAAGAATGCTATTTCCTTTGGCGGTTATCCAATAAATGTGGAAGCTCCACTGAAGACTGCTTTAAAATGTACTCCTAGATATGGTTGTGTAGCTACCCATTGGAGAATTTGAACTAAAAGCTTTCTGTTTGTGGACCTTTTTGTTGTCAATGAACATGACTGTATTGGACAGAGTGGAAGTCAAAGCACAATACATTATATATGATTAATGGCAATATGTCAGAGTATACTGAATCATAAAAGACAAATGTATATAATAATATTTAAATGTAGTTGAATTATCTTTATACACAGTGATTCCTCTCCCTTGAGGAGCTGTACAATTAATGCTCCCAACTCTCCTTCAGAGAGAATCATTAAGATTGCAGTATATGGTATTGGTCTTCCAAGGAATTTTAAAAATGTATACTTTTCATAATCTTTTATCAAACAGAAAGATTATGTGATCAAAGTACAAATTCTAATTAACCAAGAATTACATAGAATAGGCAGCACAGAAATAGGCCATCCTTCTACTATCATCAAATGCTTTAGAAACTTGAACTGTTTCCATCACAGCAGAAATGGCTAAAGGGAAATTTAGGCAAGTTTTATAAATTGATGAAGAGTTTGATGGAGTGCATAAGGCCAGAGCCTATTTTGTCTGGTTGATTGCAAGTTGTCAACATGTCTCAAGTAAAGTGAGGATAGCTGTGAGGAAGACTTTAGCAAGCCATGTTGCAACTGTACAAGACATTAGTGAGGCCATTTTTAGATGCAATTCTGATCTCCCTTCTATAGGAAAGATGCTGTTAAACTTGAGATGGTGCAGAAAAGATTTACAAAGCTGTTGCCAGGACTAAAGGGTTTGAGTTATAGGGAGAGGCTGAATAGGCTAGGCTTTTTTCCCTGGAGCATCAGAGGCTAAGGAGTGACCTGATAGAGATATATAAAATCATGAGGGGCATGGACAGGATGGATAGCCAAGGTCTTATTCCTTGATTGGAGAGTCCAGAACTAGAGAACATAGGTTTATGGTGAGAGTCGAAAGATTTAAAAAGGACCTGAAGGATAGCTTTTTCTCACAGAGGATGGTGCATGTATGGAATGAGCTGCCAAAGGAAATAGTGGAGGTGGGTACAATTACAACATTTAAAAGGCATCTGGATGGTTATCTGAATAGGAGGGGTTCAGAGGCATTTGAGCCAAATGCGAGCAAATGGGACCAGGTCAGATTGGGATGTTTGATTGGTGTGGATGAGTTAGACTGAAAGGTCTGTTCCATGCTGTTTGACTCTATGACTCGTTAAGTTGTTAAATATGAAATGCTTCATCACAAGAAACCATTACACTGAGATTATTGCATAATTTTAAGGGAATAACAGTAAATATTAAGCAGAAGATAAAGGGAGAATATAGGGCAATTAGATCACATGAAGCTTACTCAAGCCAAGTGGTGGTCTCTACATGAAGGGCCATATTACATTTCTGTGGTGTAATGTTACACATTTCAAAACAATTTGCAATTATAAAGCAACTGAAAATGCTGGAGATTTTCAGCAGCACCTGTGGAAAGAGGAACATTTTGAGTCCAAACATTCTTCTTCATAATTTAATTCTTCGATTTCTCTCGCCACAGAAACAGCTAGGACTTCTGACTTTTTGCAGCGTTTTTGGCTTTTATTTCAAATTTCCAGCATATGCAGTAAATTGCTTTTATACACCCTTATAGCCCCTCTGTTTGACCTGCGAATGTCTCAAAGTGTTTACAACCAGTTACAGCCATTGAAAGTTTAATGACTGTGTAATTTAAGGAAGCATAGCATCTAGAATTCGCACAGTAAGATCCCAAAATCAGCAATACATTAAGGGGGTGAGATTTTCTCTTCTTTGTTGAAGATTAAATTATGGCCAGGGTGCATGTATATATAGTATCATTTCACCACTATGGGGAGCCAGTTTAATTGTTAATTGGAGCAGCTTTCTATCTGCAACGTGCCACAGATTTTCAACTACACATAGAATCTCTACAAAGTAGTTTAAGGTCATTTGGCCTGTCAAATCTGCACTAACCACAGAAGTATCAGCCTAGGTTTTTACTCAAGTATCTGGTGTAGAACCTGAATCCTCAGTCTTCTGATTTAGAGGCAAGTGTGCTACCACTAAGACAAAACTAACACTAGTTAACATTGTTAAAAATCACACAGCACCATGTTATAGTCCAACAGGTTTAATTGGAAGCACTAGCTTTCGGAGCGCCGCTCCTTCATCAGGTGGTTGATGACATATAATGAACCAATCCTGCTGAAGTGCTTTATTACATACTATTACTGCTGTACAGTCATTGGTAACACATACACCGTGATAGATGCCCTTTACCGTTTAATGAAGTCAGTACATGGCAAAGTCTGTCCTGAAAAGCTCATGTTTTCTCTGCGTGTCAAATCAAATCTGTTTTCAGCCTCATCAACAAACCTGATTAGAGAAAGTGGGATTGATTTAAGTAAGTTCTATGCTGCTCTAAAACAGCTAACTTTCTCAAAGGAATTCATTAACTTGTTGGTTTTTACAACATTAAAGAAATAGTATTGCGGTTTGAGCTTT
This sequence comes from Chiloscyllium plagiosum, assembly GCF_004010195.1. Lineage (NCBI taxonomy): Eukaryota > Metazoa > Chordata > Chondrichthyes > Orectolobiformes > Hemiscylliidae > Chiloscyllium > Chiloscyllium plagiosum. The sequence continues at coordinate 63,857,768 of NC_057710.1, forward strand.
GGACTTAATTTGTAGTAGATTCTTGCTAAGTTTATTCTCTAAATTCATCAATTTATTCTCTCAGTTTGTTTCTGTTTATTCTGAATCATTTATCATTAATAATCTTGTATTCATTAACACAATGAATGACCAATGCTGGAACTTTCTTTATGTTTCTTTGCAGCTGATTTGGGTTTGAGAAATCCCTGAGATAATATTCCTGTGCATGCAAATGAATATGTTCCATGAATTTCAATGTGCCAGTGACAAAATTGTAGCATATTATCTTGTGGTATAAGCCACTGTCAGCACATTTCCAAGACGGATCATATTATGTCTTAAGCAGTATAACTCACTTAGTCGAACTGCGGCATCCTGCATTCTGGTTCTGTTTCTATTAGTTGGAGCATTTGTTCACCTTCTCTTAGCTCTTACTCAGTGGAAAATCTCATGATTAGTCTGAAGTGGATAAACAGGATCAATGTTTAAGAGTATGCACACGGGGTTTGCTTCCTGTTCTACTCAGTAATTTATTTGCATGGACAAATTAACTCCAATGCTGGTGCATCTGCAAGAATTAGTCATAGACTAAACCACCTTGACTGGAGCATGAGATCACCCACTACTGCAGCAGCAGCAAGCAATTTCCATTCCCGTTTCATTATCCTCAGGGCTTCATTGAATGATTGGCAATTCCTGAATTGTTTTCTACTGTTGTTCATTCTTATTAAGCATTTCATTTAAACATACTGAAGTCATTATATTTTAGAATCTTTCAGTCAAAGGAACAAAAATATGTTTTTTTATATCTTACTATTGAGAAATAAATCACTAGTCTTCTTCACCAGGTTGCAAAGTGAAAGCTACAACAAAGGTTCAGAAAACAATATAGTCAGAAATTGCTTTGATCGCAGGACAAAATCGATTTTAAATGTTGAATCATGTAGTTGAGAATGGTGTGAATTTATTTATTTCTTTTGTTTTTACTGAAACACCCATTCTGGGGTACAGATCTACTGGAAAAGTCATAAGTGACTAAAATAAAGAAGTGCACTAGAAAGAACAATATGTTAAATTGTAATCACTTTGAACTGAACCAACAGAATTACATGCAATAGGTCCTTTCACTTGGGTTACAGAGTCTCCAAAGATTGAACACTATAGAACAAAATATAAAACAAAAATTAAAATTGCTGAAGAAACTTAACATGTCGGAGTAAACTGAAGAAGAGTCACTGGACTCAAAATGTTAACTCTATTTTCTCTCCCCAAATACTGCTAGACCTGCTGGGCATCTCCAGCAATTTCTGTTTTTGTTTCAGATTTCCAGCATCTGCAGTTCTTTTATTTTATGATCTCAGGAGTTGTGAGCTTCAATTTTATACTTAATCCATACTGTTAAAGTCATCATCTCCATTATTTCAACTGCATGAACTCCTGCAAACTTTCTAATTTGCTGCTCAAAATAAGAAAGCACTTAAAATACTCAGCTGGTCATGCAGCATCTGTAGAGAGAGAAAAGTTTGTGGTTCATTTCAATGACAATTTATCAAACTGGGTAAAGTTAGAGATGAACAGGCTTTTAATAAGTGGTGGGTGGGACAAAGATAAAGAACACTCTGTGATAGATTTACAATATCTGTAATGATCTGCTTTTTTAACCTACCAAGGAGTAGGTTATTCCTGATGAAGGGCCTTTGCCTGAAACGACGATTTTCCGGCTCCTCAGATGCTGCCTGACCTGTGCTTTTCCAACACCACTCTGATCTAACCTCTGGTTTCCAGCATTTGCAGTCCTCACTTTAACCTACCAAGGAGTTAGTCTAGGTCTAAAATAATAACCAGCTGCCTATCTTTTTCTATAATGGTTCTTCAGCCTGCCTGCTACTCTAATTCCTTCAGCTTGACTAAGTTGCTCAAAATTTTGCTACTGACTCAAAACGCTATGGATTCATGACGCACTCTAGCATTTAAATGTACTGCTGATATAGACTGGCACATCAGTGAAGTCTGTAAGACCACAAGACCATAAGACACAAAAGCAAAAACAGGCCTATCAACCCATTAAATCTAATCCTCCATTCAATGAGATCACAGCTGATCTAATAATCCTCAACTCCCTGAGGAACGCAGCACTGTCAGATGTGATGTTAAACCAAAACATGTTTCAATGGTAGTTATAAATCATAGGGCACTGTTGGAAAAAGAACAGAAAGTTTTCTTAAGGGTGAATTAATCTATTCTGTGTTCCAATAGTGCACCACATTGGAAAGAAACACAGGCTCTAATCAGACTAGAACACTTTAACACCAATTCTTCAAATAAACTGGGGGCAACGCGCTTAGTGAATCGATCTTCAGTTACCCTGGTCAATATTCCACCATCACCAACAACAAAAATAAACATTAAGTAGTCATTCTTGCATGCTATTTATGCAAAAATTTACTGTGCTTTAAAACATTGTCACATTTGCCAACAAGGCTATATTTCAAAGAAATTTATTCCACGTGATTGAGAGCCTAGCTGGCTAAAGGCACCACTTTGAGCATTGTAATGGAGTGCAGAGATTTAAAATCTAATCCCTGAACCAAGGGATTAACAAATGATTACATCAACATCATTTACACTTCCCAGCTTTGTTAATTTATTAAAAGATCAGTAAACGTCTTTACTTGTCCCAAAGGCTATCAGCAGACTACATTGCTAAAGGCTTACAGCAGCAATTTCTGACCTTTCTCTGAGTCAGGATCCCTAACGCTACCAAATATTCCATTGAGAATCTGCTGACAATATTCTAAATTAGCTTTCCCAAAAAAAACCTGTATGGGCATAAAACAAGTCTGCATGCTGCATTAACAGGTAATCAAATCAGTTTTGAAAGATGCTAATTCCAATTCCAATTCTTTCTCTGTAGAGTTGGCATATCTTCACGGGTTATCTATACAAGCTTATCTTGGAATTTTGTCTTCGCACTTGCTAAGAAAGCTGCAGTCATTGCAGACTTCCCATGTTCTCAGGATATTTCATAGTTAATGTATGCATTTTGAAAGACAGTCCTTGCTGTTTGGTAGTCACCTTAACCAGAAACATTGCCCAATCTCAAACCAAGATGATTTTGGACAAGCTTTACTTGATGTCAGCTGAGTGATCTTTAATATACACCTCAGAAAGTAGATAAGAGCTCAGTTTCATGTTTCATCCAAAAAGCAGTATCTGTGCACATTAGGTCTCCTTCTGTACTGCACTGAAACATCAAAGGCATCGACACACTCACAACCTGGACTAGGACTTTAACTCACATTTACTGACTTGAAATATAAGAATCCTCTTCTGAGCTGATTCTACTATTTGATCAAGACTCATCGTTGTGGTGAAAATATGTTGCATTTTTGGAAGTCCAATATTCTGAAATAAATACTAAACTGATAGTTCAGATGTTAAAAATGCCATCAGACTACTTTAAAAGTAGAATGTTCACCTGGTCAGCATTCAACTCTCAAATGAAGCAGATTAACTGCTATTGTATGTCATTTATGAAACAGTTTTCTTCGCACATTGGCTGCTGCGTTTAACTAAATATGGCAGTGACTAAATTGATATGCATGAATGGAGTGATACTATCCTAGCAAACAATTGGTATAATTCCCTGTGACATGTTAGGAAACCGAATTCAAAAATTGCAGATCGAGTTGTAAAAGTCTACTTCAAAAATTCAGTTACTTTGTGGACAAGGACAAGTAAATAGATATAACATTAAGGGCAATAGGAATAGTCAGGAGAATGGCACAGAATCAATAATGCTCTTTCAGACCACTAGACTTGACACAATGGATAAGCAGCCTCCTTTTGCTCAGTTATAATTTTTTGATTCTGAAAAATATCACAAATGCTAGCAGATTGCAGTTTTGCAGCGAACAGATGTGGCACCTGTTTTATTTTCCTTCTGTGTTTTTGTTTTCAATCTTTAGGCAGCCTCTTTCAAACCCATGACCATTTCATTCTGGAAGGACATGGGCAGCAGATGCACGGGCACCTCACCACGTTCAAGTTCCCCTCTAAGTGCTCACTTTCTTGACTTGGAAATATATCGTCATTCCTTCACAGTTGATGTGTCAAAATCCTGGAAATGCTTCCCTCATCCTACAGCATGTGGACTGCATGCGGATTGAAGAAGGCAGCTCACCACCACCTTCTCAAGGGCAACTGGGAACAGGCAATAAATGCTGGCCTGCCAGCAATGCCCTTGTCCCACAAGTGAATTTAAAAAAAAGCTAGCAATGATCAACATAACAAATGTGCTTGATAAATGTTTTAGGGCAACATCATTTTCAATACAACTGGTTTCCACTTCCTTCTTGCTGCCTGAAAAGTCACAATTCTGCTGAAAGACATTTGTCTGAATATTTCAATCTGGCAATTACCACAACCAGTAGAATATTTATGAATTGATTATGTGTGTTAATACTTTTGACATTAGGACTAATTATGAGGCTCCTTCAATTATATCAAACTGCACAATTACCTGATAAACCTAAGGACCTCTTGCCAACCAAGAATCATTTCCTGAAATATCATCTTCACTTGTGTTGGTCACATCTTAGTGAATTTACAAGGCCCGTGCTATTTTTCTTTGATGTGTTTAATGAGACATCATGGTAATTTGATTTTCATGTGCATTCCATTTAAGTAATGATAAATGCATTACCTAGTCTGGAACAGCACCATGCAGACTACAAAATCCAAGGTTTGAGTCTTGGACTAAACTTAGCTGAACTCAAGCAAGGCATGAATCATAGCAGAGATGCTTCAAATAGTCTTAGGGCTCCTGGGCTAACAGGTCGAAGTATGGATGGTAAGTGATGATCCAGAAATAGCTCTAATACGTGTATAGTCAAATAGCCTGACCAAAAATAACAGCATACAGACTGACACATGATGAATCACTGAGGCACCAATAGAATTATCTAAGCAAAAGCAACTTCAAACCAGCATGATACAAACATTAAACTGGAAGAATCTTCTAAAAGAATAAATTGAACAGTTACGCACATAAAGATTCAACATTTCAAGTTATTTGATTATTTCAGTAATCAGCAAATTATTTAGTTCCCAAAGTAAATGATCATTTCAGCCCTAAAATCCAAAGCTTATGAAGCAAGAGCAAAAATCTTCAAATAATATCACATCTTTCCTTACCAACTGCTTCATCAATGATTTTCTCTCCATCATAAAGTCAGAAATAAAGATATTCACTGATGATTGCACAATGTTCAGATCCATTCCAAACTCCTCAGATACTGAAACAGTCTTTGACCAAAAACAGCAAGATCTGGACAATCTCCAGGCTTAGGCTGACAGGTGGCAAGTAACATTCACACCTTACAAGTGCCAGGCAATGACCATCTGTGACAAGACAGAGTATAACCAATGACCTTGATATTCAATAGCATTACCATCATTGAATCTCCCATTGCCAATATCCAGGGGTTACCATTGACTAGAATCTGAACTGGATGAACTGGAAAATACAGTGGCTATGAGGCTACGCCAGAGGTGAGAGGTTTTTAGTCGTTTGCTGACTCCTCAAAGCCTGCCACGATCTGCAAAGCACAAGTCAGGAGTGTGATGGAATACTCCCCATTTACTTGGATGAATGCAGCTCCAACAAAACTCAAGAAACTTAACACCATCCAGGATAAAGTGACACACTTAATTGGCACCACATGCACAAAAAGTTCCTCCCTCCATTATTGTTGTACCATATAAGAGGCAATGCAGAAATTCCCCAACTCTACTTAGACAGCAGCTTCAAACCCACAACCAGTTTCATCTAGAGGGACAAGGGCAGCACCAGCACATTCTCCTCCAAGCCACTCACCATCCTGACTTGCAAATATAGTCATTCCTCTGTCTCCATGAAGGGTCCATTCATGAAAACCCCGAATTATGAAAAATAGATTAAAATTGTTCAAAATATTACAGATTTGTGATTTTTTTTCCTATAGATATTGGCTTTTTTGTCACTTTACTGTATCACCATTTCTTCACTGTCTCTGAGGCGGAATCTTGAATTCCCCTGTCTGGCAGCATTGTGGGTCTATCCAAAGCATAGAACTGCAGCCGTTCAAGAAGGCAACTCACTATCACTTTCTCAAGGGCAACAAGGGATAAATGCTGGCACAGCCAGTAAAGCTCACATCTCCTGAAATAATTTTTAGAAAAACAGGAATCAATCCTAGTCTCTAATTAAGATACCTTTGGGTCATCATGTTTTTCACCTCATTTTGATATTTTCTTCCCTTTTCACCTAAAGGCAGACTTAGTACAGTAATTTGTTTTCATGGGCACCCTCCAATTTTCCATCCTTCATTGGGCACCACTCAAATACCTCTCCTACCCCAATACCATCCACACTTTGCTCCCTAAACTGCTTAATCACTCGTAATAAATATGGTCAAAGGGCAGCATTGTGAGCCTGGTACTTCTAGCTGAGGGGCAAGACACGAAAAGGCAAGGAAATGCAAGGCACAGATGCTGCGAGCATTTGGGTAGGCTCAAAGTGACTGAGTGCTAAGAGACCAAGCAAACAGCCTGGAGATGCAGCAGCCATGAGCTTACTGCATCTCCCTGAGCACCCAATGTCCTTGCTGCAGTATTACAGTAATTGTTGATGTTGCACCTCTGAGATCTAAGATTGAAGTGCAGAAGTGAATTGGAGATGCCAAAATGCCAATGTCCATGGAGGTGGAGTGGGTGTGCCCAAAGCCTAGGGAGTGTGCGTGGAGCTGCTGGCACACAGTGTCCAATATACAGCTCCTTTAGCATAAGCAGTGAGCTGAAGTTAGAAGATACCTGCTATCACTTACATGTCAAGAATTTGCAGTGTCTAGATTGCTCATGGTGGTTGGTAAGATAGAAAGCTGAATATTAATGAAGTGGGATCTGTAATTAATAAAGCTGGCAACAAGCAATAGTCCCCTTATTTGGAAACTTGCCACAGCCTCACAAGAAATTCATTTTGCCCCCATGATTTAGTTAAAAGATGCAGCAAATTGTTCCTAATGTCATTGAGTGGCCTTGCTGGCCTTTTTATATGATTCAGACACATTTCTTGCCATAACAATGAAATCCAGGCCCTGACACTAGCTCCGAAAGTTAGTGTACTTCCAATTAAACCTGTTGGACTATAACCTGGTGTTGTGTGATTTTTAACTTTGTACACCCCAGTCCAACACCAGCATCTCCAAATCATAACATTGAAAAGGCATTTGGATGGGTTTATGCATAGGAAGGGTTTGGAGGGATATGGGCTGGGTGCAGGCAGGTGGGACTAGATTGGGTTGGGATTTCTGGTCGGCATGGATGGGTTGGACGAAGGGTCTGTTTCCATGCTGTACATCTCTATGACTCTATGACTTCAAGAAGTGCAATTGCAGTCATACTTGTACAAAGAAGAACGTTTGTAAATTTTGAGGTTAGTCACTTTATATGAACATGTCCGTTAAGAAAGGGAGCCTATTTGGCCCCTTGAGGTTGTACGCTAATTATTCATGGTTGATGTGATTGTAACCTTCACTCCAAATTCCTGTTACCATGGTAACTATTTATCTCTTGCTTATCAAAAATCTATCGAGCTCCGTCTTATAACTATTTAGGTTATCTGCTTCCACTAAATTTTGCAGAAGAGAGTTCCAAAGACAGAGGACTCTCTGAGACAAAATAATTATTCAAATCTCAAATCTATTTTTAAACAGCGATCTGCTAGTTATAGAATCTCACCCAAACTACAGTTAACAAATTTTCTGAATGATTTTGCCTGATCATGCAGTTTTCATTTGCAGTACTCTTCAGTGACTGCAAGGAATCCAAACCATTTATCATTTTCGTATCACACCTTTTAATAATCACAGGATTTACAAATGGATTAGTCATCAGCAGCCTCATGACAGAACAGCAAGTTTGCAGTATCTGGAGCAGATCTGAAAGCAGTATGAGTGAACAGCCAGTTATGTTGCCAGCTTCTATCACTCACAAACCATTGGAAGCAGAGATTCATGCAGCCCACTCACTGGCCTTCAGCTGCCAGTGAGATTTCTAACGTTAGACAAAAAGCTAGTGAGATGATCAATTCGATTGCATTATTGCCAAAATAAAGGTGGTGTGGGAGATTAAAAATGGGAAGGTCAACTGCTTAATGCAATGATCATGCTGTAAGTGATAAGATGTATGAGTGAGGTATGGTGTCTTCCTTAAGTAGTCTTTTACTGGTGTTAACACAAGATCAAAACAAAAAATCCAAAATGGATACAACTATAAGCATCTTTGGAGAGAGAAACAGAATTAACAGTTCGATGTCTTGTTTTTGCTTCAGATTTCTAGCATCCACTTTATGTGGTATTTCTAATGCAAACTTTCTTATTCCCGAATGAAGGCTGAATCTTAAACGTTTTGGCAAAGAGGAAGTTGAGTTAGGTTTCTTGAAGTGGTTTTCAACATTAAGTGGCACAATGGCTCAGTGGTTTGCGCTGCTGCCTCACAGTACCAAGGATCTGGGTTCAATTCCACCCTTGGGTGACTGGAGTTTGCATATTCTCTCAGTGTCCGTGTGGATTTACTCTGTATGCTTCAGTTTCCCCCCACATTCCAAAGACATGCAGGTTAGGTGGATTGGCCATGCTCAGTTGCTCATAGTGTCTGTGGAGGTATTGATTAGCCATGGGAAGTGTAGGGTTACTGAGATGGGGTAGATCTGGATGGATGTTCTTCAGTGTGGACTCAATGGTCTGAGTGTAAAAGGTAAAAACAATGACTGCAGATGCTGGAAACCAGATTCTGGATCAGTGGTGCTGGAAGACCACAGCAATTCAGGCAGCATCCAAGGACAGGCAAAATCGACGTTTCGGACAAAAGCCCTTCATCAGGAATAAAGGCAGAGAGCCTGAAGCGTGGAGAGATAAGCTAGAGGAGGGTGGGGGTAGGGATAGAGTAGCATAGAGTACAATAGGTCAGTGGGGGAGGAGATGAAGGTGATA
>NC_057710.1:63868087-63951822 GCF_004010195.1 Chiloscyllium plagiosum
TGGAAGAAGAACGCCTCATCTTCCGCCTCGGAACACTTCAACCCCAGGGCATCAATGTGGACTTCAACAGCTTCCTCATTTCCCCTTCCCCCACCTCATCCTAGTTTCTAACCTCCAGCTCAACACTGTCCCCTTGACTTGTCCGGACTTGTCCGACCTGCCCAGCTCCTTTTCCACCTATCCACTCCACCCTCTCCTCCCTGACCTATCACCTTCACCTCCTCCCCCACTGACCCTATGTACTCTATGCTACTCTATCCCCACCCCCACCCTCCTCTAGCTTATCTCTCCACGCTTCAGGCTCTCTGCCTTTATTCCTCAATGGTCTGAGTGGTCTGCTCCCACATTATAGGGATTCTATGAGGCTAGCTAGCCCATTTGCCATATCTTACTAAACCCATTATCTACCTTCCCTGCCCTTTGGTATCTTTCAGGTCCAATTTCTGCCCCACCTTACAATTCCAACAACAACCTGCTACTCAGTGGGGAGCCACTGAAAGACCTGCACTCGCTGTGTCTGCACCACATTTAAAACACCAGTGTGTGCCTGGACAAGCACTGACATTTCGAAGCCCTGCTTTTGATGGATGGTGTCAGAACATGCCAGAATAGGGGAAGATAGTACCACCATTCTCTCTGGTGAACAGGCTGATCCAGATGACTGCCAGACAAGGTCATATCAGCAGACCCTGCCAGCCTGGTCCTGGATAGCCAGCCAGGCCAGTGAGATCTCCAAGTTACAGAGGAACGGCCCGTAGGGCAGCAAGAAGCTCAATGATCTTTTCTGGTCAATAGCATAACTGCCACACTCTTCTGTCTGCTACCTCACATTCACTCCATCTCTGCCACTGTACACACACTCTAACCAAGATTCTAGCACATTTACTATTGCATGTACTATGTTCTCTCACTTGCTATCAGACACCCCTCTCCAATTTCCAACAGCACGAACTCTGCATGACCTCCATGCTATCTCCCTGGAGAATAGTCACATCTGGCTCGAAATGTTAACTCTGTTTCCATCTCCAAGACTCTGCCAGATCTGCTGAGTTTCTCCTGCATTGTCTATGTTTGTTGTGTGTAAATGTTTGTCCTGTTACCTTACATGTGGTAGTTGGTCTCTCTGTGAAGGTGCTAAATGCACTTTCACATCATTCAGTATCACTTCACGGCTTTGTTATGAAGTTCAATGGATGGAGGTCTGTGTTGAGGGTGTACTGCACAATGTGGAAGTGGAGGCATGGTATTAGGTCATACTGAGACCTTTGGTCCTCCTCATCCAACATCCCTAATATTTCCCTACCTCTGTGCTCAAAATGTAGCTGTCAATAAGGTGACTAGCAGTGGCTATGCCAGAGAAAATCAGCCCAAACAAGAAAATCAGTGCAATCAGATGGTTAGAGAGTGTCCCTCTGTGTACAGTACATGGGTCTGTAATTGCAGACCCCTCCCTCACAGTTCAGGTCACTCTACTCCATCCACTCTGAAGGTGGTTTCAGCCATTTTCTTCCCCATTGCACGCTTCCAAGTTGCATTCCGATGAAAGGAGTGACAGTTTGTGCTCCTCTGCCAGTGTGGCTTCCTGCCTCAGCTTGAACTTGCCAGTCAGTTCCAAACGTCCACATCTCCTTCTTAGTAACACATTGTATAAACCCACCTCCCCAAATAACCTCCCCCCAATCCCATCAACAAGTACTTTCACCTGCCTATCTCTCCCACCCAGCCGCTTGCTTTGCTTTGGATCAGACGGTCATTGTAGTGGAGCAGAGAGGGAGGCCAGTCAATCCTTTGAGTTATGCTAATTCTGTTTAGAACTCATCTGTCAGTCTTTGGTCTATCCCCAACAACTTTATATTCATCAAGTATTCTGAAATTTTAAAGGCATTATCAATATATTGAACTGTACAGAACGGCAAAAGTAGTTCTACATTATTAGCAAACTCAGTTATTCCAGTTTCCATACTTTCAAGTTCAACTTATTTTGAGTGTAGTTCAGGAGAATATAACAGTCAGGTATCTGCACACATTCTAGTGGAAGTCTGGAAAGTTTAGATGTGACAAATACATTTTTATCTTTCCTTGGAAATATTTGCATTGTTTGCCTATCATTTTTTTTCAGGAAATATGAAAGTATTTTTATGAAATATGAGGTAACCATGCCTGACCACCACTGAAGCAAAATAGAGATTCTGCCAAAACCAACAGAGACAATCAAAGCATTGATCCAATCAGGGAGAGAAGAGCAGAATGCCAGAGAATAAATGACAGTAGTTGCTTTGGATATCAAATCATCATTTTGGCAAATATGGCAGCAAACAGCCTTAATAAATTTACCATCAGCCTGATGCAAATTGGTTGAATTGGCTTAAGTCACATCTCACACAAAAACAGATACGCGCTTTTGCTGGAAGCTTGTTATCTCAGCCCCATGGTTCAGATAATGCCAAACTTGGACCAACAAGAAAGAAGAAAGAATCAATAAATCAATCAACCCCAGGATATCTCAAAGTGTTTCACAGTCAATTAAGCTCTAGAGGTTCCTCAGGATAGTGTCCAAGGCCCAATTCTCTTCAGCTGCTTCATCAGTGACCTTCCCTCCATCATAAGGTCAGAAGTGGGTATATTTCCTGATTATCACACAATGTTCTGTACTATTTGCAGCTCTTCAGATACTGAACCAAATCCATTAAAGCTCATACAACATTCAGGCTCAAGTTGCTAGGTAACATTTGCCCCACACAAATGCACAGCGATGACCATTTCGAAAAAGAGAGAATTGTATCATCATTCCATGACATTCACTGGAATAATCCTAAATGAATCTTCCAGTGTCAACATCCTGAGTGTTACCTTTGACCAGAAATGGAACCGGAACATTTATGTAAACAATATAGCTACAAGAGCAGATCAGACACTAGAAACTCTGACGCCAGTATCTCACCTCCTGACTCTGCAAATTGAATCATGCAAGTCAGAAGTGCAATGGAATAATCTCACCTTACCTAGATGAGTAACTGATCAACTGTTCCGTCCCAGGTAGTGTTGAATATTTAGCATTTTACAGGTGAATCTTAAGAAGTCTACATTGTGCTCTTGTGTCTTATAGATTAAACAAGGCTTTAAGACAGGAACTAAATAATTGACAAGAATACAAGTTGTCAGAGTACCCCGTCTCTGTAGCCATGGTGATGATGTAAGCTTCTTATCCATGATGATTCTCAGCATGTTGATGGTTGGACACTTTTCGATAGTGGCACTACTGAAGGTTCGTAGAGACAGATATGTCTTTTCTTGCTTGAGGTCATTGTTACCTGATGAATTCTATTTGCCAGTGATTTAAGCAATTTATCTCGAGAGGCAATCTAAACAGTATAGGACTGAGGGAAAATTGTATTTTTTTGGAAGTGTCAACTTGTGGCCTTTTCTGTTGCTTTCCAACCCAATAACCTTCACCACAAAGGAGGACAAGGGCAAATAAATGATGGGCACGTCATCTCCAGGTCACACAGCACTTTAACTCAAATACATAGGGACTGAACTTAACTTCAATGGAAAAGACAATGGAAAAGTGCACTAAAACTGCTTTTGCTTTCACTCTACTATCAGTTTTACTTCTATATCATCATTTATGAGCTGAGGACTTAGACAGAGAATGACAAAATCAAAACAAAAATGAAAATTGCTAGAAGAAGTTGACTGGACCGGCACATCCGTGGGAAGAAAGCAGACTTAATGCTTCAAGTCCGGTGATTCTTCATCAGAACACAAAACTGAATGCAGACAAGTGTGAAGTGATACAGTGTGAAGTCTGAGATGCAACCAGTGAGACCTGTAAAATTAACTAACAACATTCTCCCTGTGTCCGCGTGGGTTTTCTCCAGGTGCTCCAGTTGCCTCCCACAATCCAAAGTTGTGCAGGTTAGGCCTTGAATTGGCCATGCTAAATTGCCCATAGTGTTCAGGAATGTGTAGGTTAGGTGCATTAGTAAAGGGCAGATGTAGAGTAATAGGGTAGAGGAATGGGTCTGGGTTGGTTACTCTTTAGAGGGTCAGTGTGGACCTTTTGGGCCAAATGGCCTGTTTCCACTCTGTAGCGAGTCAATGATTCTAAAGTCTTATCCCTATTGCAGGGATACTGATGGAGTTGCCACAGAGGTGTAAGATGTTCACATAGATCTCAGAGAAGGAACCAACTATTTGAGGATACACCATTGCAAGTTACACAAATGCTCCACCAGTGCTGATACACTCACATTGGTAGAGTCTCAGTTGCAAACTGACTGGGTAAGAATTGGGTGAGAGTGGTGAGAAGCACATCACTTGTGAACAGTAGCAGCTAGTGGAGACAGCTGAAGCTGTGGACAGTTCCCATTAGGAAACTGAGGGCAGCTCCATAGTGATGTTGAGCCACAGGACAGATACTGTCATTTTATTAAAATAATTTATTTCTTGGGACGTGCTATTAAGAGGCCTAGCATTTATTGTCTGCTGATAAATAAGCAGCTGGTGATGAGTTGCAGTCCATTTGGTGGAAGTAGACCCACAGTGCTGTTAGGGAGAGAGTTCTGGAATGTGGTATCCCCATGCAATCGCTGCCCCCAGGTAATAAAGGCTACAGGTGTGGAAGGTGCAATTGCTGAAGCATTAATGAAATGGGTCTTGTATATGTATCCGTGTACATTTAAGATGTTAGAAGGGGTGCCAAACAACAAGGCGGTTTTGTCCTCATTGGTGTCAAGCTTTTTGAGTGTTGTTGGCACCTCACTCATCCAGGAAAGGGGGAGGATTCTATTGCCTGAAGTTTGTTTCATAAATGATGAACAAGCTTTGAGGAATCAGGAGGTGAGTTATTAACTTTGCATTCCCAGCCTCTGATCTGTCATATTAGCCATTGTATCTGTGTGGCTAGGCCAGCTACATTTCTGGTCAGCCGTGTTTGTTACCTTGAGACTTGACCATCTGAATGCACTCACTCTGCCCTTCACATTCTCTCCTCTGTAACACTACTGCCCCTTGTACTTCCTCAAAACAGCCTTTCTCCCAGCATGCCAATGCTTACTGACCTACACAGGTTCCCAGTTAGGCATTTTTAAAACTTTTGAACTTACATCTATGTTTTCAAATCCCTCCAGGTTTCGTACCTCCTTATCTCTTTTATCTTTTCTAGCCCCTCTCATTCTGGCTTCCTAAGCAAGGACAATTGACATACCATTAGTGGCTTTATCTTTTGTTGCTAAGACCTTAAGCTCCAGAATTATGTCCCTTAACCTCACTTTCTTTATCCCTCTTTCCTTAGTAGAATTACCTCTTTGACCAAGATTTCAGATTTATGCCTAAATATATTTTTGCATGGCTCAGTGTCAATTTTTATAATACTCCTGTGAGGTGCCTTAGGACAATAGATTAAGTTGAAGACATTAAGAACATATAGGTTGTTGTTGTAGTCTGAGTCCAAAAAAAGAGGAGTGATGGTAAACTTTTATAGCACCCTAGTCAGGCTTTAGTCAGACTGTACTCTTCAATTCTGGACTTTTCAGTTAGGAAGTATGTCAAGGTCTTTGAGAGTGTGCAGAGGAGATTTATTAAAATGGTACTAAGCTGAGGAATTAGTTTCGGTAGAAGGCTGAAGTAGATTTCTAACAAATGTTGAATATCTTGAATGTTTTTTGTAGAGCAAGCAAGGATAAATCCATTCCCAGTGGCAGACAGTCATCAAAGGACAGGGATTAAAGGCGATTGAAAACTATTTCTCCTTGTCACTTCTGGTTCTTTTGCCAGTGAGTTGCACTGGAGTGCACTGTCTGAATGGATGATGGAAGTGGATTCAATAGCCTGAGTCTAGTGACAATTGGATAAATATTTGAAAGGCAAAATTTTAAGAGCTATAGGGAAAAAGTAGGCAAATGTGATATATTGGTTAGCTCCATAAATGATCCAGCTCAGGAACAATATGCCGAATGGCTTACTCTCTTCTCTATTACAATATGATTCTGTGTTGAAAGTTCCAGAATATTAACTAACACACAATCATTACCAGGTTCAGAAAACGCCTATAGAGCAACTTGGATGAATGATAAGTGTGACTAAGGGGCAACGCATTCATCCTAAGAACAAATTAAAAATCAGCAGAATTACTCTGGAAGTTTCATCATCAATGCAATGTATAATATTTGCAAGCCAACATAGAATATGGTATACAACTGGATTTTATTCAGAAGAACAAACCGAAAAAGCGATGAATTTAACGAGAGCTACAATCTGCGTGCGTGGCTACTAAGGGTAGCTGGTCGTGTCGTTTCGTGGCTAGTTGGTGTTTATGGATATGGATCATTAGCTGTCTTCCTGTTTGTCCTATGTAGTGTTTTGTGCAGTCCTTGCATGGGATTTTGTACACTATGTTGGTTTTGCTCATGCTGGGTATTGGGTCCTTTGTCCTGGTGAGATGTTGTCTGAAAGTGACTATTGGTTTGTGTGCTGTTATGAGTCCTAGTGGTCGTAGTAGTCTGGCTGTCAGCTCAGAAATGTTCTTGATGTATGGTAACGTGGTTAGTCCTTTAGGTTGTGGCATTTCCTCATTCCGTTGTCTTTCCCTTAGGCATCTGTTAATGAAATTGCGGGGGCTCTATTTCTGTGTTTTTAATGATTACAAAGGTGTCATCTACATATCTGACCCAGAGTTTGGGTTGAATTTGCGGTAAGACTGTTTGTTCTAACCTTTGTATTACCGCTTCTGCTATGAGTCCAGATATGGGTGAGCCCATGGGTGTGCCGTTGATTTGTTCATATATTTGGTTTTTGAATTTGAAATGTGTTATGAGGCACAGGTCCAGTAGTTTGAGTATGCAGTCTTTGTTGATAGGTTCCCATCTTGTTGTCTGTTTTGTATGTCCAGCAGGTTGGCTATTGTTTCTCTGGCTAGGGTTTTGTCGATAGAGGTGAACAGTGGCGTTACATCGAATGAGACCATAGTTTCTTCCTTGTCTATATGTATATTTCTGCTGATGTCCAAGAATTTCTGTGTTGACTGTATAGAGTGTCTGGATCCACTGATCAGGTGTTTCAGTTTCTGTTGTAGTTCTTTAGCCAGTTTGTGTGATGGTGTCCCTGGTAGCAACACCATCGTAGCACCCGAGCTACAAATCTTCTCACAAACTTTGAAATTGAACACATACTTTGGTTCTGCCTTCACAAATGAGCACACAAAGTTTCTCCAAGAAAAAGGGTGCAGTGAAGGGGAGAATTGAAGAAATTGGAGTCATAGAGTCATACAGCATGGAAACAGATGCTTTGATCCAAGCAGTCCACGCCGACCATAATCCCAAACTAAACTAGTCCCACTTGCCTGCGCTTCATCCATGTCCCTCCAAACCTTTCCTATTCATGAACTTATTGAAATGTCTTTTAAAACAGAGATGCGGTGAAATTACATCTCTCAAAGGTTTGTGAATGTAGTGGATGCTGGGATATTGAGGAAATTTAGGGAGGAACAAACATTTATAATTAGTTAAAGAATTATGAAGACTGGGCAGGAAACTGGGGTTGAGGCCGAGCTGAGATTAGCCATGATAATATCAAATGGCAGAGCCGGCTGGAGGGGCTGAGTTGCCTACTCCTGCTCCATGCTCTTATGTTCTTGCATTCAAAAGGAAGTGGTGCTGGTAATACTGGATGCATCTTCCAAAATTCTACAGACTCTCTGGAGCAGTTCGTACAGATTGGAGGGTAGCAAATTTAACTCCAGTATTTAAAAGTGAGGAACTGAAAAAGAAGAAAATTATAGAGTAGTTCGCCTAGCATAAGAAGTGCAGAAAATGCCAGAGTTTCATAAAATCCCTACAGTGTTGGCCATTTAGCCCAACAAATCCACTCCGACCCTTTGAAGAGTAACCCATCCAGACCCATTCCCCTCCCCTGTTACTCTACATTTCCCCTGACTAATGCAACTAACCTACACATTCCTGAACACTATGGGCAATTTAGCATGGCCAATTCACCTACCCTGCACATCTTTGGACTGTGGGAGGAAACCGGAGCACCCAGAGGAAACCAATGCAGACATGGGGAGAATGTGCAAACTCCACACAGACAGTCGCCCCAAGGCTGGAATTGAATCCGGGCCCCTGGCGCTGTGAAGCAGCAGTGCTAACCACTGAGACAGGAACATGAACATTTAAAACACTGTTAGCATGATTTGACAAAGCCAGCATGAGTTTTTTGAATTTTTTAAAGATATGACTAGTGGAATAGATATGGTAGAACCCATGGAGTTTCAAAAGGCTTTGGATAAGGTCCCTTACAAGAGGTTAGTAGGCAAAGTTAAATTATATCAGATGGAGGTAACGTGGATGGTATGGCATGGATTCAGAGTTGGTTGACAGACAGGAAACAGAGACTGGGAATAAATGAGTCTGTTTTTCAAGTGGCAGACAGTGACAAGTGAGGTATTGCAAGATCAGTTCTTGAGGCCTAGCTATTCAAGATGTATACAAATAACCTGGATGAGGGAACAAATACAACATTTCCAAGTTTGCTGATGACACAAACTTGGACAGGATTGTGAGTTGTGATTGATTGATTTATTGTTGTCACATGTTTCGAGATACAGTGAAAAGTGTTGTTTTGTATGCTATACAGGCAGATCACACAGTAAAAGTGTGTCAGATTAGCAGAACAGAGTGCAGGACATAATGTTACAGCCATACAGAAGGTGCAGAGAGAGAGATCAGAATTAACGCTTGAGAGGTCCATTCAACAGGCTGATAATATTGAGTAAGAAGCTGTTCTTGAATCTATTTGTACGTGTATTCAAACCTTTATTTCTTCTATCCAACAGAAGAGGGTGTAAGAGAGTATAACTGGTGTGGGAGGGGTCTTTGATGATGTTGGCTGCTTTCCCGAGGTAGTGGGAAGTATAGATGGAGTCAATGGATGGAAGGCTGGTTTGCGTGTTAGACTGAGCTATGTTCATGACTCTCTGTAGTTTCTTGCAATCTTGGGAAGAGCAGCACCATGCTGTGATGCATTCAGAGAGCATGCTTTCTATGGTGCATCTATAAAAATTGGTAAGAGTCCTTGTGGACTTGCTGAATTTCCTTAGCCTCCTGAGGAAGTACAGATGTTATTGTGCTTTCTTGACCATCATGTTGACATGGGTGGACCAGGACAGATTGTTGGTGATCATCACTCCTAGAAACATGACACTCTCGACCATTTCTCCCTCAGTACCATTGATGAAGATAGGGGCATGCCCTCCACTCCACTTCCTGAAGTCAGTGACGAGCTCCTTCATTTTGCTGACATTGAGGAGAAATTGTTGTCTTCACACCATGCTGCTAAGCACTTCATCCCTTTCCCATATTCTGTCTCATCATTGTTTGAGATCTGACCTACAACAGCCATGTCATCAGCAAACGTGTAAGGTGGCGAAATCTGGCCACACAGTTGTGAGTGTATAAAGAGTATAATGGGGGGTGTGAGTACACAGCATTGCTGGGCACTGGTGTTGAGGATTATGGTGGACAAGGTGTTGTCACCTATTCTTACTGATCGCAGATTATGGCTGAGGAAGTCATGGATCCAGTTACAGGTGGAAGAGCCAAGACCTAGATCTCAGAGGCTTTATGATGAGTTGGACAAGTTGCATTAGTAGGCAAACACACAGCAGATGCAGTACACACGGCTAAATGTGATGCTATACACTTTGGTGTGAGAAACAGAAAGGAAGGGTATAATTTTAATGATAATATATTGGGAAGTGTGGATGTACAAAAGGATCTGGGTTAGGGTTAGGGTTAGGTTTATCATACACCAGTCACTGTAAGTAGGCAGGGAGGTGTAGCAAGCAATTAGAAAGGCAAATGGTACATTGGCCTTTACTGAAAGAGGATTTCAGTTCAGTTTATATCCATTTTGCTTTTGTTATTTGTTACTTTCTCAAAAGCCACTAGTCACTAAAATTTCCTGCCTAAGGGCATTGTGAGTCTACCTATTGCACATGGATTGCAGCATTCCAAGAAGGCAGCTTATCATCACCTTCTCAAAGCAACTATGGATGGGAAAGCAATGCAATCCGTGTTGCCCACATCCCATAAGTGAACATTTTAAAAAAAGACAAAGAGATAATAAAGTCCATCTAAATTACCTTGTAGTATTCTGAAAGTCACATGATTTTAATAATTATGGAACTGTTGACAGATCATTGCAATCCAACTTTGATTAAGCCAGAAGAGACACAAATGTGACAGGAGGATAATTCTCAGTCATTGGAACTCACAGGTCCAAAGTCAAACAACTGAAACCGCTCTCCTTTCACATGATTCATTCCTTACCTGCACTGATGAAATATTTGTGAGTTCATTTAAGAGAATTATACTTCAATAATGCTGACACATATACCACATATACACTTATTTCCATATATGGAGTAAACCCCAGATTACAGCATCATCTATGATATTAAGAATGGAAAAGAGGCAAATCAGGAAGCAGTGATCATATGAAACCATGAGTTTTAAAGTAAAAAGATTATAGAAGGAAGACTAAGAATGTCAGAATTATTATTTGAGGCGCTAATAAAGTAAGCTTTAGAAGTGGAGACTATGATAAGTCCTGATCTTGTAAGAATGGGCAGGATATATCATGCGTCAAAAGGTGAACAGACCAAGAAAGGGAGGTCGCAGAAATGCTGGGATCCACAGAGAGCCTGACTGTCACACACAGAATATAAATATCATATTTAACCTCGACTATTGGAATGCTAGTTATTAAATAAATCCTGTTAGTTTGTATTCCAAATTAGTGATTGTTCTGTGTGTCCTTAAGATTAGTTCCCTGCAGGAATTTTCTTTTCTGGGGTTTGGCATAATGTTGAAATCCCAATACAAATATATCATCTGCAAACCTTATTATTAACTGCGTCTTTCAGATTACAATTACTGCACCAGACATCACCGCAGGTACAGCCTTCAACACAGATGCAGCTCTGCAATGCAGTAACTAACAAACTGAGAGACTCTCAAGCATGCACATTCAAGAATTCAAATGCACACTCACCATGATTGGAGAGTCTCGTCTATCTATTAGTTTTAACCTTAGTTCTAGCCACAGAGGAGGTCTGCAGATTAACTGCTAATATCTGATACACTTCAGTTGCAGTCTCTTAGGAGAACTTCCACCTTCTGACTTAGACTGAAATACAACATCCTTCCATAATTACCAAGGACAGTGCTACTCCTCCTCTGTAAAATGCCAATTCTTTTTTAACGAAACTTAGCTTGCAGCCTCTTTGAAGGCTTGCTGCTCTTTGGCACTGGTGTTATTCGCCAACCAACACTGGGAGAATGTATGAAGTCATGTTAAAATGCATTGGACTCTCAATTGCTCCATCAGAATTTTGACTTCTAATGAGATTCCTGCCTGGTTATAACAAGGATCTGATTTAGCAACTAAAACCCAAGTGTAAGAATCTTGGCTAATATCACTGTGGCACTGAACGAATGTAGTTCCTAACCATGGGGGTGAGTAGCTTGCAGAAAACTTGCAGTTGGCAGTGATCCGTGTATCTGCTGTCCATGTCCTTCTAGTTGGAAGTAGATGTAGGTTTGGAAGGTGCTAAGGAGCCTTGGAAAATTTCCACAGTGCACCTTGTATTTTTGATACTGAGCATCATGGATGAAGGGACTGAATGTTGAAGATGGTTGCCTTGCCCTGGATGTTGTCAAGCTTCTTGAGTGTTGTCGCAACTGCACTCATTTGAGCATTGGGGAGATAGGAGGTGAGTTACTTGACTGCAAAGTTGCTAATCTCTGACACACAGTTGTGGCCACACAGTTTATATGGCTAATCCAGTCCAGCTTCTGGTCAATGGTAAGCCTCAGGATGTTGATAATAGGGGATTCAGTGATGGTGATGCCATTGAGTATCAAGGGGCGGTGGTTAAATTCTCTTTTACTGGAGATGGCCATTCGTTGGCACTGAACATTGCTGAAGCCTCAGGCTCTTTGAGGGCCACACAGTATACTCAACCCAATAACACAATAGAGCCATTAACCTGGAGACTATTAAGGTCGGGGAACCCCGGTCTGATCGATGAATGAGTTTTGGTGCAAGAATCAAGTTAGAGCACTTCAGATTCCCATAGTTGCTTAGGAAGATCCTTTCTCCTAGTACAGTGACCACAATCACATTTACGTGCTCAAAGGGTAGGAGAAACTACAAACAGTTTTAGGAAAAGCAACAAAATATTTATTGTCGACTCACATTTCTCCAATGCAAAATGCAACATGTTTGCTAAGGCTTGAAATGAAAACAGCAGGCCTGGCAGCTTCTATAGAAAAAGAATCTGAGTTTATTTCTCAAGTGAAATCTGAGTCTTCTTCAGAAATCTTAATGCTGTTCTTCAAAAGTATGTTAAGATAATCCTCTGTGCTGGTGTCCTCACTGTTCTAAGTATTTCTGATTAGGCATTACACAATAGGTAAATTCATTATGTCAAGTATGTTATCTCCTAAAAAAAAGTTTTCTTTTTATGTACCTGTGGTTAATAAAAGAAAGAACAAATTGCCAATATTCCCATTTTAAGGAAATTCTTTTAATTAAGATGATGCTGTAGCTGGGCAGGTTCCTTTTTACACCTTTCCTCAAACCAACATCATGGCATGAGGTAATTTATGCAAATTATCTGGCTTAATTGGATCATTCCCTCGCCAGTAAATATGCTTAAAATAATGTTTTGCCAACAGCATCCCACATGACAGCAGAAACTTACAAGTTCCATTTCCTATAAACATAATTGTAATACAACTTCAGGTGCAGTCAATCTGTTAGTGAAGAGTTGAGACACAGCGCTCTGCATCCTCAGTCTCTGTACTAATAGCAGTTTTCCTCCACGGTATTCCTGCCAAAACATTCTTCAGGCATTCCTTAGTGTGCCGCATTGTTTGTGTATGGACAAGGCATCTTGTGATGTACATTCCGTTAGTATCAACCTATGTCAAAATGATTTGGAAAGGTGCAGATATAATTTGCAAAGCTGATGTCAGGAATCTTGATTTAATTAGAAAATAAACCTTGTCTTCCATATTCCAGCTTTGTTTGTAATGTGAGGTTTAGAATTGGACAAACATTGCAACAGCTCAGACCCAAGCTAGAAATGGTTTTGCTAACTTAACAAGTATCTACATAAAAGACAAGGATCCATTAAAGCTGACATTTTAATGGTATTCTGTCAAGGGCCAGCAAGTTCATACTAGTGTATAGCAAGCTAGCACTCACTGTCTTCTCAACCTTTCCCCTCTCCTGGGGCTGGTGACCCTCAGGGTAATCCACACCAGTCATCATTCTCTCTAATGAGAGAGCAGCTCATTGAAATGGGTTGGTGAGCTCAGATGGATGGATTGCATTGCAAAGTGATTTCAACAGCACGGGGTTCAATTCCCACACCAGTAGACATTATCATTGAGGATTCTCCTTCTCAACATCTCCCCTTGCCTGAGGCATGATGCCCTGCATTAAACCATCATCCGTGTTCTTTCTCTAATGAGATATTCACCCTATGCTCTGGTAAAAGTAAGGCAAATTTACAATTCTAATCCAAGCTTCGTTCTCACTGTTCGCGTGGAGTGGTCATAATCCCATTCCAATGCTGAATAATTTGTTCAATATTCAATTATTTACTGAGAAAACACAGGCTGCCCTTAAGTTTTGTTTTTCAACTCATTTTCACAAGGTGTTCACTCATTCTGATGGCAAAACTATCAACATTTTCAAACTATAATTTTCAAAACAACAATAGTCCAGTTCTACTTCTGAAATGTTGCCCAAGAGTTTAATGTGAAAACTTATTTTGCTCAATGTGCTATGTACTTTGATTTGGCACAGGAAATACGCTCCGAGGAAACTGAACAGTAAGTACTTCAGGTGGGAAATAGGAATTGTCCTTCTCACCACAGCCTCTGAGGTCTTCTGATTATTCATGGTTGAAGGAAAACGCACCACAAAAATAAAAACAGAGATTGCTAGAAACGCTCAGCAGGTCTGGCAGCATCTGTGAAGAGAAATCAGAGTTAACATTTCAGGTCCGATGACCCGAGACAGGGTTTTGAGGAAGGGTCACTGGACCTGAAACGTTAACTCTGATTTCTCTTCATAGATGCTGCCAGACCTGCTGAGTTTTTCCAGCAATTTCTGTTTTTGTTTCTGATTTACAGTGACCACAGTTCTTTTGCTTTTTATTTAGTACCACAAAAATGTATTTTTTGTTCTTCACCTGCAGTCTGTTCCTAGGCCTGCAACATATTTCCATGTGTATCCAATGGGAGATATTTGCTTCATCAGTCTTTAAGTACTGCTTTGATGGAGCACTGAACATTGACAGGCAATGGGAAAATAGGCCAACTGGTTCATCAGTCCAGCCTCTTTATAATGGTGATGCTACAACTGGCCCTACTACATATGCAACTTCGGGACTCCCACCCTCAAAATCCCAGGAAATCTCAGTAGCATGATGATAGTTAATGGGTCATTTTCCACTTCCCTCCTTCACTGTGCATGAAAGTAATAATATTCCCTCCATTAATATATGTGCATTCACAGAGGGACTATCAGGAACCGGTGGAGTAGCTTGTATATGAAGTTAGTGTCTCAAAGAGAGACCACCATAGAAGGTAATACTGCACAAAGACCTCAGTATTGCAGAGATATTAGATATTCATTCCAATAACAACCTGGTCAAGATCTGGTACTGAGTCAGAGAACGTGTCAAAGTTATTACTCTATTCGATACAATTATTGTGCTATTTTACATAGATGTTTAATCACTATCAAATGTATAATGATAGCTAGATACAATTGTTCTTCCAGGTATTCTCTCAATTGACTAATATGTGTGAAAGATACACCGTCAATTTGTAAACAGTAATTGCTGAGAATGTGCATAGCATTCTATCATCATTCTGTTAGTGGATAATGAATTGGGTTTGGTAGTAATATTTTCAGATGTCCAATAAAACAAAAGATATATGTATCGAGCTGAATATTCAAATTATGGAGCATAAATCTTTCCATTATTAGCTGTACCTTTTAATCTACATCTCACAAAAGCAAAGCTAAAAATCACACAACACCAGGTTATAGTCCAACAGTTTATTTGGAAGCACTAGCTTTGTAAGTGCTGCTTCTTCATCGGGTGGTTGTGGAGCAGGACCATAAGACACAGAATTTATAGCAAAAGGGTAACAGTGTCATGAAGCTGAAATATATTAAACAAACTTAGATTAAGTGTTTCATCTTTTAGGATGGTTTTGCTAGTTTCAGTTTTAAAAAAATCTAAATCCCAGAATTCCTTTTAAGTCATATTCTCAAAATAACTTCAGGTTTTCTAACAAAATCTGTCATCTCAACTCAGACAATGCTTTAAAGGTGTGAGATAAAAGTCTGTGTCCCAGTTGAGTCAGACTGATTTTATTTCTAAAGTGGGATCTACAGTATCTTACATAGATTGCCTGTAGATTATGCATTTTTTGAGAAAAATAAAAGATCATTCTGCAAATACAGATTCACCCCATAAACTTATATGTGTGTACATGCAGGAGAGACAAAATGAGGGTGTGTATGTAAGTGTGTTCATGTGGGTGTGAATGCATGTGAAAAGTGTGCTGCAATTATGCGTAAGCAGAGGGTGATAGCCAAGTTCGGTACCCATGAGGATGGTCTCAACTGGGACGTTCGGTTCATGTCACACCACAGATGACCCCATTGCACTACACACACACACACACTCATATGCAGCCAACATACACCCACACACTCACACCCATGCACGTACCCTCTCACAGGCATATACCCCATCACATTCACACACACACTTTTACCAAGCTTACACACACTTGCATGCACACTGTCTCACATGCACTCACACCCACACGAACACACTCACATACACACACTCACTCTGTCTCTCCTTCATGTACACGCATATAAGTTTATGAAGTGAATCTGTATTTGCAGAATTTTATTTTATTTTGCTCAAAAAATGCATAACCTACAGTTAATCCACATAAGATTCTGTAAATCACACTTTAGAAATAGAACCAGTCTGACTCAAGACTGGGGCACAGACTTTAAGCTCACACCTTTAATTCATTGTCTGAGCTGAGATGATACATTTTGTTAGAAAACCTGAAATTATCTTGAGAATTATGACTTAACAGGAGTTCTGGGATTTAGATTTTAATGAAACAAAACTAGCAAAACCATTCTAAAAGATGAAAGACTCAATTTAGGTTTGTGCAATATATTTCAACCACGTGACCCTGTAACCCTTTTGCTGTAAATTCTGTGTCTTATAGTCCTTCTACACAACTACCTGATGAAGAAGCAGCGCTCTGAAAGCTAATGCTTCCAAATAAACCTGTTGGACTATAACCTGGTGTTGTATGATTTTTAACTTTGTCCGCCCCAGTCCAACACTGGCTCCTCCAAATCATGTTCACAACAGCAACATTCCAGCACCAGGCTGATATTTATAATTCATTTCGACTTTCCCTGAACAAGACTGGCAAATTAGTATCAGTTCCTATTGAATCCTGCAACAGTATTGACCAATGTGTTCACATCTATTGAGATTTGGGCAGAAATTCTCTGAACCAAAACATCTTTGGATTTGGACAAAGGATGAACAATTTTTTCCTTCTTGGATAGCCTCGTGGTTGAGGATGATTTAGTTTTACACTTAAAATGAGCTCTCAGCTGATTCAAGAGTTCAATGCACAATCTGAAGTCTCTGTTACAGGTAATGCAAATAGTAGTTTGGGGAGTGGGAAGATGGGATGCCCAGAATGCCCCATGTTCCTTCTTCTGTTAATGTTTGGCTTCATCTTGCTGTCAGCGATGAGATTTGAGGAAACGGTGTGTATCCAAATGGCTTCCTTCTACTTTCTCAGCCTTAGGCCAGGGTTTCCCAAGTGTTGATGGGGGATGTCACACTTTCTCAGGGAGACATAACCTCTGCCCTTCTGGTCCTCGCTTGCCATGTCAAAACTCTGAGTAGAGCATGTGTTTTAGGAGTCTTATGTCAGGCCTCTCCAGCAGAACTAATCGAATGTGCTCAATGCTTCAATCCTGGGAACGTTCGCCTCAGTGAGAACATGACATTATTGTGCCTGTCTGCCAATGGATTTACAAGATCTTATAGAGGCAAGGCTGGTAGTGCCTCTGAGGATGTGAGGCACCTGCTGCACATCTTTGAGCCATATAAGAGGGTGTGTATCACAACTGCTCTGTAGATCATGAGCTTGATGCTGGGGTTGAAGTCCAGGTCTTTTAAATAGTCACTTCCTTGAGTGACTGAAGGCTGTGCTGGCAAACTGAAGGCCATGTCGAACCTCATTGTGGATTACTGCCCTTGTCAGTAAGCTCCCAAGGTATGGAAAATGGTCCACATTGTCCAACACCTCATGATGGATTTCACAACCAGCAACCAGGGTCAGGTTGGTGGAGGACCTTCACCTTAGGAATATTTAAAGCAAGATGCGTGCTGTCACATTCCTCGGTGAAGGTCTTGATGATGGTTTGGAGCTTGGACTCTCCATGTGTGCAGCCTCAAACATCACCTGTGTTCTGTCCCTCAATGATAGAGATTGGGATGACCTTGAAATGGGCTGGCAGCCAGTACAGGTTGAACAGTTCTGGAGAATAGTTCCACTCAGCAGGGAGCTCCCAGAGGGAATGTAGACTTACACATTCCTGGTAAATGTGAATTGGATCCATGGTATATCTGTTGATCAGGATCACTGCTTTTATATAATCACAGAACAAGTGGAGAATGCCAACAAGCTTTTGGGAGTAACCTAAACAGAGAAGGACGTTGTACAGTTCCTCATTATTGACTGTTTCAAAGTTTTAGTGCAAAGAAGACATGTAGAAAGGTTGGTGCTGTTAACTGCATTTCTCTTGTAGTTACTGAGTAATGAAAATCCTATGGTTGTAGTCCTTAAAGGGCAGAATCCACTTTGAGGATTTGCCACTGGGGGAAGACAATTGAGGAGGGTTCTTGTAATAACCTTCTTATAGCCGACAGCAAGGAAACTTCTCTGTCATTACTATAGTCTGACCTTTCACATTTCTTGAAGATGAACATGATTGCAGCATTGCTGAGATCTCCTGCCACACCCTTTATCTTCTAGATAATGGAAATAAAGTCATGTAATCATACCAACACAGCGTATGTGTTCGTAGATTCATAGGCCCTTTGAGCCTGCACCACCATTCAATATGATCATGGCTGAATATGCAATTCCGGTATATTTTATGGCTTTGGATTCCATCTGTTCCTGACACTTTATTGTTCTTTAGCATCTCTTCGCAGGTACATCTAATGGAGGCCATGGGGGAAGATCAGGTGCTGTGGGTACTCTGCACCTCTGGGTCAGTGAGAGTTTTCAGCCTGGCTGAATAGAGCTCTCCAATCAGGCTGTTTGAGTACTACAGTTTTATTTTCTCATGGCAATATTTCTCTTGTCATCGCTGTTTTGGAGCAACATTGATATTTATCTCAGAGAAAATTAGGAGGCGGGTCCATTCAGTAATCATTAACTCTTGTTGAGGTTTAGGTGATGTACATATCCTTGTAGCCCATTGTTCAGATGATGATGTACTCCAGCGTTTTGCAGTGAGATGTTGCCAGGAGGCCTTGTACCCCCCTCTTTGGTGAATGAGGTTTTGATGCTGATATCAGCCCTGTTTCAAGCATTTTGTCGAGAGCAAGGTATCATTACTGTTGGATCTCCCTAACCCCTCTCTGCCGATTATATTTCTCCTGAGGTCCATGTCCTTTCCAACCCTGGATTGTCACCCTTCAGACTGTCCAGGATTGGAGTACAGTTGCTCTCTCAAATTGACTGTAGTATCCAGCGTTGGGATATACATGCTGAGGACTGTAGTGCATGGGGCCTGGGCAAGGTGAACTGAAGAATCATGAAGCATTTGTTAACCCCACAAGTGGAGTCTCTGAGATGGCCAATTAGTCTGTCTTTCACAGTGAAGCCAACCCTTGGAGGCAGGTACTCTTCTTCCAGAAGAAGGTATAACAGCAATCTTGTTCCCGCTGCTTGCCAGTGGTATCAATGTTGAAAAGGCTGAGGTCCCTGGCAACGATGGCTAAATGTCATCCTGGTCTGTCACTATTGAATTTGAGCATGAATGTCCAGACATTTCAGATTTCAAACTTTGAGATGATTGTGTATGAAAGTTTTTAACATGGGGTGGTCATTGTACACTAGCTCTTGTGGATTGGTCCAAAGATGTCCATGAGGACTGGAGACTAGACTCCACTGTGTCAGCCTGGGGTATACAAGCAGACATACATCTACTGTAAACATTGCTGCTGAAAGACCATTTCCTCAGAGTCGTTGAGTGGGGTTGTATTTCAGGTTTTTAAGATTTTAACCTTCCTTATCTGCTCTGGTTCCACCAATGGTGCAGAGTTAAGATTTCTCCAGTTAGAATGGACACTTCTATTAACCCTGTTTGCCTGCCTGTGCAGAGAGATATGGACAAACTATGGAAGATGGGGGTGTCAAAGGGTCTTTGGCCACAGGAGGGGTGAAGAGACCATGGCTGGACACAGACTGTTCAGTAAGACCCAGGGACATTCACCATGCTCAGCTAGGCCCGAATTCTGAGCCATGCTAACATGTAAGTTGCCTTTTCAAAATAAGCTTTAAATATTTACAAATCCATCAACTCCTGATGAATATTTTAGAATTTCTTTGCTCCAGTTGCAATTAATTAGAGTCTAAGCAATGTGTGACTGACTATTTTCACAAGTTGATTGAACATTGCTTATTGGAAGGCAGTCAGGGCAAATTCACCTCTAACCTTTACAGTATAGTTTACATTGTTACCAAACCAAAATGCTTTGTAACAATACCATCAGTGTGGTTTAAAGAAATAATTAAAAATAGCTTCTCAAATTGCAATCTGACCCACGATTTAAAAGATTAAGAAGTCCCTTACCTCCTCCCACTGGTGGATATATCGTATAAGTCTTGAAAGTCTTAATAATCGCAAGAGACTAAGGATTTTTGTAAACCTCACAATTCTCAGTGCTCTGGCAGTCTTGTAAACATCAGAATCAAATCCTTTTTCTATAATCAGGAAGATATAATCCACTGGTATAGAAGAAATAAAGTCAATGATAAACCAGCTCTTTAAGTATTTCCACTTGATAACATTTGGGTCCAGTATAATTTCGGCATTATCTTCGACAACAATTCCAGTTCTAAAATTGACAATCAGGTCCAAAAGGAAGAAGGTGTCAGATGCAACATTAAAAACAATCCAAATGGTTGACGTTGACTCAGTGAAGAAGGTGATTCCCACAGGAATAATGATGAGATTTCCAACCATAAGCATCAGCATTATCAAATCCCAATAAAACCTATTAAAAAAAGGAAAAATAGAAAACAGTAAGTGGAAGAAACCATGGTTTTTCTTGTTGTTGGTTAGATTTGACAGTAATTGTTAATTCAGTGTACACAATACACCAACTTAAAAGAACTTGAATCACCTCTGAAAAGTATCTGTGTATTTCATTCAAACTTCCGGTTCAAGAGGTACATATGTGCTGCCAAGACAGTGACAAGGATACTCCTATCCACCCTAAACTGTCCCACACAGCACCAAAATAAAAATCCACCAGAAATTCAAATGTGATATTTTCCTGTGCAAGCTTCTTTTTAGCCATTTTTAGAACATAGAATGTAGAACATAGAAAAGTACAGCACAGAACAGGCCCTTTGGCCAACGACGTTGTGCCAAGATTTAATCCTAATGTAAAATATAGTAACAACCTACACACCCCTCAACTCACTGCTATCCATGTGCATGTCCAGTAGTCACTTAAATGTCCCCAGTGACTCTGCTTCCACCACCACCGCTGGTAACGCATTCCATGCATTCAGAACTCTCTGCGTAAAGAACCTACCTCTGACGTATCCTTTATACCTTCCTCCTAATATCTTCAAACTATGACTTCACGTACCAGTCAATCCTGCCCTGGGGAAAAGTCTCTGGCTATTGACTCTATATATTCCTCTCATTATTTTGTACACTTCTATCAGGTCTCCTCTCTTCCTCCTTCTCTCCAGAGAGAAAAGTCCGAGCTTATTCAACCTTTCTTCATAAGGCAAGCCCTCCAGTCCAGGCAGCATCCTGATAAACCTTCTTTGCACCCTCTCCAAAGCCTCTGTATCTTTCCTACAGTAGGGGGACCAGAACTGGACACAATATTCCAAATGTGGTCTCACCGGGGACTTGTAGAGCTGTAGCAAAACCTCGCGGCACTTAAACTCTATCCCGCTGTTGATGAAAGGCAAAACACCATATGCTTTCTTAATAACCCTAGGCATTTTTAAAATGCCTATTTTTATGATACATTTTCAAAAATGATCTCAGTCCAGCATCAGTACTCAGTATAAAGAAAACCAGGGCAAGACATATAAAGTTAATGGTTGGGCTCTAGGAAGTGTGACTGAACATAGACCTCGGGGTGCAGGTGCATTGTTCCTCGAAAGTGAAGTCACAGGTAGACGGGTGGTTGAGAAAGAGTTTTGCACATTTGCCTTCATTGATCAGTCCATTGAGTAAAGGAGTTGGAAGGTCATGTTGCAGCTATACAGGACATTGGTGAGGCCACTTTTAGAATACTGTGTTCAATTCTGGTCTACTTGCTGAATGAAAGATATTGTGAAGTTTGAAAGGGTTGCAAAGATTTACAAGAATGTTGCCAGGTTTGGAGGGTTTGAACTACAGGGAGAGGCTGAATTTTCCCTGGAACATTGCAGGCTGAGGGGTGACTTCATAGAGATTTATAAAATCATGAGGAGCATGGGTAGGGTGAATAGCCAAGGTCTTTTTCCAAGGGTAGGGGAGGGCATAGGTTTAAGGTGAGAGGGGAAAGATTTAAAAGGGACTGAAGGGCAAAGCCTTTTCACACAGAGGGTGGTGTGTGCACAGCACAAGCTGCCAGATGAGGTGGTGGAGACAGATATGATTACAACATTTAAAATGCATCTGGATGGATATATGAATAGGAAGGGTTAAAGGATATAGGCCAATTGCTGGCAAATGGGAATATGTCAGTTATCTGATCGGTATGGACAAGTTGGACCGGAGGGTCTATTCTTAAAAATGTGTTGCTGGAAAAGTGCAGCAGGTCAGGCAGCATCAAAGGAGAAGGAGAATCGATTCTTCTTCTCCTTTGATGCTGCCTGACCTGCTGTGCTTTTCCAGCAACACATTTTTAAGCTCTGATCCCCAGCATCTGAAATTCTCACTTTCTCCTCCGGAGGGTCTATTTCCATGTTGTACAAATCTATGAGGAATGTCAGTTTACATCAGTAATTTCAAAAAAAGGTATTTCTTAACATGGTTAAAACAATAGTTGTTTTCTAGTTTCTATAGCTATTGACACCATACGGCATATGCATTATAAAACAGAAATTACTGGAGAATCTCAGCAAGTCTAGCAGCATCTGTGGAAAGCAGAGTTAAGGGATTGGATCCAGTGACTCTTCAAATTCTTCTGATGAAGAGGCACTGGACTCAAAATGATACTCTGCTCTCATTCCACACATGCTGCCAGACTGGTGAGTTTCTCCAGCAATTTATGTTTTTGTCTCAGATCGCCAGCCTCTGCGGTTGTTTTGTTTTGGCATATGTATTACCTCTTTTAAATTCTACACAATCATGTCCCTCCTCTAAATCCTTTACCAATGGACCAATGAATGTTCCCCCTTACCCACTCCTCACCCACAAATAGCTGTTGCAGGTAGCTTTTCAGAGAATTGACTCTTTGTCTTGTACTTGGCACAGTGGGGATTCTCCCTGATGTGAGCGTACTTCAGAGTGAGGGCTTTTGTCAATAGGACTGTATCCTTCTGTTAGGAACCACTGCGAAAAATCAGGAGAAGGAAACCAGCTCACTTGTTCTCCCTTAATTAACCTGGGTAACTGAACGCTTTACAAAATTCACTTTACAAAACACATAACAGTTGGAGATTTTGAAGGTACAATTACGCTGGTTGGTATGGTTCTGTTCCACAATGGGTAAAGTATTTTAAAACCACAGACTGAATTTTTACATTTTGTTTTAGCAAAGTGCATTTTCAAGTGAGATTCAATGTGCCTGCTCCACCACGATCCATGATAACTCTTCCCAAGCAATCTTCTGCTCTTCATCCCAGTACTAATACAGCCAGTGTATCTGGTAGCTGTCACGTGGAATCATATAGCCATGAAATGGAATTGCTCACCATGACTAGTGCTTTACAACGTTGATGCTGCTGGTACCATATTTAAACCCCAGCTGCACACCGATTCAGGTGCTGCTCCTCACACTGTGATGCTGCGCCACTATCCTGAAGGATAGGTCCCAGAAGGTAAATGAACTCCTTGACCCACTGACAGAGACCCAGAGCCACTGGTGAGTAAAGAAATGGAAAAAAAAGCAGTGCTTTTTTCCTATTTGCTGGTGAAGGAGGCCATACCACCAGACAGTGACACTCTGAACTGAGGTAGTGGCCTGGGTGAGTGCTGTGGCATGGGTAAAATGCAATGCATAGCCATATAGGAAGGTGATTAATGATCCGCTGTACTTCACAAGTTTAAGTGCCACTATCTCCTCTCTGCTACCTCACACTCACAGTGTGACCATCGTAGTAACTTTGCTATTACATATACCTCTCCCCAAGGCTCATAGACTCAACGTATCACATCCACTCAATATCACTCATCTACCCATCCTCCCAAACCACAAACCCTTTCTGTCCTTTGTGCTTCCTCACTAGAGACACCTCACCGCTGTTCCTCATCCTGCAGTACCACACACTCCTCAGATGCAGTCTCAGTGCAGGAAAAATTGGTCCACCATCCTGACAGATTTTCCTACCACATCTCACCTGAAATCTCTGGACTTCTTTCATTTGACCTGCACAACTGTCTGTGGTCCCAAACCCCAGAAAGGAGGACCTGCCTCACCAAGACCAAGCCCACGCACTATAATTAGATGAGTCCCTTGACTGACTGTGGAAGTATTCCTGAATACTGTGGTTTCCCCTCATTCCAGTAAAACTGATCTCTTTTGACTCTCACACGTGGCCATTTGCTTGAAGCAGATGAAGTGTGTTTGCTGCATAAGCTGCTACCATATGGAGTGGGTGTGACAATGCTGCTGTAGGTATGGCATGTCCACTCTCTTGACAGTTCAGTGCTCTCTCCAGAGACATGTTGTCTCTGTGCTATATCAATCCATGCCATTGGGGCTGGCAAGCACCAAATAAGCACAAAGTGTGTTAGCATTAAGAAATGAAGCTAAGAACCATAAGATACATTGTAGCTCCATACACAAACTCACATAGCAGAAACATGCAAGCCATAAGAATCCCCAGGATCCAAAGTGAAGTCCTGAAGTGCTGAAGTGGTGTGCAAGTTGGCATGAAAGCAGGCATAGGTATGTGGTGAGGTGATGGTTTGGCAATGCCAACTTGCATGGATGAAGTGTGGAGGAAAATGGCGTACCTGACTTATGCAGTGAAGGCACAATGAAATAAGCAGTGAGTTACTGTCACCAGATATCCACTCCGAAAGGAACTAACATCATCTAGTTTTTCAGGGAAGGAGAGGACATTTTGAAATTGCGTAGAAATGTCATGAATTGTGCTGATAATGAGATGCAAATACATGGAAATATGAAGATTCTGAATTCTCATTTTAAAGCTTGAGGGAATGTAGCAAATGTTTCTCACAACATTGAAATACTGAACATTTTTTTCATTTTTGCTGCATTCTTTCAACTTTCTTGCCACTGCCCATGTGGCTCATGGGGGCATAAATTTCCAAAATTTCATTGAGATAAATTCTACATCATTAAAAAAAACTTTGCATTTTCAGGTGTTTATCTGACCAATTCAGACCAAGTTACAGCAATGTTCCCTCTAATTAACTCATTATACATTACACATTTTTTTACATTTATGAATGTTACAGTTATTGGGAAGTATGGTCAGATTAAATGAGACTAGATTAATTTAGGATATCTGGTCAGCATGGACAGGCTGGACTGAAGGGTTGGTTTCTGTGATGTACGTCTCTATAACTTTAATTTGACACCCTAAAGGACATTCCTTATTTAATAGCAGTTTTTTTCTGTTTAAGTAACAAATTGGATCATGCACAAATATTCAATTCGAATGTACATTCTTACTAGAAATATTTCAGTCCCAGCATCCAACATCAAAATTGCTAACATTTTTCTTGAAGCTGAAAGGATTGTTTTATAAATTTGCATTTTTTCTCTATCTTCATTCTTTAGCATGAAGATAGAACAAATGGTCGATAGTGGGAAACACTACTTCAGTTAAATACAATAGGGATTGCAAAGAGCCACTATGTTTCTAATATATATGTAAATTTGATTCTTATAGAAATACACCAAACAAGAAATTACTGTCATGTCAAAGGGTGATACTTTAGGTTAATGATTGACTGATCCAAATCACAACCATGAACCAGTCAGGTATCAGGGAGAAATAGCAGAATGGTTCCAATGCACAAACTCGTTCATTGTGCCAAATAAATCACTTACCTGGTGCTATTGCAAAAGTAAAGCATTGCAGATGCTGGAAAGCTCTTGTTCTATTGCTATAGCAACCACTAAAACTGTCACAAATTTTTAAAAGTTAAGTTTCTAAGACTATATGCTAGATTTTCCAATTTTGAGGCTAAATGCTATTTTTGTGGAGTATTACAGTCATATCATGGCTCACAGTGACTTTTCTCATGCTATCTTCTGCTGTTCGCTTCATTAATAAAGAAACTGGCCTCTTTAGATATCCTTCTAATGCAGTTATGCAGCAAGAGAGCAGACATTCCCATGGCTGCTGGAACCGTGTGGCATTCAAATTGCTGCCATTGCATTTCATGCCAAGCTACACACCGTTTCAGGTGCAGCAAGTCAGGGACTACCTCAAATGCCACCCTCTTAAGAAACTGAAATCTCAGTAGGGAACCTGATAACTGTTTTTCTTTATGGACCTGGAGGCCCTTGTGATGGGGTGGTGAGAGAGAGCATATCCTTTTACCTAACAGACCATCAAAGGAGACCAAGGCACTGAAGATGTCTCCGTGGTCAGATAGAATGCAGGACAAAGGTGAATAGTCTTCTATATTCTGCAGGAGAAATTGCTACCATCTTTGCTTTGCCAGTTCACTCTCATTCTAACCCTGCCACTGCATACAAAACTCAGCAAAGTTTATGGACAATCATCCCCAATACTGCATGCAGTGCATTCTCTCAGCAGCGCTCACATCCCTTATTCTCCACGACGACTAATCCTTCTTTCCCTCTGGCTAAAAGTCAATGCAATCCACAGAGGCTGAGAGGTTCCAAGGAAATATAAAGTGACTTAGCAGTAAGAAAGTAGCTAAAAGTCACAAGGGACATCCTGCAGTTGGTCCCTGTATGCGAAGTGCCCTGGCAGGAACATGCATGTAAAAGAGGTCCCAGAACTACAAAGTGACATCCTGAAAGCCTGAACTGGATTCTGAGTTGGTCCAAGGTTAGTCATGATGATGTGGTGATGTTGGGGTTGACTGATGCTGACTTCAGGAGACAAAGAGTGGAGGAGGATGCTGTGCATGAACATTCAAGGATATCCTGGTGAAGGGACATCAAAATAGACACCCGAATAAGCAAGCCGTGAGCTATCAGATCACCACAATGCCTTTCAAAGCAGGAATTGTTGACATCAAGTTTCTCAGGAGAGAAGGGGAGAATTGCAAACTATATAAAAATGAGGTGAGATTAGCTGATAATGAAATGCAAAGGCATGGAAATAAGGCTTGTTGCATATTAGCAAGCTTCAGAATTTGCCATTGAAATCTTAAGGGGAAAATCAGCACATTTTCTCTCAACATTGAGGTCATGATTTTCTTTCATTCTCTCTGTATTTTGCCACATTTGCTTCATTGTTCAATGGGCTGGGAAAGTTCCATTCCAACTTTTCAGTCAAAACGTTAGGAGTGGATTTTTCACAAGTAATACTTCAGAGTCTGAAATTCATTCTCTTCCATTGTCTAGCCATCACAGCTGCCACGTCAGAGATGGTTCCTGCCAACTGTGCCCCCAAAAATAACACAAACAGCATGGAAAATAATTTAATTAGAGTCATAGAGATGTACAGCATGGAAACAGACCCTTTGGTCCAACTCGTCCATACCAATCAGACATCCCAATCCAATCTAGTCCCACCTGCCAGCACCCGGCCCATATCCCTCCAAACCCTTCCTATTCATATATCCATTCAGATGACTCTTAAATGTTACAATTGTACTAGCCTCCATCATTTTCTCTGGCAGCTCATTCCCTACATGTACCATCCTCTGTGTGAAAAAGTTGTCCCTTAGGTCTCTTTTATATCTTTCCCCTCTCACCCTAAACCTATGCTCTCCAGTTCTGGACTCCCTGACACCAGGGAAAAGACTTTATCTATTTACCCTATCCATGACCCTCATGATTTTATAGACCTCTATAAAGTCACCCCTCAATCTCCGATGCTCCAATGAAAACAGCCCTAGCCTATTCAACCTCTCCCTATAGCTCAAATCCTCCAACCCTGGCAACATCCTTGTAAGTATTTTCTGAATCCTTTCAAGTTTCAAACATCTTTCCATTAGGAAGGAGACCAAATTGCACTCAATATTCCAACAGTGGCCTAACCAATGTCCTGTACAGCCGCAAAATGACCTCCCAGGTCCTATGCTCAATGCTCTGACCAATAAAGGAAAGCAAACCAAACACCTTCTTCACTATCCTATCTACCTGCAACTTCACTTTCAAGGAGTGAAACTTTCTTCTATAATTAAATAATATCTATTAATTTCTGCACACCAATCTCATCAAATTTATCAAGTTCATCAAAATCAAAAGAAGGCTTATAAAACTTCACCAAATTTTTCTTGTACTGTGGAATATTACTTTGCATCACAGCATGAAATGAACATTAAAATCCATGAAAATTACCCTCCACCTCTTCATCAAACCCCAATCTATTCTTGAATGATGTCATCTTTATTGGCTGTCCTGTCCACATCATTCCACAAATGATTATCCATGTCCCATTAAGTTCATTGGATATCCTTCATTTCTTGAATGACTTGATGACAATCTCCAATCTGAGTAAATCCAAAGCTTTATGATCCAATCACACAAGATTGCGAATGTGAGAGCCTGTATGCTGCTTCCCTGAGTGAATGTGCTCTGGTAAATCCAGTCATTCTGCTTGTTTTCTCATGCTATCCTTGAAGAGTTTGTTCAACAGGCGAACAAGGCTAGTTAGACCATTGGAATTACTAGGAGAAAGTAAGGACTGCAGATGCTGGAGATCAGAGCTTAAAAATGTGTTGCTGGAAAAGCGCAGCAGGTCAGGCAGCATCAAAGGAGCAGGAGAATCGACGTTTCGGGCATAAGCCCTTCCTGCTCCTTTGATGCTGCCTGACCTGCTGCGCTTTTCCAGCAACACATTTTTAAGCATTGGAAATTACTGCACTGTCATTGTTTTGCATTCTAACTTCTGCAACAACACCATTGAAGAGATATGATTTCAACCTGCCCCAGATGAAAAGATCACTTTTTCTTTACGTTATCCTCCTGGTCAGAAAATCCTATCTTTCTTTAGGCATGTTTTCAACCACTTTCATCCTTTAATGTGAACATGGATGACTCCTCCTTTTGGGAATTTTTGTTTTAGGAGAGGTTTTCCCCAAAATATCACCATTGGCTAAGAGGATCAAGTCAGACATATGAGATGCAAAGTTGTACATTTATACTTCCTAAGGCCAATTCTCTTCACTAACATGGCTTTTAATCCACCTTTGCTCACCATTTGACTGTCTAGCATGATAAAATTCATGGGAGCCTCCCCCATATTCCCAATATAGACCGTTCCCGACTTTTTATCAATGATTATTGTAAGCTACTAAAATGTCAGACGTCTTTCATTACGTTTCTCTGTGAAATCTTGATCTTCTGTTCCAGCACAAAATGGTTTCTCTTCCAATAAACCTTGCCAGGCTGGTTTTCAAACTTGCAATGCATAGATTTCTTGCTTGTTTCACAATGGAGATTTGAAGAGATCCTCAAGAAACCAAGAGTCTGTTCTGCTGACACTCATTTTGTAATTTTGCAACTTTATTGTTCAGCTGTGGCCATATGCCTGGCTTTCCTCCATGCCTTTATTCTTAGGCATATGCCTAAGCTGTGAAGATGCTTCCTCCAATCTCAAAAGTTTATTTTTGATATCTTGATTTCTCTGGCCGCTCTGCAACTATTTATCTACCCTGCAACCTCAAAGACTTAACATTTGACCTGTCCTATGTATCTATTATTGAAATAGTGTCAGACAGTGAAATTGGAAGAAATGCAGCATGCACTAATGAGGCTGTAATCTTGACATCACATGTCAATGTACGCACACACAAGGAGCTGTGCTATTTTACGAATCAAATAGGATTGCCCTAGGATGAATTTGCTTTCATCAGCGAACAGGTAGTAGATACAAATACAAAATCTAAAAACCAGTCTTTATCTCTCTTTGGATCAACTCCATAAAATCATTCAACCAGGTAACTGTATGAATAACCACATGGAGGGAACAAACATGATACTGGATCTATACTGGATCAATAGATGTAGCAAAAATGTATTCACCATGGATTAAATTGTTCGAAGGGCATTAATATAGTTTTGCATATTGAAAGGAGCACATCTACTAACCATATTAAAAAAAAATAAAATCTACCAAAATCTAATATGTCCACTGCCTTTCACAGAATATCACAGAATCCCTACAGTGTGGAAACAGACCCTTCGGCCCAAATCCATATCAACCTCCAAAGAGTAACCCAACCAGACCCATTCCCCTATCCTATTATCCTATATTTACTCCTGACCAATGCACCAAACCTACACATCCCTTAACACTATGACCTTTAGTAATTCCTTACTCATTAACTATATTTGCCTTTTAATAATCTTTCCCCCATGCCATTTTTCTGGATATACATAGATTGAGTTTAGAAATTTATGTAGAGCTATAT
Source organism: Chiloscyllium plagiosum (assembly GCF_004010195.1). Taxonomy (NCBI): domain Eukaryota; kingdom Metazoa; phylum Chordata; class Chondrichthyes; order Orectolobiformes; family Hemiscylliidae; genus Chiloscyllium; species Chiloscyllium plagiosum. The sequence continues at coordinate 63,898,241 of NC_057710.1, forward strand.
ACAGCAGGAACTAATAATTGGACCTGCTGTCTTCCCTGATTGAATTCCTGACTTAACCTTTTGTGCTTGTTCCAATGACCTATTAAGAGCAATTAACATTCCAGAGCAATATAACTCTATTAAGGTCACAAATGTTAATCACTTTACACATAGAAATAGGCACTTAAAAATGGAAATATTGTTCATTTAAAGACTGGTACGCACCTCAACTTTTGTATAACCCTATCACTTCCTGGAAAAATGACCACAAAGCATGGTACAATGCTAGTTAGCTGGGGGGATCTCAGGTTTTATCCCCAGTCTTTGATGAATAAATTGAGCTCCATCATTTAGATAATCAGTGTGGAGCTTATTGCTCATCATGAAGTGAAAATGCCAGCTAATTCTCCCAAGTACAATTCTGCAACAAAGTACGTAATTGCAGATGTGTTCAGCCTTTGAGCTGACTCAAGTCTGTGAAACTCCATCCTGAACAATACTGTTGCTGTACCTACAGCACATGGATTGCAGCATTTCAAGAAGGCAGCTCACTATCATCTTTTCAAGGGTAATTAAGAAAAGGCAATAAATGTTGGCTTTGCCTGCAGTGCTCCCATCTGATGATCCATTAAAAAAATATAAGGGAAAGAAAAGAAAACGATTCGTTTTACCATCAGAAATATTCAAAGAATGCAATATCTGTGGTTTATCTACAGAGAAACTTTTCATCGGCATTTCTTTCATGGATGCTTATTGGTTGAGAATAACTTTGATTTAGTGTATGATTATGCACAATCTTCTTCGGCCATCTAGTGTCAGGTCAAACACTTTAAGAAATTTTCCCTACCTTGGGCATCAAACTAGCAGTTCAAATACAGAAAGGAGAAACAGAAAATGAATGGGAATATATATTTACACAAGTGAAACTGAATATGAATATCTGCCCAGTTTTAATTAACTCTTTATTTCATTCACATCTTTTTTTATTATTGTTTCCTGAAAGAGATCTCTTTTACTAGGGATAGGATTTCACTGACCATTGTGAACCATGCAAAGCTTTTTATACCTCATGAATGAGCCTAAATAATAACCATTAAAAGGTCACCCCAAAATGTAGAGCTATCACAAGTAGAAATGCTGAACACAGGAGCAGGAGTGGCCCATCTGGTCCTTACAGTTTGCTCCTCCATTCAATAAGATCATGGCTGACCTGGTTGTAATCACCAACTCCGCTTTCCTGTCTGCCCCAGGTTAACCTGTCCTATGGAAACAGAGCAAGCCAACATTTTGAGTCTAGAGTTGATTTGATGAAGAGTGATCTAGACTCAAAACGTTAGCTTGCTTTCTCTGCACAGATGGTGCCCAACCCGTTGTGATCTCCAGCATTTATTGTTTTCAGTACCTATTCTAGCATCAGCTAGCATCAGTACCTATTCTAGCATTTGCTCCTAAACTTGTTCTATCCTGTCAGACTGTTCTCAAAAGGGAGAAATCTGCTGCGTCACTTCAATGAACCGGGAACAAGGATGAGAACTCAGTTGATCCTCACCTCCACACCACCCTCATGATTCAGGAATTGTAGAAATCCCATTGCCATTCTTGGTGATATAAATTAGCTTAGTACAGATTGGAGATTAAACCTAAACCTTGATCTTGGCATTCAGTTCACACAAAGAAACCCAACATAGAATACTTAAAACTCATAAAATTATTAAACAGGATTATAACTGCAGGGAGGAAACACTTAATCTGTTCACACTAGATTGAAGCATGAGGCAATTTTATTCCTATTTCTAACAGAGAAGGATCTCTGAATAAATCTCTGAATTTATGTTTGTTGAAAACACTGTGCACAATGCCTGCACTCGGTCTTCATTTTGTCCATTTTTACAGGAAGAATGAAATGGAAGGTGAACCATGCTGGAATTTGAACTGTAACAATAGCGTTTCCTGATATATCTCTGTAAAATATTGTGAAATACAAAATCAGCATTACTTTCTTAACAACATCACTTCCAAACCACATCCTGGCTAGCTCGTACATCATGTTCCTTTATTGTTGCTGGGCCGTTATCCTGGAATAATCTACCTATTAGCACTGCAACAGCACAGTCCTGACAAGCACTTCCGGTGGTTCAGGAGAAAGCCCATCACACTTTCTCAGGGCAATTAGGAATAGGGGCAGTAGACATGGTCTTGCCAATATCAACCACATTCCATGAGTAACCTATGACAAAATTAAAGCTTCATTTAAAATATGAAGCGGCACAGTGGCACAGTGGTTAGCACTGCTGCCTCACATCACCAGAGACCCGGGTTCGCTTCCTGCCTCAGGCAACTGACTGTGTGGAGTTTGCACGTTCTCCCCGCTCCGGTTTTCTCCCACAGTCCAAAAGATGTGCAGGTCAGGTGAATTGGCCATGCTAAATTGCCCGTAGTGTTAGGTAAGGGGTAAATGTAGGGGTATGGGTGGGTTATGCTTCGGTGGGTCGGTGTGGACTTGTTGGGCCGAAGGGCCTGTTTCCACACTGTAAGTAATCTAACGATTCAAAATCAGTTAATGAACAATATTTGGAGCTGTATTTTTAAAAGGAGACTTTGCTCAGGCGTTAATCTTCCAATGCCTGATTTACCAAAATATTAAAAATATCAATTTGATATTCCTTCACAAACTTCTTCTGTAACTGAAAAAGCTACAGAATTATTTTATAACACAATGAAAATATAATTAACTTTGGATTCTTTATCTGACAAAATGGGGAGTAATGCTGGCATAGAATGCAATGTCCAAATTTTCATGGACAAATTAAAAAGATGCTAATTATCTAATAATCACATGACCTTAAAACCTATTCAGCAAATTTGAAAGGAATCCTAAATTCCTCCTTCACAGTTCCTTATGTTTGCACTTATTCAAACTGAGACTTCCTTTTGTCATGAATCATGCTCTGTTTGGATATTGCTAACTATAGACTTCTTTCAGCTAACAACACCAAGTGTACTTCTCAGGAGTCTCGCAATCCAAATCAGACAATTGCAAAATACAACATTAATTGAAATGGCTGATCCAAGTCATGCAGTAGTTTTTAATCTACAGTTTAAACCAAAAGGGATTCAACGTAGATACTTTTGCTAGCTTGATTCAAATGACCTGATTCATCCTCCCTAATCAAAATTCAGGGAAACTAGTGGGAATTACTAACTTCAAGTCATTGCGCACCATTAATGGTTCGTCTCATCTCTGACCAAGCTGTTAATTCAAATATCGCAAATCTCCAACATCGAGGGAACAACCTGCTTATCTCCTAATATTTTCTTAGGCTCAGCCTTGACATCACAACTGAGTAAAGCCAGTTTAATTTCACAAAATATTTAAGCAAGTCAACCAAAGTTAGCTGACAGGTTACTCCCCAAAGGAAAATGGGATATCTCGAGAGGAAACATAGAAGATGGGAGCAGCAATAAGCCATTCAATCCCCTTGAGCCTGATCCACCATTCATTATGATTGTGGCTGATGATCAAGTTCAATAACCTAATACTGCCCTCCCCTCACATCTTTTTAGCCATGATGTGGAAGAGCCGGCGTTGGACTGGGGTAGACAAAGTTAAAAATCACACAACATCGGGTAAGAGTCTAACAGGTTTATTTGGAAGCACTAGCTTTTGGAGTGCTGCCTCTTCATCAGGTGGTTGTGGAGAATAAGACCACAAGACACAGAATTTATAGCAAAAGATTATAGTGTCCTGCAACTGAAATGATATATTCAACAATCCTGGATTGTTGTTAAGTCTTTCATCTTTTAGAATGTTTTGGTTCATTCATGTGTAAATCCCAAAACTTCTTTTAAGTCACCTCCTCAGGATAACTTAAAGTTTTATAACAAAAGGTGACAGCTCAGACAATGCATTAAAGGTGTGAGGTCAGTCTATCTGTGTCCCGATCTTGAGTCAGACTGGTTCTATTTCCAAAGTGGAACTTACAAAATATTACATGGATTGACTGCCTGTAGATTGCGCATTTTTTGAGCAAATTAGAAGGTATCTGTAAATATAATTCTACAAATGCAAATTCACCCCATAGATTTATATGTGTGTGTTCATGAGAGAGAGAGAGTGTGTGTGTGAGTGAGTGCACATGAGAGAGTGTGTGTTTGCGTGTGTGAAAGGTTGGTAAAGTGTGTATGTGTGTGTGTGCACGATGGAGTATAATCCTGTGAGACGGTGTGTGTGGGTGTGAGTGTGGGAGGATGTATATCTGTGTGCATGAGAGAGGGTCTGTGTGAGAGTGTATGTAAGAGTGTGTGTGTGCGTGTGTATAGTGCAATGGGGTCACCTGTAGTGTGACATGAACACAAGGTCCCAGTTGAGGCCATCCCCATGGGTACCAAACTTGGCTACGAGACTCTGTATTGTTGCCTCTCCCGAAGTCCGCCTTGGAGGAGGGTCACCTGAAGGTCCGAGGCCAAATGTCCCTGACCGCTGAAGTGTTTCCCGATTGTGAGAGAACACCCCTGTCTGGTGATTGTTATGCGCTGTCCATTCATCTGTTGTTGTAGTGTCTGCTTAGTCTCTCCAATGAACTATGCCTTAGGGCATCCTTGCCTGCAGCGAATGAGATAGATAACATTGACCGAGTCGCCAAGTTACTTGACACGTACATGGTAGATAATGTCCCACGGGTATTGGTGGTATCCATGTTGACACTCTGACTCGTCTTGCAGTGGTTGACATGACAGGGTTGTACGGTGTTGTGGTCGATGTTGTCACAAAGGCTGGGCAATTTGCTGTGAACAATCATCTGTTTAAGGTATGGCAGTTGTTTAAAGGTGAGAAGTGGAGGCGTAGGGAACGTCTTGGTGAGATGCTCATCCTCATTAATAACGTGTTGCAGGCAGCGAAGAACATGGTGTAGTTTTTAAGCTCCCGGGAAGTACTGGACAATGAAGAGTGTATCCTATCAGCTGCATCCCGTGTCTGTCTCCAGAGAAGGTCATCACGGTTCTTGCTGTGGTATGGATAACTTCACAATGCTACACGTCTCTAGCTTCTACCTGAAACATATTAAAACAGCCACTTCCTATGGACAAGCTCTATGCATACATAGGATCTGTTCAGATGAGGATGAACATGACGGACACCTGAAGGTGCTCAAGGATGCCTTCATAAGAACAGGATACAATGCTCAACTGATCAATTGCCAGTTCTGATGTGCCACAGCGAGAAACTGTAATGACCTCCTCAGGAGATATATCACCTTTTATATAAAACAGCAGCTAATGATCTTGAAGGTCCCTATACAGACAACAAGCAAAACTAATGTCATTTACAAAATACCTTGCAAGAACTGTAACAAACACTACATTGGACAAACAGGCAAAAAAACTGCAACTAAAAGACATGACCCACTCTCACTAGTATCTTTGCATACAGATGAGGAAGGACACCATTTTGACTGGGACAACACATCCATCCCAAGACAAGCCAAACAGAAACAAGCACGAGAATTCCTGGAAGCATGGCATTCCAACTGGAACTCTATCAACAAACACATTGACTTGGATTCCATTTATCACTCCTTGAGAAAAAGAACAGGAAATTACATCACCACAGGGAATGGCATAACCACAGGAAATTATGTCACCAAATCCAAGGAAACCTTAACATATAAATAAAAAGTGGGCAATATCACCAGTGCTTCATCCAGAGGCTGACTGATGATGTTACTTAGTGTGGTGATGAAACGTCTGAAACTGAACCTTCCAGCTCAGCAAGCAAACCTACATCCAAGATGAAAGACTTAACAACAATCCAGCTTTGTTTGTTATATCATTTCAGTTTCATGACACTGTAATCTTTTGCTATAAATTCTGTGTCTTATTTTCTTATTCTCCACAACTACCTGATGAAGGAACAGCACTCTAAAAGCTAGTGCTTCCAAATAAACCTGTTGGACTGTCACCTGGTGTTGTGTAATTTTTAACTGTTTCTCTTTTGCCACAAGAGCTATACTTACCTCCTTCTTGAAAACAGAATGTTTTGACCTCAACCATTTTCTGTGGTAGTGAAAAAGCCTCAACCATTCTGACTCACATTCCAACAAATGTATGTAGACACGTATTGGCAGAGGCATTAGATGAAGTACCTGTTCTATTAACAGTAGCACAAAAAAAAGAACAAGTATTATACCAATGTATAAAAGAAAAGATCATTATACAATCAAGCTGTAAAGTCATTTACAATACAGAGGTAGGCCAATTGGCCGATCAAGTGTATGATCCATCTCAGCCCCCTCCAGTCGTCCCCAGCATTACAGAAACCAGTTTTCAGTCAACTTGTTCACTCAATGTGATATCAAGAAATGGTTGGAGACACTGGATACTGCAAAGGCAATGGGCCCTGATAATATTCTGGCAATAGTACTGAAACCTTGTTCTTCAGAACTTGGCCAAACTGTTCCAATACAGTTACAACACTAGCATCTACCCAACAATGAGGAAAATTGTCCTGTACATAAAAAGCAGGACAAATCCAACCCCATCAATTACCGCCCCATCAGTCTACTCTCAATCATCAGTAAAGTGATGGAAGATGTTATCAACGGTGCTATCAAGCAGCATCTGCTCAGCAGTAACCTGCTCAATGACACCCAGTTTAGGTTCCGCCAGGGCAGCTCCTGACCTCATTACAGCCTTGGTTTAAACTTGGACAAATGTGCTAAATTCTAGAGTTGAGGTGACAGTAATAGGTGTTGACATCAATGGTGCATTTAACCAAGTGTGGCATCGAGAAGCCCCAACAAAACGGGAATCAAGGGGTATTGGTGGCTAACTCTCTGGTTGTCGGAGTCATACCTGACACATAGGAAGATTGTTGTGGTTGTTGGAGCTCAGTCATCTCAGCTCCAGGACATCACTGCAGGAAATTCTCAAGGTAGTGAGGCCCAACTATCTTCAGCTGCTTCATCAATGACCTTCTCTCCGTCATAAGGTCAGAAGTGGGAATGTTCTTCAATGATTGCACAAAGCTCAGCTTCATCCACGATTCCTTAGATACTGAAGCAGACCATTGTTAAATGCTACAAGATCTGGACAATATCCAGGCTTGGGCTGACACATGGTAAGTAACATTCACACCTCACAAATAGTAGACTATTACCATCACCAAAAGAAAATCGAACCAACACGCCTTGACATTCAATGGTGTTACCCATCATTGGATTCCCCACAATTGACATCCTGGGGGTTATCATTGACCAGAAACTCAACTGGACTCACCACATAAACACAATGGCTACAAAAGTGGGTCAAAGACTAGGGATACGGTGGTGAGTAATTCACCTCCTGACTTCCCAAAACCTGTCCACCATCTACAAGGCATAAGTCAGGAGTGTGATGGAATACTCCCCACTTGCCTGCATGAATGCAACTCCAACAATACTCAAGAAGCATGACGCCATCCAGGACAAAGTAGCCGCTTGATTGGCACTGCATCCACAAGCATCCACTCCCTCCTCCACCACCGATGCTCAGTAGCAGAAATGTGTACTATCCAAAAGATGCACTGCAGAAATTGACCAAAGGTCCTCCCATAGTACCTTCGATACCCATGACCATTTCCATCTAGCAGGACAAGGGCAGCAGGTAAATCAGAACACCAGCACCTCAAGCTCCCTTCCATGGCACTCGTCACCTTGACTTGGAATTATATCGCTGTCCCTTCATTGTTGCTGTGTCAAAATCCTGGAATTCCCTCCCCAATGGCATTGTGGGTCAACCCTCAGCAGGTGGACTGCAGTGATTCAAGAAGGTAGCTTACCACTATCTTCTCAAGGGCAACTAGGGATGGACAATAAATGGTGGCCCAGCCAGCCATGCCTACATTCCACAAATGAATATTAAAAAAAGTCCAAACTGGCTTTCCTCCAAAAAATTCAGTCAGTTTCACTACTCATCAATTTTCATAGTCCTACACTTTTATTTACGGTAAGTGCACATCAAATGTCCTTTTGAAATCAATGATTGCCTTCACTTCCAGCACCCTTGTGGGCAGCAAGTTCCAGGTCATTACTGCTCACTGTGTGAAAATGTTATTTCTCACACCTCCCTGCATCTCTTACCCAAATTCCTACATCTGTGTCTCCTGGTCCTTGAAGCATAAAACAATGGGAGCGCTTTTTGCATGATGGCCTAATCAAAATATGTCATTATCTTGTACACTTCTTTCAAATCTCCCCTCAGTTTCTTTTGCTCCAAAGTTCTCCAAACTAACCATGTCACCAAAATTCCATGTCCCCAGAACCACTCCGGTCAATCTCTAGTGCACTCTTTTGATAAACCTACATAAGCTGTGGTGAACAGAAATGGCTGTAATATTTCAGTCAGAAACTAACCAGAATTTTATATACAAAAAAGGCAGCGGTCCTATGGAAAACACCATTGTCAATGAACATCACGTCTAAAAAAACAATTTACCACATCCCTTGTTTTCTGACTTTTTGACTGATTTTGACTGACTGAACCCTTATGCAAGCCAACATTCTGTTAATAATTCTAAAAGATTCAGAAGATTAGCAATCTTCATAGTTGATTTCTGAATGTAGTTCTTCGTCTTGCTATTTTTTCCTTCTCCACACCTCCCTTGAAGACACTGAATAAGGTATACATTCACTTGTACTGGGAAGAATGCCCAAGGGATAATGTCACTAGATTGGTAATCCAGAGCCCCAGACTCTAGGATCTTGGTTTGAATCCCACCATTTCAGATGGTGAAATCTGAATTTTAAAAAAATCTGGAATCTTAGCAACTTTTGAGAAGTTTTGTAGCTCAGGTTGAGGTTCTGGATGTAGGTTTGCTCGCTGAACTGGAAGGTTCATTTCCAGATGTTTCATCACCCTACTACGTAACATCTTCAGTGGGCCTCTGGGCAAAGCACTGCTGAAAATTCCTTCTGTCTATTTATATGTTTGGGTTTCTTTGGGTTGGTGATGTCATTTCCTGTGGTGATGTTATTTCCTGTTCTTGTTCTCAGGGGTGGTAGATGGGGTCTAACTCTATGTGTTTGTCGATACAGTTCCGGTTGGAATGCTGTGCTTCTAGGAATTCTCTTGTGTGTCCTCCCTTATCTGTATGTACGGATATGAGTGAGAGAGGGTCATGTCATTTTGTGGCTGGTTGATGTTCATGTATCCAGTGGCTAGTTTTCTGCCTGTTTGTCCACATTTATCAGCTATGCTTCGCCCGGAAGCCCACTGAAGATGTTATCTAGTAGTGTGACGAAATGTCTGGAAATGAACTTTCCAGCTCAACGAGCAAACTTACATCCATAAATCTGGAATCAAAAACTAATCCAATGGTGTCCATATGTTAATTGTCACACAAATATATCTGGTTCTTTATTCTTCCACTGCAGGAACAATGGACTGAATAGCCTCTTTCTGCATCATAACCCTTCTGTAATTCTACGAATGCCCTTTAGAGACAGAATTCCTTCCATGGTTTGGCCTACATGTTACTGCAAATTCACAGCAATGTTGCTGATTCTCAATTGCCCTCAAGCTACTCAGCTGTATCAAAACTACTACAAAGTCAAAAGGAATGAAACCAAGACACATGAAAAATTCCTTTTTGAACAGCACTGTGGATGTACCTACATCATATAGACTGCAGAGGGTCAAGAAGGCAGCTCACCACCAATTTCTCCAAGCCAATAGGTACAGGCAATAATAACTGACCAAGCATGAGGTGCCTATATCCTGTGAATGTTTTTTTTTAAAGTAAGTTTAAGACATGTGTTGCTGTATATGTACCTCCTTCAAAATCAAGCAAGAGCTCTGCAGGTCAACAATTGCTAAAATTCACTGAGCTGGACATGACCAAACAAGAAATGAATTACTGTTGTCTTTGCCAACATTGATTACTGCTCACAATGATTGGTCTCAATGCTGCCTCTCAATGAGTCTTGAAAAATCACCTTTCTAATTCCCTGTAACATCCAGAGAAAGAACACCTAATTTTATTGCTGGTCAAGTCCTGTAGTTACACAGTGGAAGCTTACCATCCATCACCAGTTTCCAAACACCAATGCTTGAGAAAATAGAATGCAACATTCTCCCTCAGCTCAATGTTCACATACTATGTGAATAGCACAGTGTGAGGTCCAGATAAGGATTCTGTCGAACTACTCAAGTTTAATTTTCAATGGTTTTATGATATTATAGAATATGGACCCATCTAATAAACTAGTTCTATACATCAACCTACTGCTACACTTATGCTGCATATATTTTAAAACTATTTACTGGTGTAAAATTGGAGTCTATTGTGGCAAAGACTATTTTCGAAAATGTTAGCCTATTCTCCCTCTAACAACATTAGTATTTTGGACAAATACTTCAAGAATAATAAAGCCTGTAATGTGTACTATGTGATTCACCTTTATGATTTCTGTATGCAATTGTGTGAAGTGATTTTATCTAGTTTTCAACTTGTCTAAAATCAGACATTAAAATTTTTACCATGAATTGTATAATTTTCAGGCTTTCTCATAACATTTTCACAGAACCAATTCAAAATTTCCACCTCAAAATTTCATTAAAACAATCAATATATTTTAAAGTCTGAACCAATACAAGCACTGGTGTTATTACTTACAGTTAAACACAATTGAAGTAACTTTTTAAAACTATTCCAAGTGCTCAAAATTGCACAGGATTTTAAACATGTTCCTGAACTAGTTTTTGAATCAAGAGTGTGATGCTGGAAAGGCACAACTGGTCAGGCAGCATCCAAGGAGCAGGAAAATCAACGTTTCAGGCATAAGCTCTTCATCAGTTGGGGCCCTGATGAAGGGCTTTTGCCCAAAAAGTCGATTTTCTTGCTCCTTGGATGCTGCCTGACTGGCTGTGCTTTTCCAGCATCACACTCTTGCTCTAATCTCCAGCATCTGCAGTACTCACTTTCGTCTAGTTTTTGAATCATCACATCCTTAGAACTGGTTGAACTCCCAATTCTGAACATGAATGCCTGCTTTGATTTTTTTTTCCAAAATTTAAAAACAGATGACAGCCAATTATACACTCCAATCAGCTTGCTTAGGTCATCCTCTATTTTCAGAATTCTTTCCATTACAATAAAGCAAACATAATTAAAAATGAAATTGAAATAACTTATAGAATATTCAATGTTAAGGTATCAAAACATATTTGGGTTTTTTTGTCTATTTAAACTATGTTGCTCCTCAGCTAACTTGGTACCAAAGAGAATAATCTCAATGAATCCAATCTTCCCTCATAGTTAAAATTCTCCAGTAACTCAGTTTTGTAAATCTCCTGTGGACTCTCCCCTGTGAGATTGCATCTTTCCTGTAAAACTGTACGCTAACCGTGGCCTAACTAGTGCTTTATTCACAGATAGGAAGATATCAAAACTTTATATTCTATGCCTTGGATTTATTTATTGGTTGGTTTGTGGAATGTAGGCATTGTTAGTTGGTCAGAATTTATTGCCTGTCTCTTTTTTCTTATTCATTCATGGGATAAAAGGGTCACTGGCTCAGCCAGCATTTATTGTCCATCGGGCAGTTAAGTCGATCACATTGCTGTGGGTCTTGAGTCACAATTAGACCAGACTGATTAACAATGGGAGTTTCCTTCACTAAAGGACATTAGTGATTCAGGTGGATGTTTCTGACAATCAAACAATAGATCATGGTCATCATTTGACACTTAATTCCAGATTCTTATTAAATTAAAGTTACACCATCTGCCGAGGCTAGATACAAATGCAGGCCCCCCGAACATCCTTTGGGTCTCTGGATTAAACTCCAGCAATGATACCACTAGCCCATTTCCTCCCCTCAAGAAGGTGCTGGTGAACTGAGCTGTTTCTTGAACCACTGTGGTCCATGTACTGAAGGTAGAAGCATAATGCCTTGAGGGAGGGAATTCCAAGATATTGACCCATGAAATTGTATTTTATATCAAAGTCAGGATGGGGAATGACTTGGAGCTGAACATGGCATTCCCATATATCTGTTGCCCTTGTGTGTTTGGAAGACACTGTCTAAGGATATTTGGTGAATTTCTGCAGACCATCTTGTAGATATTACTCCTTACTGTTAATGAGTCAGAGGTGGAGGGAGTGGATGCTTGTGGATGTGGTGCCAGTCAAGCAGGCTGTTTTGTCCTGGATGGTGTAAAACTTCTTGAGTGTTTTTGGAGCTGCACCCATCCAAGCAGGTGGTCACGAATCCACATACTTCTGACCTGTGTCTTGTAAATGGTGGGCTGGCTTTGAGGAATCAAAAGATGAGTTACACAGCACAGTATTCTTTGCTCTTGAAGCCATTGAATTTATATGTTGAGTTTCTGGTCAATGGTTGTCCCCAGAATGCTGATAGTGAAACATTCACTGATTGTATCACAACTGCATGTCAAGAGGCAGTGATTAGTTTTTCTCTTATTGGAGATGGCAATAGCCTGGCATTGGTGTTGCTCAAAAGGTACTTGTCACGTGTCAGCCCAAGCCTGGATGTTGTCAAGATCTTATCGTATTTGAACACGGAGTGCTTCAGTGTCTGAGGAGTTGCAAATGGTGCTGAACATTGTGCAATGATTGGCGAGCATCCCCACCTCTGACTTTACGATGGAGGGAAAGTCATTGGTGAAGCAGCTGAAAATGGTTGGATGTTGGACACTACCCTGAGGAACTCCTGCAGAGATGTTCTGGAGCTGAGTTTACTGACCTCCAACAACCACAGACATCTTCCTATATGACAGGTATAACTCCAACCAGTGAAGAGTTTGCTCCAGATCCCCATTGATTCCAGCTTTGTGAGCACATTAGAGTAGAGTAGAATAGCTTTTTATTTGTCATTTCTAATATTATATAACTCATACAGTAAAAACGAGGCAGTGTTCCTCCAGGACTGAGGGTGCTACATGGGCAGTGCAAATGACACAGTATTCTTGGCACAAAGTGTATAAGAAGTGCAAAATATGCACGTGTATTAGAAAAATGATAAATAACAAACAGATTTCTAGGAGCAATTAGAAGTCGTACAAAGAATTTCAGATGGAAAAGAGTCCGATCACACTATGTTAAGGAGCCTGATGACTTGGGGGAAGAAACTGTTGCACAGTCTGGCCATGACAGAACAAATGCTCCAGTATCTTCTGCCAGATGGCAGGAGGGAGAATTTGAGTGAGGGGTGTGTGATGTCTTCCACAATGCTCTTAGCCTTTCAGATGCAGTGTGTGGTGTAAATGTCTGTAATGGAGGGAAGAGAGATTCCCAATGATCTTCTCAGCTGTCCTCATTAACCATTGTAGGGTCTTACGATCGGAGATGGTGCAATTCCTGAACCAGGCAGGGGTGCAGCAGCTCAGGGTACTCTGACTGAACCCTCTGTAGAATGTGGTGAGAATTGGGGGGGTAGGAGATGGGCTTTCCTCAGCTTGCGCAGAAAGTAGAGATGCTACTGGACTTTTTTGGCTATGGAGCTGGTGTTGAGAGTCCAGGTGAGACTCTCCACCAGGTGTACGCCAAAGAATTTGGTGCTTCTCATGATCTCTATGGGGTAGCGATCGATTTCAGTGGAAAGCGGTCGCTCCATGCCCTCCTGAAGTCAACAATCATCTCTTTCATCTTGTCCATGTTCAGAGACATGTTGTTAGCTCTGCACCAGTCCATAGTCGCTGCACCTCCTCTCTGTATGCTGACTTATTGTGCATACTGATGCCAAAATGAAGGAAAATATCCCAAAAATGTCCATTTATCAACTTGTCTTGTTATTTTCAGGAATCTGAAAACACACATTCTAAGGTCACTCTGTTTCTCCACACATCTCAGAATCCTACTTTTTAATGTGTATTCCCTCGTATTGTCCTGTCCAAATTCATTGCCTGACAGTTGTCTGGATTGAATTCCATTTACCACTTTCCTACAGTGTTCTGGATTCTTCCTCACTGGCAACATCATGATCAAACTCGATATCAACTGTAATCTTTGAAATTATGTGCAATCTTCCATTTATGTCATGAAAAGCAACTGACCCTGTCGTGAGCCCTGTGAACCAACCTTCCATTATAAATACATTGTCAACCTTAATTCATGGCTTCATCTCTTTGAGCCAATTTTAGTTTTCATTTGGTTCTCATCAGATTTCACTTTTCCGAACTGTCTGCTATGTGGGGTTTGTTAAAATTCTTGCTAAAATATAATTATCCTTATTACTGCCTCAAAAGGTACAACTAGCTTAGTCAGGTACAACTTTTACTCAGTCCAAGTTGAATGCCCTTGACTAATCTGTGCCTTTCTAAATTACTATTGATATAGTTTGTCAATTTTTTTTATCTCTGAATTTGCCCATCACCGAGGTTAGGTTGACCTATCTGCATGCACAGAAGGCAGGTCCTGATTTCAAACAGCATGTAATATTGATTTGACTCCAGCACTACCATTTTGGAATTCAACTCTGTCGTTAATGCCTTCTCTGTTAGACAAAGGTGAACATATGTGATCTAAAGGGATCATCAATTACTTTTATGTGACTCACTAATCATTTCTATTGATTGTTTTTATTACTGAAGACGTATTTGGTGCCATTCAGATTTCTTTAAAGTTGCTGAAGTCCACAGGGAGTGTTGTGCTAAAGGACTTGGTCCTCAGCCCAAGGTTTTTCTTCCATTAATGAATCCTTCTTATACATGGATGCAGTCATATACATTACCCATTGATTACAGCATGATTTGGAGCATAAACAGAGAGTGCACAGAGCTGCTGGAAAAGGGAGAAAGATGAGAGGAAAGGCTCTCACAAGAAGGTAATAACCATCCAACACATTCAGGAAACAATGTTTCTCCTTGAACCTCAACAAGGAACAATGTTTCAGCCACCTGCACTTCAGTAAGGAGATCCTCACAGAAGTCGGCCACCTACTGCACCCTCAAACAAACATCAGAAAAGGATGGGAGCTGAAGATATTTGCAACATCTTGCAGTTCATCATCTGCTGTTATTGAAAGACATTTACTGTATCCATTGCACCCGATGTGATCTCCTCTACATAGGGGAGACAGGCCACCTACCTGCGGAACGTTTCAGGGAACACCTCTGGGACACCTGCACCAACCAACCCAACCGCCCCGTGGCTGAACACTTTAACTCCCCCTCCCACTCCGCCAAGGACATGCAGGTCCTTGGCCTCCTCCATTGCCAGACCCTGACCACACGACGCCTGGAGGAAGAGCACCTCATCTTAAGACCATAAGACCATAAGACGTAGGAGTGGAAGTAAGGCCATTCGGCCCATCGAGTCCACTCTGCCATTTAATCATGGCAGATGGGAATTTCAACTCCACTTACCTACATTCTACCCGTAGCCCTTAATTCCTTGTAACATCAAGAATTTATCAATCTCTGCCTTGAAGACATTTAGCGTCCCGGCCTCCACTGCACTCCACGGCAATGAATTCCACAGGTCCACCACTCTCTGGCTGAAAAAATGTCTCCGCATTTCTGTTCTGAATTTACCCCCTCTAATTTTAAGGCTGTGCCCATGGGTCCTAGTCTCCTCGCCTAATGGAAACAATTTCTTAGCGTCCCTCCTTTCCAAGCCATGTATTATCTTGTAACTTTCTATTAGATCTCCCCTTAGCCTTCTAAACTCCAATGAGTACAATCCCAGGATCCTCAGCCGTTCCTCATATGTTAGACCTACCATTCCAGGGATCATTCGTGTGAATCTCCGCTGGACACGCTCCAGTGCCAGTATGTCCCTCCTGAGGTGTGGGGCCCAAAACTGGACACAGTACTCCAAATGGGGTCTAACCAGAGCTTTATAAAGTCTCAGTAGCACATCACTGCTTTTATATTCCAACCCTCTTGAGATAAATGACAACATTGCATTCGCTTTCTTAATCACGGATTCAACCTGCATGTTTACCCTTAGAGAATCCTCGACTAGCACTTCCAGATCCCTTTGTACTTTGGCTTTATGAATTTTCTCACTGTTCAGAAAGTAGTCCATGCTTGTATTCCTTTTACCAAAGTGCACGACCTCGCATTTGCTCACATTGAACTCCATCAGCCATTTCCTGGACCACTCTCCCAAACTGTCTAGATCCTTCTGCAGCCTCCCCACTTCCTCAGTACTACCTGCCTGTCCACCTATCTTCGTATCATCGGCAAACTTCGCTAGAATGCCCCCAGTCCCTTCATCCAGATCATTAATATATAATGTGAACAGCTGCGGCCCCAACACTGAATTCTTAGACCTTCTTACCTGAACTTGGGGTCAGGATTCATGTTACAATACCAGTTTTCTGGCAGTGAATTTGGGTCAATTTCTGGTGGTAACTTCCGCCATTTCATGCATGTCTCACATTGAGCCCAAACTTGATCAGGGACAGTTCGTGGTTCTTCTACAGCTTCCTCATTTCCCCTCCCCCCCCCCCCCCACCTTATCTCAGTCCCAACCCTTGGATTCAGCACCGCCTTCTTGACCTGCAATCTTCTTCCTGACCTCTCCGCCCCCACCCCCTCTCTGGCCTATCACCCTCACCCTCACCTCTTCCACCTATCGTATTCCCTGTGCCCCTCCCTCAAATTCCCTCCCCCCTACCCTTTATCTCAGCCTGCTTGGCACACCAGGCTCATTCCTGATGAAGGGCTTATGCCCTAAACGTCGATTCTCCTGCTTCTCGGATGCTGCCTGGCCTGCTGTGTTTTTCCAGAACAACATTTTTCAACTCTGTTCTCCAGCATCTGCAGTCCTCACTTTCTCCCTGTTATGAAAGACAGGTTGCTGACAAGAGATGGTGGCCTCATACAAGTGCCAGCCAATGGCATTTGTATGAGGCTATCAGCACTGTCCCGGTCATTCAGTGGTGGTATCAACATTGAATTCCCCCACTATCAACTTCCTAGGGGTTAGCATGGACTGGAAACTCAACAGCATCCACCATATAATTACAGCAGTTACAAGAACAGGTCAGAGACTAGAGTCATAGAGTCATAGAGATGTACAGCATGGAAACAGACCCTTTGGTCCAACCCGTCCATGCCGACCAGATATCCCAACCCAATCTAGTCTCACCTGCCAGCACCTGGCCCATATCCCTCTAAACTCGTCCTATTCATATACCCATCCAAATGCCTCTTAAATGTTGCAATTGTACCAGCCTCCACCACTTCCTCTGGCAGCTCATTCCATACACGTACCACCCTTTGCGTGAAAAAGTTGCCCTTTAGGTCTCTTTTATATTTTTCCCCTAAACCTATGCCCTCTAGTTCTGGACTCCCCTACCCCAGGGAAAAGACTTTGTCTATTTATCCTATCCATGCCCCTCATAATTTTGTAAACCTCTATAAGGTCACCCCACAGCCTATTCAGCCTCTCCCGATAGTTCAAATTCTTCAACCCTGGCAACATTCTTGTAAATCTTTTCTGAACCTTTTCAAGTTTCACGACATCCTTCCGATAGGAAGGGGACCAGAATTGCACGCAATGTTCTAACAGTGGCCTAACCAATGTCCTGTACAGCCACAACATGACCTCCCAACTCCTGTACTCAATACTCTGACCAATAAAGGAAAGCATCCAAACCCCTTCTTCACTATCCTATCTACCTGCGACTCCACTTTCAAGGAGATATGAACCTGCGTTCTGAGGTCTCTTTGTTTAGCAACACTCTCTAGGACCTTACCATTAAGTGTATAAGACCTGCTAAGATTTGCTTTCCCAAAATGCAGCACCTCGCATTTATCTGAGTTAAACTCCATCTGCCACTTCTTGGCCCACTGGCCCATCTGATCAAGATCCTGTTGTAATCTGAGGTAACCTTCTTGGCTGTCCACCTCTAATTTTGGTGTCATCTGCAAACTTACTAACTGTACCTCTTATGCTCACATCCAAATCATTGATGTAAATGACAAAAAGTAAAGGACCCAGCACCAAGGAATACTGTGGCGACTAACTCACCTCCGGACTCTCCAAACCCTATCTATTATCTACAAATCACATGTCAGGAATGTGATGGAACACTCTCCACTTGCCTGGATAGGTGTAGCTCCAACAACACTCAAGAAGCTTGACACCATCCAGGACATCTGGAGCTGCCTTTTTTGCTGCATAGGATTGTTATTTGAGGCAGCAGTTTCCACAGCCAGAATCATGGCCTCCATGTTCATGGCAACCAGATCAGATAATGAAGTGTCTCATAGAAATCAAATTGGGAAAAAGAAAACTTGTTATTTAGTATAATGTAGAAAGAAATTCCACCATAATCAAAGGTTTTCTAAGTAATACTCTTTCATATTATACATTTAGGTATACTGAAACTATAAGTGCAATTAACTAACAAACGCTAAGGAATTTAGTTGAATTATTTCACAACAATGTCTATATATAGTAGACAGAAGCCTCAATCCCATCAGAAGGGGGGAATTAAAGGGCAAATCGTGTAAACACCGAAGACCAAATTACATAGAATGAAGAGTATAGACAGATAACCTTGTGAAAGGACACTGGGAGACGCTGGCATTGTAAAGGAGCATTTGCAAAATATTACTTCATCATTATGACCTCAGGAAAGTAAACAATCTGTTTCACAAAGTAACAAACAGCACCCACTCAGTATGAGGCAGATGGCAAATGCCTGGGGAGAGGCATAACGGAGAGAGAGGATGTGGCAAGCGCAGTTGTAAATATTGCATGTAATCATTGTAACGCGGAATGTATAAATATCCTGTGCTTTTTTAGGAGACAGGGAGTGCCTTGGAGACTGTCTCCAGTGTCCTCTTTCAGGTTGCATGGTAAGGAACTCTGAATAAAGATCAATTGAGCTGCTCTAACACAGCTCTCAAGGCTTCTCTTTAAAATCCCTCTCCAACAATTGGTACTGGGCAGCGAACTACACCATTCTGCAACTGACTGTATGAGTCTTAATTGGGTGACTGGGACTGCCATTGTGTCAAGGGCTTGGTTGGACAGTACTTTATTAAATGTGTACAAGACTTTTTTTTATTCAGTATGTGGATGTACCTACTAGCGAAGGAGCAAACTTGGCCTTCTCTTGGGAAATAAGGCAGAGCAAGTGACTGAAGTGTCAGTGGGGGAGCACGGTATGCCCAGTGACCATAACTCTATTAGTTTTAAAATAGTAACGGAATAGGATAGACCTGATCTAAAAGTTCAAGTTTGAAACTGGAATAAGGCCAATTTTGATGATATTAGGCAAAAGTTTTCAAAAGTTGATTGGATGAGGCTATTCACACGTAAAAGGGAGTGGCATATGGAGTTTAATTTAGATAAATGTGAAGCATTGGCATTTTGGTAAGGCAATTCAGGGCAGAAATTATATACTAAATGATAGGTTCCTAGGAGTTTTGGGGAACAAAGAGACCTTGAGGTCCATGTTCACAGTTCTTTGAAAGTGGAGCGTTGCCTTTATTGGTGAGTGCATTGAGTACAGGAATTGGGAAGTCATGTTGTGGCTCTATTGTTTCGGCCACTTTTGGAATACTGCTCTCAATTCTGGTCTCCCTGCTTTAGGAAAGATGTTGTGAAACTTGAAGGGTTCAAAAAAGATTTACAAGGATGTTGCCAGAGTTGGAGAATTTGAACTTAAGGGAGAAGCTGAATAGGCTGGGGTTGTTTTCCCTGGAGGGTTGGAGACTGAGGGGTGACCTTTCAGAAGTTTACAAAATCATGAGGGGCACGGGCAGAGTGAATAAACAAGGTCTTTTTCGCAGTCTGGGGGAGTCCAAATTTAGAGGCATACATTAAAGGTGAGAGGGGAAAGATTTAAAAGGGATCCTACAGGGCAATGCTTTCATGCAAGGGTGGAATGAGCTGCCAGAGGAACTGGTGGAGGCTGGTACAATTACAGCATTTAAAAGGCATCTGGATGGGCACATGAGTAGGAAGGTTTTAAAGTGATATGTGCCAAATTCTAGCAAATAGGACTAGATTACTTTAGGATATCTGGGCAGCAAGGACAGGTTACCAAATGGTCTGTTTCCCCACTGTACAACAGTACGACTGTATGAGTATGATTAACATTACCGCTCTTTACAAACCCACAGTCGGTCCCTGCTGTACGTTGTGGTAAGAGAAGAACTAAGGAAGAAGGGAGTTGTGCCACGTGAGTTGGACAATCAATAGACCCTAGTTAACCCTAGGAAGGTAAAGAGCCCCACGGTTGAACAGGGAGAGTAAAATCTGCATCTAGACCGGGAAAGAGCCGCACACCAGGACACCTGGGCAAAATGTGTGAGAGGGATTTCAAGGTTCAGTCAGTTCTGCTGTTATGTGGTGGTTCCATTCTCGTGCAACCTCGCGTTTTAAGAAAATTGCGGTATTGGCGGCACATTTAAACTAATGGGGCCAGAATCACATTAATAACCAACACGTGTTTTAGAGGTTTGTACTTCAGAAACAGGGTCCCCAATTTGTCAATTGTGTTAAAGTGGATTTGCATAAACAAAATGCGTGTTACAGCAAAATGGCCTGTAGAACATAGAGGTGTGCCCATGGAACTAAGGAGGCTAAGAAGGGAAGAAACCTTACAACACCGTAAATCGAGTTAAAGAGTCCGGTGCAGGATCTAGGCAAAATGTTCAAGAAGGAGAAAAGAAAGAAGGAAGACCGAGGGAAAGCTCCCTAACACCTTGGCTGGAGAGCAGGATGCTGCCCCCCACCACTTTAACAAGACTGAAACATTCTGTGCAAACAGCCTATTTATCCTCTAGGATTAGTGAACCATCCCCAATTGTCACATATGTATATTTTCTTTATCTACACAACTAATGTATCACAGCAGTAATATGATTCAGTTGGGCTTTAAGTTTGTGAAGCTGTGAGAAGCAGCAGTTTTTAATTGAGGTTATCATGTCACTAGCGTATTCGAAAATGCGACTTGTGGATAGTTTAATGGAAAAGTTAGGATCAGCAGCAGCGGGAACTACACTGGAAATTGTAGAATTATCAAATGGTAATTATGAGTGTGTCCTTGATAGACTTTTGAAACAGGTTATGAAAGGAACAACTGAGTTAGAAATTGTCCATAACAAGTTAGCCTGTGGTGTCAATTTGTGTGCTTTCCAGTTGGACAGAGAAAATAGAATGCTCAGGAAATTGATAAAAGAGCTGTCAGGTAAAAATGATTACCAACATGAAAGCACTGTACCCACTATGAGGAAAAGGCTGCAGGTAGACCCAACATTGTGACGGGACAAGCTGGATATTATGTTGAAACTGATGGTGAAATGAACTTCTCTAATATAGAAAAAATCAAAACATGCTGAACATAAATCTATGAACAGAGAACAGCTAAGACTGTTACCTGGTAAGAACTTGAGAATATTTTTGACAGCGTTTCCCCCACTGTTTCATCTCTGTGTAATGAGACAAAGCTGGTGTGTAGTGTCACCCATGAGTCAGAATGGGTGGACAAAAGAGTAGAAGAATCCCTCGGCTCAGTTAGAGAAAAAGATCAGCAAGTCCTTTCCCCCCAGTGAAACCCACTGTGAAAATTAGACTGTACTCACAGAGAGTTCCCATGACAGTTACAAGCAGAGCATCCCTTACATGTGACTGAAATCAGTACTAAAACAAGGAGTGTTCCAAAAGATTGAAGGCTTTCAAATCTTATTTCACTGAAAAGATTAAAAGATTTTTTGAAGTTGCTGTTGAAAAGATATTGTGGAAAAAAGTGGTTTAGTTTGTTCTCAAAACATAAATAAACCTTTTCAGAAGACAATCAATTTGAATTCTCATTTGGAATGAGAACTGTTTTGTCCATATACCTTCTTAGAAAATGTTTTCTTCAAGATTATAGAAATTTAAAATACTGGTTTGACATTATTAAAAGATCTTGTGACAGTTTTGTTTTAAACTGAATACGTGAAAGTCGACATGACGTCACCTGGTGACTAGGGCTTTGCCCCTTCTGAGATCTGTGGAGTTAACTTTTTCCACTAGCAGTTTTAAATATTTTCATATACCTGTGTGCTGAGATTTGTGATTCTGGGTATTAATTTTGTTTTTTAGTGTTTCTGAACAAGATTCAAGAACACAGCAAGGGAGCTGGAAGCCACAGAGTCATAGAGATATACAGCAGGGAAACAAACCCTTCGGTCCAACCCGTCCATGCCGACCAGATATCCCAACCCAATCTAGTCCCACCTGCCAGCACCCGGCCCATATCCCTCCAAACCCTTTCTATTCATATACCCATCCAAATGCCTCTTAAATTTTGCAATTGTACCAGCCTCCACCACTCACTCTGGCAGCTCATTCCATACACGTACCACCCTCTGCGTGAAAAAGTTGCCCCTTAGGTCTCTTTTATATCTTTCCCCTCTCACCCTAAACCTATGCCCTCTAGTTCTGGACTCCCTGACCCCAGGAAAAGACTTTGCCTATGACTTTGCCATATGCATGCCCCTCATAATTTTGTAAACTTCTATAAGGTCACCCCTCAGCCTCCGACACTCCAGGGAAAAAAGCCCCAGCATATTCAGCCGTTCCCGATAGCTCAAATCCTCCAACCCTGGCAACATCCTTGTAAATCCTTTCTGAACCCTTTCACATTTCACAACATCTTTCCAATAAGAAGGAGACCAGAATTGCACACAATATTCCAACAGTGGCCTAACCAATATCCTGTCCAGCCGCAACATGATGTCCCAACTCCTGTACTTAATACTCTGACCAATAAAGGAAAGCAAAGGCAGAGTTTTTAAAATCAGAAGAACCCCAAATTGTTTACAATCACTGGAACCCTCCAGTATAAGAGCGCTATTCAAAACCAGCAAGCTCGGATAGAATTTTTTCTAAAATTGGGAATGATAGTATTATTTGATACAAGAAGTTAGTTCAAACACACAATGGGACATTCAAATGAATGTTAAATGGCAAATAAATTTAAATCTTTAAATTTTAATTTAAAACAACAGCCAATGGAAACAGCCTAGGTGGTTTTATTTTGTACCAGCTAAAACTGAGATAGATTGTTTTGGAAGAAATTAATTGAAACCTCTTAGCCTAATAACACTGTAGGGGTTTAAACAAAAGAAACTTGAGTCAGTCGTTGTCAATTTTGAATAACTTTGAAAAAGTAAAATCAAGTATAATCTAGCAAGATACATTTGAGAAAGCTGTATGTATTTTGGGTATGTGAATAGGAAGGGTTTGAAGGGATATGGGGCGGATGCTGGCAGGTGGGACTAGATTAGGTTGGGATATCTGGTCGGCATGGACGGGTTGGACCGAAGGGTCTGTTTCCATGCTGTACATCTCTATGACTCTATAACTCTACAGTGTGGAAGCAGGCCATTCACCTATCGAATCCACACCGACTCTCCGAACAACATCCCACTCAGACCCACTCTCCTATTCTACATTTCCCATGGCTAACCCACATGGCTTACACATCTCTGACACTATGGGCAATTTTAGCATGGCCAAACCACCTAAGTTGCACATGATTGGACTGTGGGAGGAAACCGGAGCACCTGGAGGAAACCCACATGGACATGGGGAAAAGATGCAAACTGAACACAGACTGAGGCTGGAATCAAACCCAGGTTCTTGACTCTGTGAGGCAGTAGTTTTAAGTACTGAGCCACCATGCTGCCTTGTATTGTGAAAGAGACTAATCAAGTAAAGTTCGGTAATGCTTGAAACCACACAGTAATAATGTTTCCTCACCTTTTTTGGAACTATTGCGAAAAGTTTTTGCTTTGTACTCTGGACAGTAAGGTTTCTTCAGAGTTCCTGAATCATTTATAGAGGTAATTAATGGGGCCACATTTGGAGTAAAAGAATAATAACAGCAAAAATGTGACATAGCATCAATTGAAATGGGAATGGTGCTCCTTGGCGTAGTTAAATGGGGAATACATCCAATGAAATCAAATTAGCAATAGAATTAGATAATTAGCAGTTTTCTCTTGGAGAGATGCATGTCCTTGCCTGTGAGTTTTATTTAAAGGGAATTGGATTGGTCAATTTAGCCACCACCTGGAATACTGTTGCACTCATGCATAGGTACCCTCCAGTGATTTTGAACTTTCAAAAAGGTCACCTGAAGGTCAAGAGTGACATGATCTTGGGGAACCGATGGAAAGGGGCAGTGATGATTACGACATCCAAAGTAATTAAAGTGCAGGAATGCATGGGGGAAAGAATGGGGTCTCAGACATGTATACCTACTTGACAAAATGATTAGTGCGGCCTGGAAGAGCACAAACATAAACTATTAGCGCATCATCCATAGAGAGACTGACTTTTGGCATTGGTGAGAAAGAGAGGAAAAAATAGTGAAGAAATATCCACACGATGGGTAAAAATGATGGAAGAACTGGAGAATCTTTTAAGTCCACACATAACTTGTCACTGGTTAAGCAGGAGTCAATCTTAAACTTTATCAAATGTGTAATCAGCTAGCAATTATTGAACATGCATGTACTTCAAAAATGACATCTTCAAAACATACCAGTCAGAATTAATTGTTAAGGGCTAACTGGACATGACAATGAGCAATTCAAATAAAGTGGAAAAGTAGATGGAAATGTTTGGAAAACAAACATTATTGCCAAGGTCAATGCATTAACATGCAGGCCAGCTTGGCACCCATACCAAGGGTCTAAAAAGGGAATTGTTAGAGCTTCCTTTTTGCTGAAGAGAATTGTTATTTGAGGCAGCAGTTGTTGCAGACAGAATCAAGGCCTCCAAGCTCATGGCAACCAGATCAGATAATGAAGTCTTTCATAGAAGTCAAAGTGGGAAAGAGAAAACTTGTTATTTAGTATAATGTAGAAGGGAAAGTCTGATCCCACTTTGATCAAAGGTTTTCTGAGTAATGACAATTACATATTATATGTATAGGTAGACTGAAATTATACATGCAACTAACTAACAAGCGCTAAGGAATTTAGTTGAATTCTTTCACACCAATGTCTGAATATAGTAGAGGCAAGCCTCGATCCCATCAGAAGGGGGGATTAAAGGGCAAATAGTGGAAACACCAAGGACTGAATAACATATAATGAAGACTATAAACAGATAACCATGTGAAAGGACACTGGAAAACAGCTGGTATTGTAAAGGAGCATTTACAAAATATTACTTCACCATTATGACCTCAGGAAAGTAAACAATCAGGAACTCTGAATAAAGATCAATTTGTGCTGCTGAACACAGGATTCAAGACTTCTCTTTAAACTCCCTCTACAACAGAGATAAAGCAACCCGCCTGATTGACACCACATCCACAAACATCCACTCCCTCCACAACTGACGCTCAACAAGGGTTGGGCAATAAATACTGGCCAGCCAGCAATGTCTACATCCCATAAGTGAGTAAAAAGGAGAACATTGAACTCTGGCATCTGTAGTCATGATGGCAGCAAGCCAGGCAGGTGTGACTGGAATCCATACTTCCAGGGCTGTACACAGACATTGGGTGGTCTGGGATCCTCCATGCTCCCTGACATCGACACCAGATTTTTTGATAGGCCTGTGAGAAAATGGGCACTGCAGATGCTGGAGATCAGAGTCGAAGAGTGTGGTGCTGGAAAAGCACAGCCGGTCAGGCAGCATTCGTGGAGCAGGGGAATCGAATTTTGAGCATAAGCTTTTCATCAGAAATGAAGGGGTGGTCCAAGTGGACTGAGAGATAAATTGGAGGGAGGGTGGGACTGGGGGGGATGAGGGAGGAGGAGAACTTCTTCAAGGTATTGTTATGAAGATGTGGGTGTACTATACTTTTAAGAAAGTTAAAAGCTAGCAGAACTACCTGACAGCACCAAGTGTTCTGAACAACATATAATGTAACCTTTTTGTCCAGCAGTTAGGGTAGCTGGTTGCCTGGAGACAAAAGAAAAAATCAAATTAGGACAATCAGTTTAAATTTTACCTCAAAAAAGACCAAACTCCAATCCAGTTTGAATTTAGTATACTGACAATCTTAAAAGCTAATGACACAATCCGATGCTTTAGGGGTATCAGACCTGGAAAAATTGAACAATTGGAGGAGAACTGCTAAGCCACCAACATCTGCAGACTGCCCACAGAATAGCTCTCTTAAAGGTACCTTTATCGATCAGTGACCTGTGAAACGTAATCCCTAAGAAGAAGAAAAGAAGACCGAGGAAGATACAAAGATTCAACAGCTGGCTGATTTTGAAATTTGAATTTTTGGTAAATGTTAATCGGGAGTTTTATTGGACTAGTATTGTAGAAGGGAAAGGTAAAAGATAGGTTAGAGAAAGGAGTTGTAAATAGTTGTTAGTCAATGATACTCCGTTATACTTTAAGAAATAAAGTTGTTAATTTTTATTTTAAATAGTGACCTTTGGGATAGTTCTTGGCCTCTCAAATTTTCACAGATTACTGCATGGAGTGTAGACATCCTTGGAAGTGGCTTCACAGTAAGGTTGAGAGAGGAGGAGAATTTCTTCAAGGTCAGCATCCTTGGAAGAGGTGAGGGAGGAGAAGAACTGCCCCCAGCCCCAACTCCCTCTCATTTATCTCTCAGCCCACTTGGGCCATCCTCTCATTCCTGATGAAGACCTTATGCACGAAACATTGATTCTCCTGCTCCTTGGATGCTTTCTGATAGTTCTCTCAATGCTCCAAACATTTCATTCAGTATACTCATCAGAACTATTTATTTCATTGGACTGTCCCTTCACAGTCTTCACCTAAGTCATTTGGAGCAGGACTCAAGTGTGACCTTCTAACTCTTATAATTAACCACCATAATGGCCCCTGTACCCTATCCTACCTGATTAGATTAGATTCCCTACAGCATGTTACCTGCACACAAAGTCTCACCAATTGCAAATGCTGCCTCCAAGCTGCCCTGTAAATTAACTACATGGTCAGTATCTGAGCTGGTAACTATTGTTCTGAGATTGAATAACCCTGTTCTTCATCACCAGTGTCCATTTGTTCCTACATTGCTGTTGTTCCTTTTGGACCTGGCCAGGTGGCATTTCTTCATAAGGGATAACTGTGGGTGTTGAAGTAAGAAATGAATGCTTATAACATCAGCAACATGTAATTCAATAGAAATTGTGGAATGAGGGCAAAGAGGATGAATGGAGGGGGATTAAGATACAAGTGTTGCCTAAATTAACAGTGCTATATGTTTATAGATGTAATGAAGCTACGATTGTTTGATGAAACTTGACTGATAGAGATTGATAGTAGGTGAGTGATAAGACTTTGGTGCAGCAAGTAGTGTCAGGCCTTAATGATCTAGTTGGTCAGATATGGCAATTAAAGGTGCATTCACTGGCCTTGACCACTCAAAAAGGTCATTGAACTTTTTCAAGGAGAAAGTGAGGGCTGCAGATGCTGGAGATCAGAGCTGAAAATGTGTTGCTGGAAAAGCGCAGCAGGTCAGGCAGCATCCAAGGAACAGGAGAATCGACGTTTCGGGCATAATTCCTGAAGAAGGGCTTATGCCCGAAACGTCGATTCTCCTGTTCCTTGGATGCTGCCTGACCTGCTGCGCTTTTCCAGCAACACATTTTCAGCATTGAACTTTTTCAGTATTGTATCTAGATCACTGGGGCTGAACTCATGCAATTAACCACCATGGTTATCTAGTCCCTGTGCGTTGTCAGTGAGTTATCTTCAGTGCATCCTTGCCCTCTACAAATACAGTACTTTTCTCCTCCTCCACACCTCCTCAAACATGGACTTCAGTCTAGCATTGTAAAAGATCTCAATCTCTCCAATGTTGTGCTATTAAGGTGAGTTTCTCACATTAGAATCAATTGTTTAAGTGGTACAGGCTAACGTTAACTGATGCTTGCCTTTCACTATTTTGGACATCATGCTAAGGCAGGCATTCACTAACAGTGCAATTAATGCTGGCTACATGTAATTGTGAGGTAACATGAAGTTTGGACACAGTCAGTCTTGGAAGCATTGGTGCCTAAGTTAATCCTACGTCATTCTGCTTGTGTCTGTTTTCAAGACTTATTGAACTTTCACCTATGGGATATTTTTAGATTGCTATGGCCAGGTAGTGGTGTAATGCTAATGACATTGGATTTAAAAATAAGAGACCCATACTAATGCCCTAAGAGCATGGGTTCAAATTTTATTGCAGCTAGTTCATTTAATGAAAATCTGGAACTGAAAGGTAGTCTAGGGAATGATGTCACATGGGCCTACACGTGACTCCAGACCATGGTAATGTAATTCACTTTTAAGGACTCTCTGGAATGACCTAGTGAGCCACTCACTTCAAAGCAATTAGAGATTGGCAAAAAATGTTGCCTTGCCAATGAAACCTGCATCCAAAAAAGACTTAAAAGGTGTGCTACAAATGTTAGATATCTGACTAAATCTGTGAAGAATGAATTAAGCCTCCCTCACAATTTTTTACACACTTTAGAACACCCCACATGTACCAACACAGACACATTTAATTAGTTATTGAAATCATTGTTTTACTAGGGAATATGATAATTATTCACAATCTTAGTCATATTAAAATTTTAATTATAATGGATCATAATAAAATTGTACCCAGCAGCTAATCTGCAAATTATATTTCCCGAACTCTACGTAAATAAGAATGCTATTCAAAGATTGGTCAAATTTTAATAAATTACTTTCATTACTATTGGCAACACCTCATCCAGGTTAAATATGAAAGAGAAAACAGTAGCATGAAGCTATATTTTGAAATCGCCCAGGGCACAGATTCTTGATAAGGTTCACTGTTCAACCTATGAACTAGACACTATAACTTCAAATGTTTCTGAGAAGAATACAAATGAAGACTGACACAATGCAAATTCTAAGCATCCTTTCCTTTTCACATTCAGGCAATGCTTTCTTGTCAATGCCATTATCATTCTTTATTTGCATTTCCTTCCCTGTTGCTTCAATTTGTAGGGGAAGTAAATTTAAACTACAAAACAGGGGACTTGTAAAATCTTGAAATGATAATGCTTCCTTAGGGTAGCATGATGCTGTGTTAACCGACCTGGGATTATGATTGAAGATTATACTGTTATTTCACACCATAGCTGTAGTTAAAGAGAAGTTAAAAATCATTTAAAACTATAATGGCATAACAACAACAATATTTCCAAGAATTATTTCTGAATAACTCTGAACGATGGCATTCTCCATTTCACAATCTACTTAATTAACAAGTGTTACGGTCAC
This sequence comes from Chiloscyllium plagiosum, assembly GCF_004010195.1. NCBI lineage: Eukaryota > Metazoa > Chordata > Chondrichthyes > Orectolobiformes > Hemiscylliidae > Chiloscyllium > Chiloscyllium plagiosum. Next base: position 63,927,420 of record NC_057710.1, read on the forward strand.
TCCACTGTATATAATATTTCTGAGTATCAGGTAGTCACATAGCTATTGAAAGTTTTGTTATAGACAACATTTTGGGATTAAGTAGTAATTTTTGAATTTTCTTTTTTATGCAAAAATTTTAAATGGAACAAAGAAAATTTGTAATTATGACAATAACAGATGCTTTTCAACTTAAGGTTATTTATTTGATTGTTTTAGTTGTTCCCTTAACAAATACAGTCAGGTTTGAACTAAGAACCTTGTACAAATACACTATCAGTCAGCAGTCAGCCTGTAGTCTGGGAATAGTTCTGAATAAATTGATCTCAGCTGGGTCAACGCTTCATTTGGTAAAGTTGGCATTATGTATGTAGAATAGATCAAACCAAGCACCCAATTCTTCACAGAAAAGCCAACTTAAATAATTATTTCTAAAAGTTACTTGCCATTTAACAGACATAAATATAACAATAAATGCTATTCTTCTTCTAGGAGACCTCTGCTCTGAAATGCAGTCATAACCGTGATCTTTATAGTTCACGTTCAACTCCCGTGATAAATTATTAATTATGAGTCTTGGTGTAAGGTCAACTAGAAATGCCTTTTGCCTCATTGTAGTGCTTCAAAGAGATTGGATTTTACTGTACCAAGGTCCTTTGCAGTTGATTTCAAATCATTAACCCTATAGGAGTGACTGTTTGCTGAAGTACAGAGGATAGCAGCTGAAGAGGATATTTTTGTGCAGAAAATCTTTCAACTGCCAGATACATAATCAGCATTCAGCTACAAAGATTAATCATTTCAAAATGTATAAAGTGAAATCAGAAACTGAACTGGACTATTCACATAAATACTGTGGGTACTGGAGTAGGTCAGAGGCTAGGAATCTTGCAATACGTAACTCACCTCCTGACTCCCCAGACTCCATCTACAAGGTACAAGTCATGAGTGTGAAGGAATATTGTCCACTTGCCTTGATGAGTGAAGCTCTTAGCTTAGCTTGACACCATCGAGGACAAAACAGTTTGCTGACTGGTTCCACATCCACAAACATTTAATCACTCCACCACTTTGGTCAGTAGCAGCAATGTGCACCATCTACAAAATTTGCTACATGAATTCATCAAGTGTCCTCAGACAGCAGCTTCCAAGCCCACAAGCACTACCATCTAGAAGAACAAGGGCAGCAGATATATAAGAATACTACCACATGAAAGGTCCCCTCCAAATCATTCATCATCTTGACTTGGAAATGTACCACCATTCCTTCAGACTGCTGGGTCAAATATTGGAACTCCTTCTTTAATGGCATTGAGGGTGGACCAACAGCAAATGGAGTGTAACAGTTCAAGAAGGCCGCTCACCATCACCTTCTTGAGGGCAATTAGGAACGGGCAATAAATGCTGTCCCAGCTAGCAGTGCCCACATCCCTTGAGCGATTTAAACTTAAAAAAAGGCAAATGCGAAATATTGTGCCAGTCATAACTTTCATTCTGTACTTGTAACCGTAAACTCTGGTCAAAACTTCCACTGCATTTAGTGCCCCCAAAAGCAGATAATCTTATTGGCCAGCATGTGAATGAACTATACAGATTAGGATGATTCCATGTTCTGTAAATCATTTTGAAAAACTTGATCTCAGTTGGAATAGCATGTCAGTCAGTACATCCGCGTACATAAGCTCGTGAAGTGTGAGAAATCCAGTTAGATATCGTAATCCTCAACATTATCCAGTGACCCCTGCTAGATGGCATTGCATAAATTTGGGTATGAATGGGATCAATTTTGACTGTAATGCCCTCAAAACCCTCAAGATCTCAACTCACACAACTAGAACTAATTGAATGCACAAGGTCTGCTGGCCTCCATAACTGATCATGAATTGAGGTCTTCAGAAAATGGAAATAGACTTGAGGGCAATGCACTGTGCAACAGTAAAAACTGCCAGGGTGCAAGGAGAGCATGGCATTGGCTATTTTACATGTGGATTTACCAAATAAAGAATTTCAAGTTAAAAAAGTTATCAAAACTTGAATTAAAGCTGTTATAATGTGTTTGTAAGAAAATTTGACTGCTGTCTTATTGAGAACTCATATAATACATGTGACAACTGCAAGTCAGGATGTACTAAGCAACTGCATTGTTATAAAACAAAATACAATCAAGGAGCATTTTTTTTTCTACAGCAAGTGGTAAACAGTAAAGCACAAATGCTAAAAGGTCAAAAGATTCTTCACTAACAAGGGAGTCAAAGGGTATTTGGAATTTTGATTGAGACCTCAGTCAGATCTGTCATGATCTTAATGAATGGTGGAGCAGGCAAAGGGACCCAAATAGCCTACTCCTATTCCTATCTCGTATACTTTTATATATAGTCACAGATAAAGGTTATGATAAACTGTATAAAAAGATAGCCTCATATATAACACAAAAGTCTAGAAAAATATTCCAAGAGCTAACATTAGAAACCCTAGTGTTTGCTGCATAACATCATATTCCTTTTTTATTATTTCCATCAAAGCACTGCTCTCAGTTTATTCACTTCTATCAGCATGGCTTCTCCAGATAGGATTAGTGAACTGAGAACTAACCTGTATTTCTCTGCTTCATCACAAATAATGTTGCAATGAGCTCAAACAACACATAGGTGCATAAATAAATCCAACCTCAAATGGCAATTTGCTTGAATAGCAGAACTAGTGTGGCATGAACTGAAACAACAGAAACAACAATAAACTCAGTACAAATGGTGCAACAATCCTGGTTAGTGCTTAGGAGTAGGAATCTTGCTGTTTCCCCGTCCTCTTTTAACTTGTTGGAAATAATCTCCTGCTAAAACTTAACAAGGAAAACCCTGTCAATGTAAACTGCACAGTACTACACAAAATGTTACAATTTTTCATTGAGCCTTTCGAAATTGAGGGTTCTTTTGCAAAAATTAAAAGAACTGCTGTAAATCAGAAACAAAAACAGAAATTGCTGGAAAAGCTCAGCAAGTCTGGAAGCATCTCTGAAGAGAAGTCAGAGTGAACAGTTCGGGTTCAATGAGGAAGTTCTGAGGAAAGGTCACTGCAATCAAAATGTTAACTCTGATTTCTCTTCACAAATGCTGCCTGACCTGCTGAGCTTTTCCAGCAACTTCTGCTTTTGTTTTGTAATTGAGTTTTAGCTCTTCTTTGTGTTGGTAATTGAGGTTCCTATCAGGTAATGGCTGATAGGATTAAATGAAGTGCAGGCAGAGTTCAATTATTTTGTGTAGGTGGATGCTTAAGTGGAAAATACACACAGCCAGAGATGAGTTTGACTGTATAGTCTATTTTGATGCTGTAAATTCTATGTAGCATTATTTCTGTGATGAATTTGAGCACAATTATGAAATAATAAATGTAAACATCACACTGATGCTGCAATTAATTCAAAAAGGATATGTGACAATGAAGTAAAACAACTCGAAATTAATGAACTTAAATCAGACAACTAGTGTGGCAATGATCTGAAATAGAATCATTTGTCCATTAAGAGCACACTGAAAAACTGATTTTTTTCAAACATTGCACAGAACTGCACAGAAAGATTAATATTTTTAGACTCGTAATGGATACTAAACATCATGCACAGGAAACAAACAGCTCAACAATAGTAGTTTAATGAAAAATAAATATTGACTGGCATAATCTAATCTAAACCGCAGGATATCGAATGATCATGGTTCTGATGTTAGGAGAAGATTTGTAGACTTCACATCCAGTCAGAATTGACCAGAGGGTTGATGAGAAGTTTGGATCAGTGTAATGGAATCGGAGATGAGTAAGCATATTGTTATGATCCAGAATGGTTTTATTACTGAACAAGTCAGATTCCAGACAAAATCTGACTTGATAGATCATATTCTGTTTTATTTTGGTTTTAATGAGATGGTCTTTCACTGAAATATAAGCATGTAATGCTAATCGGAGATGAGTAAGCATATTGTTATGATCCAGAATGGTGTTATTACTGAACAAGTCAGATTTCAGACAAAATCTGACTTGATAGATCATATTCTGTTTTATTTTGGTTTTAATGAGATGGTCTTTCACTGAAATATAAGCATGTAATGCTGCAGGTTCGATTTTAACTATCAAACAGAAATTCATTCAGCAAAAAAAAAGACTACTTTCAACACAAACTTAAAGATTTTTAAATACATGGTAACACATACTTGCATTAATCTCCAAAAACATACTTTACAGCTCAAAAAAGAATCACCTTTACAGCACCCAAAAGCACTCCTTCTACAGCGCACATACCAGAAACATTTTTTTCTCTCTCTAATACCTTGATAGACTTAATTTAACAGTGAATTCAGTCCCTGGTCTGGAAAATCTGATAGCCTTTTCCTCGAGTTGACATGTATCTGAGTTTAAGTGTTCTCAGCTTGAAATAAACTCCTACCAATCACATCTATCTCTAAACTCCTTACTCTAAGGCAATCCCATTTTATCATTTCACCCCTTCTAAGGAGTTCTGTTTTATACATTGATCATCACCCAACCACTTCAGCAGAACTGCCCCGTATTATGAAAGATAAAAACATTTTTTCAAGCTATGGGTAGCTTAAGCTTAAAAGAAAAGCACCCTGACCGTTTAAATTGCAGCTGGTTTATCTTTGGACATAAAATTTCCCAATGGAACTGAAAATCCTTTAGTCCTGAAGCTACCTCCTCCAAGGGTTTTAAACTAAATCACCATGGCTACAGAAATGTCTACAAGTTAACCATAAAACTCTTCAGACTCACAGAAAATTCCACGCGGGTCACAATTTCAAAATTCAAAACTCCACCCATAAAGTAAATTATATTAAAATGTGTTTCATTTTTTAAAAGCCACACATCCGATATTAGAATATGAGTTAATATGATAGAAAAAGCAAGTTTGGGAAAGGAACAGGTCTGACAGGGTGCCTATACATGCAAAACAGTAAGGCAGTTAGGGATGGGAGCCGCGGAATGGGTAAAAGCAAAGGGAGGAATACTCTTAGCAACTCCAACTGAAGTTGGACTGGGATCAAGTTGACCACGTTGTAACTGAAGAATAACAGAGATTAAAAGGATACAAGGTGCAACTGGTCAATGCAATGCAATAAGATCTTTTTTGTTCTCAATTATGATACTTACTTTGGATTTATGAGTTTGTTAATCATGCGGAAAAAGCCACAAAGGAAAAGAGAATAAGATGGAATTGATGACAATTAAGATAAAGAGAATCACGAAGAAGAAAAAATTTAAAAAGAACAAGGGATTTTACAAAAGCCACCTGCAAGACAGAAAAGCTAATGAAGCAGCCTGGGAAGGGAAGAATTTTATACTGTAGCATTTGGTTCCAATGAAAAATCAAATGTAAAGATGCATATTTATACAGCACTTTTACAACCAACAGACATATCGAAGAGCTTTACAGGCAATGGACTAATTTTTAAAGTGTGCAACACAAGAAACAAAACAGCTCATTTGGACTCGGCAAATTCCCACAAAGTAAATGCGATAATGACCAGATGATCTTCTTTTGTGATATTAATTGAGGGGTACATTTTTACCACAACATCAGGAATAACTTTTGTTTTCAGATTAATACTTGGGAAGTTTTACGTTCACTCGAATGCGCAAATGAGCATCACATCCAAAAGATGGCACCTCCAGTCATCAAATGGTACTTCCAACAGTGCAATGCTGAATACTGCATTGGATGATTAACCTGATTTTTGCGCTCAAAGCCTGAAGTATTCAGACGTGCGTGTGCTCCAACTCAACAGCAGCGAACATACAAGACAGGCAACAGGGTAAGTAAGCAGTGCGGACAAGCTATATAAATTATAGCGAACGGCACGCGGTGTATTAATGTATTCTCACCCAATCTCAAAAGTTAGCGAATGTTATCATCTGCTTCAGTTTGGCCTTTATACCTCAATCCTCCAACTGTGACAGTCTTTAAAATGTTGTAATTTATTAAACACTTACTGCAGTCTGAACCTCACTGTGCTACGGGGTGTTTTACTTTGTAGCAAAACAAAAGGGAGCAAAGTCCCAAACTGATGACATTTGACATTTTGGTCGGAAGTATGCGACTGCCTGAAAGACATGAAGCGGTGTCTATCACTTAGTTTTACGGTTAAGGTGGCAGCGCTTCAGGCACTGCAGAGAAACGAAGAATTGCAGACTGGTTTATTAAACACGGTTTAACAGAGGTATCCTTTAGCGTTTTTTTGTTACCATTTAGAAACTGAATTGACATTGAGATACCAGTGGGTATTGCTTGCAATTGTCTGTCTAAAAACAATGCAGAACCAGCTGTACGGTTCCCTGCCACTTTCAAACTGGCATCTCCAGTAACAGGGTGCAATAATATTTCACAGGATGGCATCATTGCAGGTGCAAATTAAGAAAATCCCGAAAGTCTAATTATCTTCTTGTCGAATGTCAGCAAAAATAAGTTAGAACTAATAATGTTGTGCTGTATATAATCGCCGAAGACACCAGGAAGGGTGTTGAGGTTAAATAACTGCAGTAATCCAGCATTGGAGCAGAGTCCCCATGTGCTGTCATGGAGAGGACTGGGCACACACTGGAAATCGGGAGTGCCCCTGGGTTTCTGGCCTCTGCCTACCAGAGGTGTGCCTCAGTGAGTGGACGGGAAGCTGCCCAGACATTGCTGTCCATCTCAGGAAACAGAAAGGTGTTTTCGGGAAAGCAGCCGCACACGGAGCGGAGAGCTCGGCGCAGTCACTGCACAGTCACCACCACAGTACATGGCCTCCTCTCGGACAGGGCAAACTGGCGGAACAACTCTTGGCGCGAGTGCACCCCAAAGATTAAAAACAATATTGCACCAGGTTGTGGGCGAATTTAGGTGAAGGTACAAATCTTGCGCCAGGAGACAGGCCGGCTAAACCCAAACCGGGCTACCACCTCCATCCCGTTACTTTATCTCAACACATTGAGGGACGGTGGGGGGAGGAAGCAGTTACGGTATATACGTTTTCTCAGAGACCGCGGCTCATTTTCTGTCTACTTCCTTGCGGCCAATATTGATGCGTCTAAATTACAACAATAACAGCATTTTTTAAATGTTTTAAATCTGTCGAGGTTGCTAGCTGCCGTGAAAGCCTCCCGCTGCCTGTTTGTTCGTATTGAAGCTCACTCAGCAGCAGCAAACAGAGAAAGAGCTGCTCACAGCCAAACTGCATGCCTGCCATCCCCCTCACTGAGCCGGCCTTCACCGCTAAGACTCCGCCAGGGAAATCTGTCGGAAGTTTGCGATTGTGCTCTTGAGGCGGACGGCGGGATGGAGCCAGTGTTTTCCAGGTATTTTCTGGGCTGGGTTAGGCTGCCTACTTTCTCTCAGCTACCTTGGAGAGTTACACAGTGAGCTGGGGCTGGGAAGCGAACACTTGGAGGGTCATTTCAGTCAACAGATTCAGTAAAAGTCAGCTCAGATCACGGCTAGGCAAAAATGGGGCTCATTGCAGCTACGAGAGAGAGAGATGAGTTTGTGTGACCGTCCCACAGTCCACAGTTTGTGGCTGACTTTCCATTGTTGATTTTGGGGGGGAAAAATGTTACTTTGTGAGAAACGCCGCCGTTCCAAGGACTGATAAACACAAAACACATATCGATCTCATTTTATTCTTTTTTTATTATTATTGATTAAGTCTGATTTGAAAATCTCACACACTTTAGATGCCGTGTTCAGTTCAAAGCAGATCCAACGCACTGCAAGGACAGCGATGGATCATCATGGATTAGTCAATGTGACCCTCAGATCCAAAAGGTGACTTTATCTTACAGGAATGGTGCGACCTCACCGAGCTCAATTCCGGGCAACTTGCTGCTCAGGTTTATCGAAATTGTCAAAAAAAAACCCACGACAGATTAATCTAGAGCGACTACAAAGTTCAGCTTTTTAAGATAGACTAGTTTTTTTTTAATGTTTGCGCAATTTTTTTAAAAAAAAGTATATCTAACCCAGCGAGGCGACACGGGAATCTTACCGAAAATCGCTGTACGGGTGGATAATCCAATAGCCAGCCGTTTTGACCCGCTGCTGCTCCTTCTCCACCCCCTTCTGGCTGCCGAACATCCGCAGGGAGAACTTGTTCACCCCGGGCTGCAGCAGGGCGGTGAAGTGACTCTGCATGGTGCTGTACCGCGGGAAGTCCTCGCCGTCCTGGCCGAGCATCGCGTCGTCTCCCGCTCCTGCCGCTTCCACCTTAAAGCCAACCGAGTTGTGCTCTTTACCGCCCGGCTGCTGCTGCTGCTGCTGCTGCCGACTCCGGCTCGCCTCATCCTCCGCCTCCGCTCTCCCCCTGAGCGGCCCCGCGCTGCCGTCCGCTCTCGGCTCCTTGCTGGGAGTGTCCATGGCGGGAGGTGAGTGCAGGCTGCCTGGCGTTCTGTCGTCTCCGTCCGTCTTGTCACATTTGGTGATGTCCTTGCTCGGCTCGGCTTCCCCGCCGCTGCTGCTGCTGCTGCTGCTGAGAGGCTCTGGGAGTTTGTTGTTGTTGTGGTTGCATCGGGTTTCTGCTGCTCCCCCTCCTGGCAGCACCTTCATCCTGATGCTCTGATTCTTCCCCCTGTCATCTTGCTTCCCCATCCTCCTGTGGGAAGGACTTCTTGCGTGGTCGGGGGGGGGAGGTGGAGGTGTGTGTGTGTGTATGTGTGTCACTCCTACCTCCCTCGCTCTCCTGTACCAGTCCTATGGCTCTGTTCACCCATCAATCCAAAAACAAAGAGACAGACAGAGAGAGAGAAAACAGAAACCGCGTCAACCTGACACTGGGACCGCTCCAACCTCCCAGAACGTGACTCCGCCACTCGCCATGCAGTCAGTGTGACTTTGAGCTGGCACTTTCCCGGTTAAAGGGGACACTCCGTTGCAGTTCCCCCCGCCTAATCCAACACGACCGCTTCGGAATCTTTGGTAACATTTCAATCACTTTAAACCACACGAAATTAAAGTATTTCAGTCTTTTTCTTAAGAAAAACAAGCACTTTGAAAAGGAGTTTAAAACGAACAAGCAAAATAAATGTTGGATCAATGAGGGGACCATTAGGGACAGTTCTGACAAGGAAAAGGCTATCGACCTGTTTCCTTTCATTCTCGCCGTTGAAGCTGCCTGCCTTGTATTTTCTGTTTTGTAGTAATGGCTGTTTGGAGTAGATATATTATGGAGTGAGTTGTTCGACCACTTGAACCTGCTCCACCATGTCTTTTAATCATGGGGCTAATCTGTGCCCGAAGCTAATCATTTCCTTGAATGCTGTAATCCTTTGACAGCCTTACTCAGTAAACACCAGTCATCCATCTCAAATAACTGTCCAGAATAAAACAACATTTGTTAAGAATTTATTATTTAAACCTCAAAGTTTAAGACGGAGCTAAAAGAACAGTAATTCTCCACCAGTTAAGTGTGACAGAGGGTCAAGCGAACTGGAGTGTAGAGATTGACACATCGCCCACAGACGCAAGTGCAAGTTAATGAGACCGCATGAAGCAAACACAATGATGGAGTTAACTTTGGCACATGGAGAAATGGCTATTTCCCCTCAAAACCTGCTGGCCGGTAAATTATTAAAATGCATTTTCTAGCGGAGATTAGGAATAGATCAGAATGCCAGTCGATGAAAACGAGTCTCAGTGTTCCGAAGGGCCTGTCTCCGTGCTGTATGACTCTATGACTCACCTCAACCTTCTCGAGAAAGCAGCCGCTGAGTTGCAAATGCTGACCTAGCCAGCATTACCAACATACTGGGAATGAATCGGACGAGTAATGCCAAACATACGTTTGAATTTTATCGAAGAGGCCAGTGTCTAAAGGACATTAGATAACCAAATTGTCTATTTTTTTCGTAACAATTAATGTTGGTTCAATGGCCACTATTACCAAAACTAGTTTTCAATTCCAGATCGTATCCATTGAACTTAAATTCCAGCTGGGGTGGGATTTGAATCCATGCCCAATAATACAGACATGGGCCTCTCGACTGCTGGTCCAGTGACCACCATTTCTCTACGGTTACGTTTCTGTAATCATCGTTATAATCTGCTCTTCAGTGTCGTCAAAAGCTTTTTATAATATGGCAATTAGAATTGCATACTATACTCCAGGTTTGCTCTAAATCTTCATTACAGGTTTAGCATAACTTCACTACTTTTCAATTCTGTCCTTCTAAAAATAAAACCTAGGGTTTCGGTTTTTTTAATGGCTTTGAAATCATGTAGTGTGATTAGAGTATTTCTACTTTGGCCTTGCTTGAATCCTATTCCACAACTCGACTTGGCAGCTTCCAAGTAAATGTCACCAAAATGTATTACCTTACATTCATCCGTGTTGAACATCATTTGCTCGTTATTTGTCTATTCTGCAAATTATTATTGTCTTCCTGTGATTTGTTGCAGTGGTCCTCAACATTTATCAACGCTTACCACCACAAATCCCCTACCTTCCCCCAAATTGGATTCAACCACAAATCATGATTTTAATTCTGAAATACAAATAATTAATATTAATTATGAACAACAATATCTCTGCACTGATCCTTTCCAGCATCTGCCACTCTGGATAATTAACTTTAGTCCCACCTTCTGTCTGCTGTCTTGAAACCAGCCAACAATCCCCTCAGCCACATGTCTCCTGACTCCAAATTTGCTCATCACTTCTTCACAACTGCTTCCACTTAGGTTTCAAATGTTCCAACAATTTTACACAGGGCTTCTGATTTACTTTCTGTTTTTCTCAACTGAAGCATTTGAGTACAATTTTACTTTTACATTTTCCCCTCCCTCTTCAGAATGGTTCTATTTCGATTGTACTGCCTCTCTGTATTCATCCAAAAATGTAAGACTTTATACTTACCTACAATAGTCTTACATGCACAATTGTTTGCCTATTTCAGTCATTCTATATCTTGCTGAATTCTGTTATTCTGCTCATTCTTCACTGTTTTATAAAGATTTATATCATCCACATAGTCAAGAACAGTGTTTAATTTGGAGTACTGAATTTCAGCAATGTGGCATGGTAGCTCAGTGGTCAGCACTGCTGCCTCACAGCGCCAGAGTGCTAGGTTCAATTCTAGCCTCACGTAACTGTCTGAGTGCCATTGTACATTTTCCCCATATCTGCATGAGTTTCCTCTAAGTGCTTCAGTTTCCTCCCACAGTCTAAAAGATGTAAGGTTTTGATGGACTGGCCATGCTAAATTGTCCAGGGATGTGTAGGTTAGCCATGGCAGTGATAGGGAATTGGGTCATTGAGTTTGGATGGGGTTCTTTTCAGAGAGTTAGTGTGGACTTATTGGACTGAATGGCCTGTTTCCACACAGTAGATATTCTATGATACAGTATGTTGATGTTGGAAGGCAATTACTGTAGAATAATAGCTTAAAGGGTTAAATTGCAATGACAGGGTTCTTTTACTCCCTTCAATTCAAAGCAATGTGAAGACATTAAATGAAATATGTTAATCAATAAAGGGATTTAATTAGGTACGCACTGAGAAACTTGCCTTGGTCACTGAAACACAGAACTAGAGGATCTGCAATAAAAATTAAATTTTGCCCTTTTATGAGTGAAATCAGGAAGCGTGTTTTCAGCAAATTTCATGGAATTTTGTCCCTTCTCTCCCAAAAAGGTTGTGGGCATTGTATCAAACAAACTGCCAGGTCCAGATGGCATGTATTATACAGGTTTTTTTTGTATTATTCAGTCATGTGATGTGGCCAGAATTTATTGCCCACTCCAAATTGCCCATGAGAATGTGGCACTGAGCTGCGTTCTTGAAAAGCTGCAATCCAAATAGTGTAGGTGCACCCACAGTACTGCAACATAGAGAATTCAAGGATTGGGACCCAGCAATAGCAAAGGCATGGCAATTTTGTTCCAAGTCAGGATGTCACTAGGAGAGGAATGTTGCTGTTCCCAAGTATTTATTCCTCTTGATAGTAGAGGTTGTATACTTTGTCGGTGTGAGTATCACACAATCATAGAATCCTTACAGTGTGGAAGCAGGTCTTTTGGCCCACTGAGTCCACACCAGCACTCTGGAGTGCATCCCACCCAGACTCATCCCTTACCGTACCCCTGTAACCCTGCCTTTCTCATGGCTGAACCACCTAGCCTGCACATTCCTGGTATGGGCAATTTACTGTGGCCAATCCACCTAACCTGCACATCTTTGGACTGTGGGAGGAAACTGGAGCTTCCAAAGGAAACCCACATGTTGTTAGAGGTGTCTTCATGAGTTGTAGTGCATCATGTAGGTTTTTTTATTCGGTTCATGGGATGTGGTTGTCACTGGCATTTATTGCCCTTGTCTTATTATCCAGAGGGCAGGTGGGGAACTGGTAACATGTCACCCAGATCAGGTGAAGGTGGTAGATTTCTTTCCTAAAGACCATTAGTAAATCACATGGGTTTTGAAAAAGTAATTGGCAATGGTTACATAGACACCAGAGGCTAGATTTTAGATTGCAGAATTGTTTTCATTATTGAATTCAAATTTCACCGTGTCACCTTAACTCCACTTGCTGCCAGTTTTAACTGTTTTCTGGGGAAGAGAATTCCACAAATGTCCTTTTATGAGAAAAATAAAATTTCCTTATCTCCATACTGAACATGAGAATTTTTATTCATAAACTGTGCCTCTTAGTACTGATCTGTCCTACAAGTGGAAGCAGCCTCTCAGAATCTACCCTGTCTAGTTCAACCTAGATTACTTACAGTAGTGGAAACAGGCCCTTCGGCCCAACAAGTCTACACCAACCCTCCGAAGAGCAACCCACCATTCCCCTACATTTACCCCTTTACTTAACACTACGGGCAATTTAGCATGGCCAATTCACCTAACCTGCACATTTTTGGACTGTGGGAGGAAACCAGATCACCAAGAGGAAACCCACGCAGACACGGGGAGAATATGCAAACTCCGCACAGACAGTTTCCTGAGGTGGGAATTGAACCCGGGTCTGTGGCACTGTGAGGCAGCAGTGCTAACCACTGTGCCACCGTGTCACCCACAGTTCCTTCAGGACTTTAAATATTTCAATTACATTAACTCTAAAATTAATGTAACCTACTCCAGTCAGTTGATGCTAACCTGTTTAACCTTACTTAAACAAAATAAGCTATTCATCCTCAAAAGAAAATATTCTGAGCAAGTTTAACATAATTATATTATTTATCAAATAAGAAGTGCAAGGTTTTATGAAGTATTTCAAGTGTAATCTAACCAAGATCTGTTCAGCTGCTGTAAAGCTTCACTACTCTTATGGAAGTCCATATCCACAGAATAATAGCCTGGAGCTCTAGATTACAAGTCTTGTGATATCATCATTTCACCACCTCACTTTCATAAGAGTAGTGAACATTGAATTCCATAAGACCATAATAAGATGTAGGAGCAAAATTAGACCATTTGCCCCTGGAGTTGCTTCGCTATTTGATCATTCCTGATACGTTTCTTGACCCCACTCTCCTACCTTTTCCTTGTCAACCCTTGACCTCCTCCCGTCCCCAGCCCCACCTCCTCCCCCCCACCCCTTATCAGTCAAGAACCTATCTATCTCTGTCTTAAATACAATCAATGACTTGGCCTCCACAGCTTTCTGGAGCAATAAGTTCCATAGATTCACAACCCACTGGCTGAAGAAATTCCTCATCATCTCAGTTCTAAAAGGTCATTCATTCATTCTGAGGCTGTACTGTTGTGTCCTCATCTTTCCTATTAGGTTAAAGGATTATGGCAAGGGATCAGAAACCTGCCTCCAGTCAAGCTGGAGGTATGAGGTAAGCAAAAAGCCACAGCACTCATAAAACAATTAAGAAAACACGTATGTCCATAAGGTTGGCATTTGTTTGTGTTTGAGGCATGTCAATGAGAGTCTTCACGACCTACTTGTGTTTAAGTGTTTAAGTAGTCCAAAACTAGAGAGCACAGGTTTAAGGTGAGAGGGGAAAGATTTAAAAGGGACCTAAGAGGCAACTTTTTCACTCAGAGTGTTGCGTATAGAATGAGCTGCCAGAGGAAGTGGTGGAACCTGGTAGAATTACAACATTTAAAAGGTATCTGGATGGGCATATGAATAAGAAGGGTTTAGAGGAATGTGGGCCAAATGTTGGCAAATGTGACTCGATTTATTTAGGATATCTGGTGGGCATGGATGAGTTGGACTGATGGGTCTGCTTTCATGCTGTATATCTCTATGACTGACCAATTATCAAAGTTTAATCAACTCCTAATTAACTTATTGGTGAAGGCAAGTGGTCCTTTGCTTTCTTGCTTGCCTTTTTGAATTATCAGGAGTTGGTGGTATAATATCATTGCACTATATTATATATGAGTGCTGGGTGGGGGAGACCAAATTGACATTGTTAAATATAGGACAAAATGAGGACTGCAGATGCTGGAGATCAGAGTCGAAGAGTGGTGCTGGAAAAACACAGCAGGTCAGGCAGCAACCAAGGAACAGGAGTCAAAGTTTGGAACCTAATGAAAAACATATGCTTGAAACATTGACTCCCCTGCTCCTTGGATGCTACCTGGATTCGACTCTGTCAAATATAGCCCAATATTTCTTATCTAAGACCTGAGTAGAATTGAAGAAAAATTGGAAGTGCGATAAGTCTTAAACAAGTAGGGAGCCAGGAAAGTAAGAAAGGGGCATCAAGAGAAGGAAAGCCCTCTGATAGAATAGAAGTCACAATTTTTTAAAGAAATGTCACTTTGATGTACAAATCGTGTTTGAGTTGGTTGTGAATGTGCGATATGACTCTGAATCATATTCCTGATGAAGGGCTTTTGCCGGAAACGTCGATTTTACTGCTCCTCGGATGCTGCCTGAACTGCTGTGCTCTTCCAGCACCACTAATCCAGAATTTGAATCATATCAAACTGCACCAATTTAAGTCACTCGCCTCTGACTTCGTCCTATTGAAAAACATACAAGTCTCATCGATTTAAACGTAAACAAAATAAATTTTAAAAAAAACTCGATTCACCAACCTGTCCAATTGAACAAAGTCTTTAGTTGTTTCATTTGATATAATCACATGAAGGATAATTTTGGTAAACGCGTTAGTCACCAATTTGCGTTATTCTTTTCCACCTATCACATGACGAGTTTGTGGTCTAAACATAGTGTTGGTAATTGTTGTAATCTTGACGATCTTTACTTTTAGCTGTAGTCTTGTGAATGTCCTCACAGATATCTCACAGTTGGCTATTTTAAGCTTCTTTAAGTACTAGTTGTCAGTTTGAGTTACTTGAGCTGGTTTGATGTTGAGATTAGCAGTGACCTTCAGATATGGTACTTCATACAACTAGATTCCTGGATAACATCTGGGATACCTTGCATCTGTATCAAGGGTCCGACAATGGAGGAATAAAACATATAAAAAGCAGAACTACGTCATCCAAGAGTAATAGAATGCTGTGAATTCGGGGAACATATAAATAATGTTCTTTTTTCAAGACATGCTGGCGTTGTTCAGGGGAGGTGGTTGGCCTGCAGCTGCCGATTTAGACAGTGAAAGACCAGTGCAATAAAGTTGGGGCAGGTATAAAAGGACATGGGACGCAAAAGTATCTCCCTTTGAATACGTTTCGAATGTTTTACCTTGAAGATAGAACAGGAAATATACAACAAATATTGTCTTTTTAAAATGAAGTCTTAAGTATGCTCAGGTTTTGACGTAAATTCCAAGGACACAAACTAAAGTAGTCGATCTGCTTTGTAATAGCTTCCAAATGCATTTTATCCAGATTCTTTTCTACATTTCATCATTACAGTTTGTGGGGTAAGTGTGGTTCTCATTCATCTTCATATACCCACAGCCACATATGTTCCCTTTATGTACATGTAATACTACATTTTATTGCTTGTCTTACTAACTTCTTGGTCTGCCCAGTGGCTGTGAGTTCACATACCGCATAATGTCAATGCCCAAGGGTTGACAAATTGCCCAATCTCCACCTTGTTTGCATTCAGTTGGAACTAAATATAACCACCATTCCAACACAGCCCAGTGTCATTGCAATATTGCAGAAGCCATTCTCATAATAGCGCCTCAACAAATATACTGGGCCAAACCTGGGATTTGAATATTGGAAGAGGCTATATGAAGACAATAAACAAGACACTTTGCCCACAATATAAACAGAAAGGCAAGTTAATGTGTTTGTTGTCAGTGCATATGAAAGCCAATGATTTATTCTCTCATAAATTACTGCATCATTTCTGCAGTCTAGGTATTGGAAAGTGCCCTTACGAAGGAAATCCATACAATATTTCTGAATTCTATCGTCAATAAAGTCTGCTATTACACACAGTTAAAGGATATTCATACGTGAATGGGCACAATTAAACAATTGTCTAAAATGTACAATAAAATAAAGACTTAAATCAGCATTTAAGCTTGTGGTGAGTACAATAACTACGTTTAACGATAATTAAGTTATTGGTTTACTTACATCTTATTCCCAAATATTAACTGAAACGCATTTGAGTGGAATTGAAGAAAGATTAATGTATTAATAGACGTCAAAATGAAGACCACACCGAATTCTGCACAAAGCTTCGACGGGACAATATAACTGGACTGGAAAAGAAGCGAGAATTCAGGTTTGATGATGTTCGGGGCTATGCTGCTTTATTCCACAGGGATTACTTGGCTAATTCTATTAGTTTTTGTTTCGATGCCATTAGGATGCCAGGAACTGCCGACGTCCAAGTTAACGTGAAAAGTCAAGGGAGGCTGGGATTTACGCAGAGAATCAAAGCAGGGTTTGACTCCTCCCGAGCTGCAATGTTACATCGAACCCCTTCTGATCGAGCTTCAAGCTGCCCTCTGACAATGGGGCAAAACAAAGAGCGGAATAACCGGTATCTTTACATTCAAAAACAACTGGTCAAAACAAGTCCGCTCAGCTGAATGCTTCTTCCTTGGCTGATTTAAAGACAAATCTTATTTATATTTTGTTAATGCATGTGTGTCAGTTACTTTTTGACTAACATGCTGACGATCCGATATTCGCGCGCTGCCCCTTGTAGAGAGCTGCCTACATCTTCCTGTTGCTCCTGAACCCAGGGAACTCATTTCCCGAAGTAGTTGGAATAGAAGTACAGTCTGCTAGGTCCCTATGCTTAGATGCACGTTTATCTGAGGTAAGGCTGGGACGTCATTGCTTACTTTTCCTCGGAAACTTTTGTGTATTTTTAAATCCAATTGAAACAAAGCAGAAAGAGTGAACAGAATATGGTTGATCGGAAAACATATATATCGGGATCTATCTTGGAAAAGCAATTTAATCTGTCGGCATTCACAGAAACAATCCATTTATGGTCTAGGAACTCTTAACAATTTCATATTTCAAAACATGGCATTTTCTACCTTAGCAACTTTCTGATGCAGGAAGTGATTCCCGTGTTTTGTTTAAAAGCTGTCTAATGACTTGCACGCAAACATCCTATCCTTTATAATCAACAAGGCGTGAACTACCCAAAAAAAGCTCAGTCATGAGTTGCTTTCTCACCAATCTGCTTGTTAATAAAACATTTTGAGAGACAGGGGCATGGGGATAGTCGGAATGGTTTTGTATATGGGAATTGGTGTCTCGCAAACTTGATTGAGTTTTTTGAGAAAGTAGTCAGGAGGGTTGATGAGGGCAGAATGGAAGAAGTTGTCTACATGGACTTAGTAAAGCCTTTGACAAGGTTCTGCAAGTAAACTAGACCGTAAAGTTAGATCAAATGGGATTCAAGGTGAGCTTGCCAATTGGATACAAAATTGGCTTGACAGTAGGAGGCAGAGGGTGTTGGAGGGTTGTTTTTCAGACTGAATGCCTGTGACCAATGGTGTGACCTGTTCTGCAGGAATTGGTGCTGGGTCCACTGTTGTTTGTCATTTATATAAATTATTTGGATGGTTAGTAAGATTGCGAATAATACCAAAATTGGTGGTATAACGGACAATGGAAAGGGTTAGCTAAGCTTACAATGGGATCTTGATGAATTCAGCCAATAGACCAAAGAGTGGCAGTTAGATAATTTGGATAAATGCAAGGTATTGCGTTTTGGTAAAATGAACAAGAGTGGGACTTACACAGTTAATGATAGGACCTTGGGAGTGTTGTTGAACAGGGAGATTTAGGGGTTCAAGTACAGCAGCGCCTCGACTTACGAACTTAAGCCATTCAGTTCGCAAACTGAATCAAATTTTCCTATTGTTCGGATAGTGTAAGAATGCTTGGATGTAGCAATGAACGATGTTCACAGCGAGCGCGCCAAAGACGAACTGAATGAGATCACGCGGGGCCCGAGAGCTTTTGTGTTCAAAGCGCGCGTAACAAAGCAGAACAATGAAACAACGTGGTCGCACACAGGCTTTTTGCATTCGTACCTTCGTTCGTACCTTGAATTTCATACATACTTTGAACCAAAATTTTACGTACAATCCTGTTTGTAAACCGATTTGTTCGTGAACGGGGTTGCTCGTATGTCGAGGTGCTACTGTACATAATTCTTTAAAAGTTGCATCACAAGGTAACATGTTGGTAAAGAAAGCATTTAACATGCTTGCCTTCATTGCTCAGACCATTGAGTATAGGAGTTAGGATGTCATGTTGAGATTGTACATGACGTTGGTGAGGCCACTTTTGAAATATTGTGTACAATTCTGGTTGCCCTGCTATAAGGAAGGATATTATTAAATTGGAGAAGGTGCAGAAAGGATTTGCAAGGATGTTAACAGGACTAGATGGCTTGAGTTATTGGCAGAGGCTGGATAGGCTGGGACCTTTTTTATTGGAGTGTAGGAGGCTGAGGTGACCTTATAGAGGTTTATAAAATCATGAGGGACAAAGGTAAGATGAATAGTAAAGTTCTTTTCACTTGGGTGCAGGAGATAAAAACTAGGACACATACTTATAAGGTGAGAAGAGAATAAATTAGAAGGGACCTGAGGGAGAATTTTTTCACACAAAGAGTGGTGCATATGTAAAATGATCTGCCAGAAGAAGTGATAGATGCAAGTACACACTGTAAGTAATCTAATCTAATCTACATTACATTTAAAAGACATTTGGACAGGTACAGAAATAGGAAATGTTTAGAGGAATGTGGATCAAATACAGGTAAATGGGATCGGTTTAGGTTGGGAGATTTGGTCAGCATGGACACGTTGGACTGAATTCTGAAGGGTCTGATTCCGTGCTGTATGACTCAATGGACAATTGTTTCAAATTCAGCAGCACTTTGGTATTTATGTGCCTTATTTTCAAACTATGCACTGTGTAGATCAAGTCTCACTCAGTCTTACAAAACTGTAAGCACATACAGTTGCTGGCCAGCCCAACTTGATTTTTTTTTTAACTGATCTGCACTTTATTTTGACTTTTCTTGGTAAATGCCAACTTTAATCCAAAAGTAAATTACACGATATGAAATGATCACTTGAAAACTGAGTTTGGAACTGCCAATGTCATTGTTTCATCTTTAAAAAAAAATTAGAAAGCTACTATTGATGAATACTTTCTAGAGACATGAAGTCCAGAGTAGAAGTGAAATGTTGCAGTGAGACTTGATTACAGCACCTTGCACTTGTAGATCACTTAGTTGTGTATTGAAAGGACAGAAGATTTATTTAATTCAATAGATCAGAATGAAGGATATTGGTTGTGTGTGGTTCAAAGAGGATGCCAGAATCAGTTCATTTTAATGATTATGTACAGTTTGTAGGCTATTCATTTTGTTGTTATTACAAAGTTTGGTAAAAAGCCAACCAGTGTTCATTAGCTGAATGTGGCGTACTTCAAATGGGAAGACAGGAACTGTTTGCTTGAGTTGCTGAAGGAAGCATATATAATCTGGTCAAGTTTATATTTACTTGCACTTTGAAGATGTTTCAGGAATTGTTTATTGCCCCACATTATTAAGAGTACTTTTTCAGGCAGTGGAATGCCTTTCATATATGGAAATGCTTTCCTATGTGAAAGAGTTGCCAATCCAAAGTTGCCCAGTAATGTATAGAATCCAAATAATCTGATAGCCAAATTTAGATTTCATACTCTCTGCCATATGGACACACCAGAGAATTTTAAAAATATTATATAAAAATAATAAAAAAAAGTAAAACTGAACTTAGGAACCTTAGAGAATGAAGCTTGGGAATTAAAATTAATAATTAATAATAAGGAACAAGGAAATGGCAGAGGAGTTGTAAATAGTTTACAATTCCAGATGAAGGGCTTTTGCCTGAAACATCGATTTTTCCTGTTCCTCGTATGCTGCCTGACCTGCTGTGCTTTTTCCAATATTACACTCTCGACTCTAATCTCCAGCACCTGCAGTACTCACTTATGCCTTGTAAATAGCTTGTGTCAGTTTTCATGATAGATGGCACTAACTACATTAGAAAGGGCAAAAATGGGGGAGGAAATAAGTATAACTATCACTAGAGAAAATATCTGAGGGAAACTAAATGGGCTAAAGATCAGTAAGTCTCCTGGATCTGAAGAGCTAAATACTAGGATATTAAATGAAGTATCTACACAGAGATAATGAATGTACTCATAATTATCTTTCAAGAATCCCTAGCTTCTGGAAAAAGGCCAGAGGACTGGAAAGTCATCATTTAACATGCTTATTCACAAAGGAAGGAGTCAAAAATAGGGAGAGATATATCAGGTTGCTGGAAAAGTGCATCAGGTCAGGCAGCATCCAAGGAGCTGGAGGATCGACATTTCGGGCATAAGCCCTGAAGAAGGGCTTATGCCCGAAACGTCGATTCTCCTGCTCCTTGGATGCTGCCTGACCTGCTGCGCTTTTCCAGCAACACATTTTTGAGATCTGATTCTCCAGCATCTGCAGTCCTCACTTTCTCCCAGAAATATATCAGGTAGCTTAACATCTGTCATTGGGAAGTTACTAAGTCTACTGTAAAGAATGTTTTAGCAGTTCAACCTGAAATGCAAAATCTAAGCAAAAGCAGAGTCAGCATAGATTGTCATGAAGGGGAAATTACACTCACAATTTTTTTAGAATTCTTTAAGGATGTAGCAAACAGTATAGATAAAAGAAAACAGATAGATGGAATATATTTATATTTCCAAAAGGTATAGGATAAGATACCATACGTTAGGCTACTTATTAAGATTAATTATCTCCCTAATGGCATTGTGGATCTACCTGCAGCACATGGGCTGTAGCAGATCAAAAGGCAGTTCACACCACTTTCTTAAGGGTAATTAGAGACAGGTAATAAATGTTGGCCCAGCCAGCACATTCCTGACGAAGGGCTTATGCCTGAAACTTCGAGTCTCCTGCTCCATGGATGCTGCCTGATCTGTTGTGCTTTTCCAGTGCCACACTTTTTGACTCTGATCTCCAGTATTTGCAGTTCTCACTTTCTCCCAGCCAGCAACATCCATGTCCCATGAGTGAATTAAAAAAAGATAATAGCTCGTGTTAACAGTGGTAGCACATTGACATAGATAGAAGATGGGCTAACTAATAGAAGATGGAGAGTTGAGATAGGTGGGCACAAATGAGGATAGCAACTTGTAATTAGTGAAATGCCTCAGGGATCAGTGTTTTGGTCGCAATTATTTTCAATATTACTGATTTGGGATAATGGAAGCGAAGGTACTATGATCAAGTTTTCAGATAACACAAAAAAAAGGAAGGCAAAGAGTGACAATTATACTAATAGATTGCAAAACGATAAAGATAGGTGAACTGAATTATCAAAAACATGGCAGGTGGTATAAAATGTGGGAAAATGTGAAGTTTTGCATTTTGGCGGGAAGATTAGAGGAGCTGAATGTAATTTAAACAGAGAAAGATTGCAGAAAGCTCAGCACAGAAGGATTTGAGACTCTTCATGCACAGATCATACAAAAAATCTGATATCACACAGTAATAGGGAAAGCAAATGAAATGGTAGTCTATATTTCAAAGGGAATGAAGTATTAGAGTAAGGAACTTTTAATAAAACTATACAAGGCACAAGTCAGACCACAGCTGGAATACTGTGAACAGTTCTGGTCCACTTATGTAAGGTAAAATAGGAGCAGTCTGGAGAAAGTTGATGCTGGGTATGAAGGGACTATCTTATGCGAGGAGGTTGAGTAGATTGGGCTTGTACTTAGTGGAGTTAAGAGAAATGAGAAGTGAGGTTATTGAAATGTACAAGATTCTTAGGGGGTTTGACAGGGTAAATGCTGAGTGGCTGTTTCCGCTTGCGGGAGAAACTTGGATCAGAACAATTAATCTCTAAGTGTCTGGTTGTCTGTTGAAGACAGAGATGAGGAGGAATTTCTTCTCTCAGAGGCGAGTGAATTTGTGGAATTCTTTGCAGCAGAGGGCTGTTTACGTTGGGCTGCTAAGTATTTCCAAGGCTGGAGTAGACGGTTTTAAAATCAGTAAGTGAAACAATGTTTATAGGCAAAAAGCAGGGAAGTGGATTTGGAATGATAGAATGACCATGATCTCCTTAAATGGCAGAGCTGACATGGTGATCTGAATGATGTACTTCTGCTCCTATGTCTAATGGACAGTCTACCTGAAGTTGCAAAATTGATAGAGCTGAATTTAGAGTTCCATAACCATCAGAGAGGACATCCAGCAACCTAAAACTTTGAAATTTACCTCAGATATATTTCTTCCGTACATCCACCCCATCCATTAGAATATTAGTTTCCAGCTTTATCTGCAACAAAGTGTGAAGAATTCTATCATCAGTGACAGGTTACCCTTTCAGGCCTCATTAGCGAGCCATGTTGATTGATCAATCATTAATAGTGCATTGAAATACTGCGACCTACATGGTTCAGGTATCAGATCATGAAGTCTACTAAATACGAGTTGACTCTATTCTTAATTGCGATCAGTGGATTTGCCAACTTTACGCTGCTTTTGTCCCAAAAGGACTTTATTTATTATACTGCAATGGGGTATTGGGAAGGGAATCGGCAAACCAGTAGCATATTAGCCTCTCAATTTTTCAAGACTGATATCTGGCAGCCAAGTGAAAACAAGATTGGCATTCTCTATTTGTCCCTACGTGAGGTTGAGCACTAATTGTAGGACTGTTAATGTGTTTTCCATTTCTGTTTTGTTGTGGTAGAATTAAAAGTTCAGAAAGATGTGTTGTTAATGTTGCCATCTGATCAGCAAGTCTCGGATTTCTCTATCAATGAAAAGGCTGGTCTAAGGTCAAAACTTTCCAAAATAGAAAGGAAACATGCCTCTAAATGTAAATGGGTAAACTCAGGAGCATTAGAAATAAAACGGAGAATAAAAATAAAGCAGACAGCATGGCAGCAGCAGGTGAACAATACAGCACAAAGATGTTTAGTTAGTCAGAATAATACTTTGTATGAGTTCTACTGTTTGAAAGTAGTGTAATTATAGATGCAAGCAGATCATCTATAATTGCACTTCAGTTAAAAGAGCTTAGTTACAATAATATAAGTTTCACTGAGTCAGAAGCCAGAACTAGAATATCCACTTTCAGCTGATGTAACAACAAAGCATAAAAGCATGCTACATTGAAGATAGTGCCTTCCTTGGTATGACATCATGGACCAGTCTATTTGTTCAGGTTGAAGACTTAAGGCATTCCTTGAAGAAGAGCTAGAAATTCTCCTTGACACTCCTCCCTCAACCAACACTAAAAAAAAATCAAAAACAGAAATCACAGGAAAAACTCAGCAGCTCTGGCAGCATCTGTGGAGAACAACCAGAGTCAAAAGTTTTAGATCCAGTGATCCTTCTTCAGAACTCAAAATACAAAAACAAAAACAGATTCAAGTACATGATATGGTGGTGACTTATGTTAAGTCTGAACGTGATTTAGTGCAATGAGAGACTGGCTGTTTAGATCACAACAAAGGAAGCTAAGAAGCAATGAGGAGCACATTGGCTGTGGAGGATGTGGAAACTATGTTTAAAGTTATGATAGTCAACAGACAGTGATTAACTTTTATTCATGGATACAGACTTACAACAAAAATACTGTGCTTAATTTCCCAAAAATCCAGCAAAGAAAGTATTCAATGATAGCAAACAAAAGGATTCAAGGATAATATTAGACCAAAAATATAGTATTGTTTTGGGAGGGAGAGAATTATGGGGACAGGCAGATTGGTTAAAGTGAGAATTGCGCTTCACCGAACATTCGGCCGATAGTATTGGCCAAAAAAAATGCTAAGGCTGAAGATTGGGAGCATGTTAGATTTCTGTGAAGGAGGAGCTAGAAAAAAATAAGAAAAGGAAGAAAGGGAAAACTGATTCAAAGCAAACGCTTAAGACCATAAGACCATGAGACATAGGAGTGGAAGTAAGGCCATTCGGCCCATCGAGTCCACTCCGCCATTTAATCATGGCTGATGCG